>NW_026596046.1:25277768-25309462 GCF_907164565.1 Psammomys obesus
GATTTGATTTGATTTGATTTGATTTGATTTGATTTGATTTGATTTGACCTGACTTGATTCCCAGCACACACACGGTGGCTAACAACTGTTTGTAAGTTCACTTTCATAGGTGCCAGGGCCCTTATAGCCCTGACAGTCACTACATGCACATGAAGCGCGCTCACAAGCAGGCAGAAACACCCATGCAATTAAATGTTTTCTAAAAGAAACACGTGCACACCTTTCCTTAGGATTCGCCTTAGGTCCTATTGAGGAGTCTGATCGAGGGTCTGGGCCTCACTCTTCCAAAGGCCCAGTTAGGAACACTGTCGGGATCCTAACAGCAGGTCCCCAACACTCCAGCGGCCCCATCTTCCTTCTTCCCCACAGGGCAGGAGCCACCTGAACCATGAGAAGGAGAAGTTTGCCCAAGACCATGCTGAAGTCAACTCCCTGGAGGAGGTAGTGAGGCTGGTGAAGCCCACAGCAATTATAGGTAGGAGGAAGGAGGGGCCCTACTACCAGCCCAGCTAACCCTCTTGACTTGCAGATGGAGAGTCTGAGACTCAGCAAAGAGTCATAAACAGCCAATGAAGTACAATTGTTTTCCCTTTTCTGTGCCTGGTTCAATGCCATACACGTTTATTGAGTGACTTCTGTATACAGACTATAGATATGAGGGACCAGAGTTGGGACTTGTTAACACAGAGTGATATAATACACTGGGAGAGCTTGCTCTCTAGCATGAAGATGGGCACTCCTTCCACCCCAAGACAGAGACCCTGGCCCTTGTGTCTGTACTAGAGGAACACTCTGCTCTCAACAACAATGTTCAGGAATGCCTTCAAGGTATGCCTTAGAGATCACAGGCCTAAAATGAACCAGTGGTCTCCATGGAATGAACAAGAGGTCTCAGCCAACTCAAGCAAAAGGGCTCTTTTTCCCTTCTGCTCTCTTAGCTCCTATAGCAGATTCTAACCCCAGGGATTTCCAAGTCTGCCATGGGGTACCTAGTTCCCTTGCCAGTGCCACAAGAAGAGAAATGGAATGTTTGTACAGAGTAGGCACTCCCCACTACCCCCCCCCTTTTCCCTGTAGGTGTTGCTGCCATCGCAGGAGCCTTCACGGAGCAGATTCTGAGGGACATGGCTTCCTTCCATGAGCGCCCTATCATCTTTGCCCTGAGCAACCCCACCAGCAAGGCTGAGTGCACAGCTGAGAAGTGCTACCGGGTCACCGAGGTCAGCGGGGAGTCCTTCCTCCCACCGGCTGAGAGAAAGTAGTAGCAGTTACTACCAGCAACCCTCTCAGGGTGACAAAGAGTGCCCCGTCACTGTGAGCAAACTGAGGGTTAGAAAGATAAATCAGCCTTCCCAAGGTCATCATGCTAATGAAGAATAGAGCTAGCCCTCAAACCTACATCTAACTCCAAAACCAAAGCTCTTTCCATGATACTGCACTTTTCAAAGTTCCCCCATACAAGAGAGCTTTGTCCAGACCCGTGGCCTCTGTATTCTCTAGACAACTGTCCTGGGTTGGCCATCCCAGATGTTGTGGGGAGAGGCACCATGATCTCTACTTGAAGGGAGGTAGGACTTAGCTTCCTAGTCAAATAAATAAATTGTTCTTAGAATATTTACAAAGTTCTCACTCCAGTTCTGGACGTTAGGGGAAGGTGAAGATGGACCCAGCGTTTAAGAGATAAGAATAGACTATGAGGACTATGAGGACTGTCCCAAACCTGTCTCCAAGCTCCAACTCTGCTTTTCTTCCCGCCTCCAGGGCCAAGCGATCTTTGCCAGTGGAAGTCCTTTCAAGAGTGTGACTCTGGAAGATGGCAGGACATTCACTCCCGGTCAGGGAAACAATGCCTATGTGTTTCCTGGGGTGGCACTGGGCATCATCGCCGGCGGGATCCGACACATCCCAGATGAAATCTTCCTCCTGACGGCAGAGGTACCGCTGTCTTCTCTCCCTAGGATGTTTCTAATAGGGTTGGTGGATCAAGCCCAGTGACCCCTAGATTCGTCCTCCCTTATTTCTTCTACCCACTCACCACCCCCCAACCCTGGCATCAGAACAGAAACAAGGCTGAAAAGGAAAGCTCATAGGACCATGAACAGAGAATGACCACCTAGAATAATAAGAGGGGCAGCATGTGGAAGGAGACTAGGACCCAAGAAGTAAGGGGCCCAGAGAGTCCTGTATAACAGGTTGTGAGCAACTGTAGGACAGAATCTTTATTTACCAGTCATGGGTTTATTCATCTTGGTCTTTGCGATTTCCTTTTAGAATTCAAGGAGCCCCGTGCTATTTTAAACTTCAGCCGGGGTTACTATAGAAAGAATAACCCTAAGCATTAAGCTCCCTTGGGGCTATGTGTGGCAATGGCTGCAGCACCTGGGCAAGCTTTGGGATAATGGGATGGATTTGTTCTGTTGTTCTGAGCAGGAAGAAACTCTCCCCCCTCCCTCCCTCTCTCTGTCTAGCAAATTGCCCAGGAAGTATCTGAGCAGCACCTGTCCCAGGGAAGACTGTACCCACCGCTCAGCACCATCCGAGATGTGTCACTGAGAATTGCAGTCAAAGTAAGGGGCATCCTAGTCATACCCCTCTAATACAGGTAGTGAGGCTCCACCTTTTCCTGTGACTCAGGGGGGCTAAGGGTCCCTGCATGCAGCCCAAAGACAGAGTGACAGACTCCTACCTGCCAAACAGCCTGAGCCCCACCCTAAACACCCCTCAAGCCAATGCTAAGGAAGCTCCCACATTTCCCCCACAAGCTTCTAAGCTGGGCAGTGGGTATGTGATACCATTTCCATGAGTGTATATGATTTTTCTGCAAGAATGACAATTTTAGAAAGTATACTACACAACAATACATAGTCCCTGTGAGTCATCCAGAGCAGCTATACAGTCCAACACCAGTCCAACTCAGCCAACCCACTTCCGTCAATGGGGCCAATTTGTTCACAGGATGACCATCCAGTTCATCCACTTCAGTCTACATGGGAGTGGGTTAACGGGGTGATTGTTGCTAATTATATTCACATCACTCTAGAAAACGGTTATCATTACTCTGCTTCCCAACCAGTAGACTGAAGCACGCATGAGGACTATCACGGCCGGAAACCCTCAGGGAGTGAGAAGCAGGTGTGATAGGCTGGGCCTCTTTAAGCCCGGCCCAGGCACTGGGTATGAATCCTTCATCTTCAGAGCTTAGGAAAAGGGAGACTACTAACCCCTTGGGAAAAGAAGCAAGTACTGTCTAGGGAAAAAGTTTTAATCCTCCCCTTCCAGTGGTGCTATAGGTGAAGAGATTATATGTCTGATTATTCTGGGTATATTCTTTGCACCTGGCCATAGATCTAGTTCCTTACCCAAACATGTTTTTCCTAGGTCCTCGACTATGCATACAAACACAACCTGGCCTCCTACTATCCAGAGCCCAAGGACAAGGAGGCATTTATAAGATCTCTGATCTACACTCCAGACTATGACTCCTTCACTCTAGACACCTACAGTTGGCCTAAGGAAGCTATGAATGTTCAGAAGGTCTGATGTAATCTCCTGGGCTTGTTGGGGCTGAATGAAGAAATACAATATAAACAGGTTCCAAAATGGCCAGCCTTTCTGCCATGGTTATTTCTGTTTGTTGCTTGTTTTCCTTTGTGTGTTTGGGGAGATGCTTAGGCATACATCAGATAACAGCTTTGTTCCTGAAGGCCCTGGAAGCTCACTTTTCTATAACCGTTTGAATCCTTTCCAAACGTTTCCTTTGCTATTAATTGCTGATTACTAACCAAGCCTTGTGGGAAATTCTGCCTAGAATCCCACTTTTGTAGAGCTCAAGGATCTAGATTGGAACAAGTCCTCTTTCATAAGAGAGTAGTTATGTCCTTGAAAAACATGTTCATATAAAAGAGAGAAGTTTGTATCTATGAAGACAAGAACAGAAAGCAGTGTTTGCCCTTTGCCCCAAGAGTAAAGGATAAGTCATAAGAACTCAAGAAATGTAAGCAAAGCCACCTGCTGGGGGAAAAAAAAAAAAAAAGAGGTCCACCCATCAGGGAGTTAATCCCTTTCAGAAGAATACATTGGCTTCAAGACTCAGTATAATGTGGGGCTGAGTGACTAGAGGCTCATCAAGAATGGTCACTGCCCTTTGGTTTGCTGGGTACTGTACTTTTTTGTCATTACTAATAGGAAAATTAGAGAAATAGGGGTGGGAAGGGTCAGCATGCCAAAGAACAAAGGAAAAAAGAAGCAATAAGAGGGAACACCATGGAAAATGTGTTGATTTAATGGCTAAAGGAGACTTGATTTAGTGTCCCAGGCTCTGGAACACTCTCTCCCTTCCATCCTTCACATTGAAATAATTGAGCCATTCAAAGCAGCTTTTGTGTAGAGGTGACTTCAGTCTGTCCCGGGTGTTTCTTAAGCCAGTTTCGTGAAAACTTCTACCTCTCTCATGTTTGGGAGTACACACACTGCAAGACAAACAGAAAAGAAAGACTTGGAGCTTCTCCTATGGTCTATCTCCTTTAACTGTATAAATCATGGCTAAGACCTACCCCTGCCGTCTACTCAGCCAGGATTCTCACTGCATATAATGTGTTGTTCCTGTTTGCTTGTCTCTCAGTACAAGCCAGGAAAACTATTAAGATCCATGAAGAGTGTTTAGCGAAATCATGATTCAATCACTTCTTGTTTGGGTCTTATTCTTCCAACATTAGCTTCTTTGGTGCTAGTACTCAGCCAATAATATCCCCAAAGCGCAGACCTAAATGTAATAAGTAAAACTATACATGTCTAGAAAAGAACAAAATAGTGAGTCCTAGTGAAGACTCTCCAATAAATCTCTGATTACAGTCTCACATTTAATGCCTGTGTCCCGGGAAATACAATTTACAAAAGATGGAAGAACTGGCTGAGGTTTTCAATTTTCTGATCTATTGCATCAACCCACATGACCACTAATAGCCTTGTTGGATGTCTCATTTCCAAGGGAGAAATAATCTGCCTGGACCCAACCTAATCCTTTTTATTCCATGTCCAGAATCAGTAGTGCACACAGTGAAGAAAATGGCTGCTTACATCAGAAAAGCTCCCTCCAAGGAATTCCTGTACTGCTAGTCCATATTCCTCCCATAGCTTTCACATATCTCTAAGTATATGACTTTTGAAATGTCTTCGTATTTTCTTTGTTGGGGTACATTGTATGAAGGTGTGTCTCTGCATTGTCAATTGTTGACTGATACCGGCAGAGAGCTAAGCACTAGCTGGATCTTGGTAGTTTCCCTACTGGCTTTTCATAAAGAGCTGATGGCTGATGGCTGAGTAAGAAGTGGAAGGTGGGACTTTGGGGCATAGATAGAAAGTCTAGGAGAAGAACTGAGAGACTGGAGATTTGCCAGCAGGACATGGAAAGGCACAGACATATCTCGACTGAAAGAGATGAAAAGAACTAACCACATGGTAGGACATTAGGCTAGAATAGTCAGGTCAATTTAGATTGAGTTAGCTAAGGGCCCAGCCAAAGGCCTTAACTATAATAAATATTAATAAGTCTGTATCATTATTTAATCATTGGTGGGTCCGGAGAGCCCTGCTATATTTAATTGGTGCAGTGTCTTGTGATTCCATCATCTACTACATTCATGTACAAAGTAAAAGGCTCTAGACATAGATTTTAAAAATTCAAAACGTGTTCCTAATATCATTGAATTATAGTCTGAGAATATGTTATGACTTACTGAAATATTTTTAAATTTGTTGAGGAATTTTTTTGCCAAATGTTAGCGTCAAATTTCAGAAAACATTTCACATTCTCTCTTTCAAGACAGGGTTTCTCTGTGTAGCCTTGGCTGTCCTGGACTTGCTTTGAGGACCAGGGTGGTCTTGAACTCACAGCGATCCACCTGCCTCCACCTCCCTCAGGGCTGGGATTAAAGGCGTGTGCCACCACACCCTCTTCAAAAAGATATGCACAGCAATGTGATTGGATGGAATACTCTTCGTTTGGGGGATTATTATTTTAGTTCTACATATTACAGACTTTTTGTCTATTCAACCCATATAGATAAATGTTAGAGTTACGGGACACTTCAATCTTTCGTACAGCCATGACCATACTTTATCTTTTAGCCCAGTATTATTAGATGTTCGGGGTTTAGAATTGTTACCACTTACAGTCAACTCACAGCTGTAAACCTTTGTAATTTACTTAAGAATGCATTTGTTCTATCATACTATATCAGATATCTTGGACGTCTCTCTTGTGATTCATTATTCAGATGTTTAAGCTTGGACAGTGCTTGGCGATAGAAAACACCCTTCCGGTTGTTTCTCCCACAGAACTCAAACTATTCTTCCCCGTAGCGAAAATACGGTTGTCTCAACATTAAAACATGGAATCATTTCGTCAATTTTACAATAAAAATGATCATTGAGAACCCTAATTTTAAGTCACATAATTTTAAAAACATAAATTATTAAATGTCCAGTTAATTAGTAGAAATGTGTTTTTGGTTGGGAAAATATCAGACTTTAAAGCAAAGTAATAGGTAGTAAGTAATTTCTAATGTTTGACCAAAAAAAAAAAAAAAGAGTTTCAGAAACTAGATAATTAAGCACTGGTTTAGCTCCAAAGATAACACAACTCTACCTTTTATAAATGGCTCAGTAAGTAATGAGTTTGCCGTGCAAACATGAGTCCAATCCCTTTGTGAAAAAGCTGAGAGTAACCAGATGCGCTTGTCTTCCCAGCACTGGGGAAGCAGACACAGCTGGTCCCTGAGGCTCACTGACCAACCAGCCTAGCTCAACTGGCAAGCTCCACGTAAAAGTTGAGAGACCCTATTTCAAAACACCAAAGAGAGAACAACTGACAAAGCCACTCGCTCTCCGAGGTTAATCTCTGCCACGCATGCACACACAAACACACACACATAGCCACATAAACACATGCAAATTACTTACTAAATTAAAAACTTTATATCCTGCACAATTTTTTTTTTATTTCATAGTCTTTTCCCATTCTGTCCTCAACCTTCCTCCTTTAATTTGTACACCAAATATAAACATTTATGGCAAGGCATTTTTATCAGAAGACATTAAACATACACTGCTTCTGTACAGAATGGATCTTGCAGGAGCTTCTACCAAAACCGGCTTTTCAAAATAGAGGTTTTAAAACAGCATAAAATGAAATTTATGGAAATGCATTTAATCACTGTGAAATTCAAAATCCCACAGAAGCAACTCTTGCACAATCTTGATGTATACCAGTGCATAGACAAGGAGATGAACACCAAAGAGCAGACAAATAACTATACACTTGCAATGTTTGAAAATTCACCTAAGGAATAAACCACATAAGGCCTGGAATGCTGTTTTTAATTCTGTATTCCTGAAAATAGACAAGTACTGTGTTATGTCTTGGTGGCCAATCTCACTAAATTTCTTACATATCTTGCATATGATAGTAGTAATAAGCATAACAGATGTTGCATTTCTATCAAGCTTGTAGCTTTAACATTCCCATGGAAACATTACGAAACTCATTCATTAAGCCTTTATTATTGGCTAACACTCGCAATAGGTTAGGTCATATCTCAAGCTTCACTCCCAAGGAAACAGCATCAAGCAGCCATCTTTTATTGAACACTTGTTTCCACTGGAGACTGAAAAGCAGCCATATTTTAGAACAATGTTTCTCCCAGTGCAAAAGCTGCTTGCTGTTGAAAGCTCGTGCCTGCTTTTGTTTTATAGGCTGTGGCTGGTAGCTGGTCTTCCTTTTTCACTGTCCTTCCAGTGTCTGCTAAGGCAACAAGCACCAGCGTTCTCCCCAGACCTGCAGCGCAGGTACAACAATCAGGCTCCTCCCGGATTTCATGTTCGCAAGACTTAACAGGTGGGCCACCATCTGCTTGGACAGTGATGAGCCATCATCAAAAGGCCAGTCTAGAGCCTGGACGCCTTCTTTCTCAACAAGAGCCATGTCATAAATTGCCTCACACACTCCTACTCTCGTGGTAATTCTGTAGCTCTTAAGTCCCTCTAAATCTGTTCCGGGTTGCACCGGTTGGGTTATGTGTGGTAAGAAAACCTCATATACCTGTAAGTGAACTCCACAGCAGGTGGGTGGGTCATCAAAGTGTTGTCACTCTAGTTAGAAGTAACTCTTCATATAGTTAAAAAAAAAAAAGGAAAAAAAATATTTCAAGAAATCAAAGTCCAGTGCCCGCCGCCTGAAATTCCCAGCGCTTTGAAGATCAAGTTGAGAGAGGACAGGAAAAGAACCGCATCAGGAAAACCGCAAGCCTCAATATGTCAACACAAAAGCAAGGCATAGAAGTTAGCCCCGGCCACTCTGAACCTGGTGACCAAACCGTGACTCTACTTTAACGGCGTCCTGCTGGAGCGCTGATGGCTCCCTCCAGTCCACTGAGGTGGCGCGATGCCTGGCGGGAATTTCCAGCAGAAGCTCCGTAAGTGGGTGAAGGTCAGCACTACCGAAGGGAATTGACTTACTCATGAACGAACGGCCATGTCCTAAGCGCACAGCCAGCCCGATGCTGGAGATGCAGGCAGCAACATAGGTGGGCGTCACTGCAGATGGACTGCAAGGACGAAGCACCGTCTCCCCCGCCCTAGAAGCTGGGGGAGCTGCAGAGGGAACCAGTCAGGGCGCTCCCAGTTTCCCCTGAGTCCCAAGCCATCGCCTTCAGAGCCCAAGTGGATCTGAGCACCTCCTTACCAGCCGCTGTGGAGGACCCAGAGCCAATGAGCCCCGGGTTCGTTGGATCGTTCCTCTGATGCCATCTATACTGAAGCGGGAAGTGCTGGGGTGGTGGGGGAAAAGCTAGGGAGGCTGGACAGAGTCAGGGACAAAGCCTGCTAGAGGGAGACGCCTGCGAGGATAGGAAGCAGGAGGACCGCAGAAGGTCTGAGTAGTTGTGTTGTGCCTGCTTCATATTTAACTCTAGCAAACAACATCTTTTGGATTTTTTTTCCCCCAATTCACTACACACACACACACCCCTCAGGATCTCCTGTAGCCAAGGATAGCTTCGAAGCCCTCACTCTAGCTTCTCTTACCTTACAAGAGCTGAGAGCGCAGGCTGCATGGTCCTCTGATGCAGCGTTGGGAATGGAAAGCAGAGCTTCCTTGTATGGTAAGCAAGCGCTGTACCAACATGAACCACATCCCCCGGCCCTGATCTTCACTTCATTCTCCCACTCCCTTCCCTGCCTGCCGCATTTATTACGTTATTTGTGTGTGCTCATCCCGTGGAAATCAGTTACAAGGCTCAGTTCTCCCCTTCTGCGGGGTAGGTCCTGGGGATCACATTTAGGTCCTCAACCTGGCAGCAAGCATGTCCCCCTGAGTACTGAGCCGTGCACATTTAATTAATGGGTCATTAAATGAAAACGTTCGTGGTAGGCTTGGCATACTTTCCTACAAATTGTTGGTCAGGGAGATCCCAGAGACATCCCCAAAAAAAACACAAGCCATCACCATTACTCTTGATTTCCCACCATGTCTAGATGGCGAGACCCTAGTGGTAAAAATACAACACTCTGGTTGCAGAGCATAGACTATGAAATCAAGCTGGATCGACCTGAAATTTCTCTGTCAGAAGACACCATGCAGACTGCTTGGGAGAGAACAGGCGGCAGCAGTCTCATCAGCGCTGGACTGTGTGTGCCACAATACCCCCCTGTCTGGCAAAGTCCGCCGACAGATGCCATAGAGGCATAATTATCACGGGTAACCCAGCGGCTTTCTGAATGGATCTGAGACCTGTGCCGCAGGAATAATTTCAAGCTTGATGGTATAAACAGATCAAAAGGAGATCACAGTTCATGGAGATGGGACCTCCGACTGCTGTTTTACTCTGTGGTCAATGCTGTCAAATTGCCTTATATTTGTGTTTATACCTTGAAACGGTGCTGCTCTCAACCTCGACCAGAGATGCTTCTTCTGGTATGAACAGCAGCAACGATCACTATTTAAAGCGATGAGGATACGTGACTATTGAGTATTCAACCCTAAATGGAACGCTTATGTCAAACCACTACCACCACCGCCACCCATGGTTCAAAACACATTTAGAGAGAGGAATGCAGAATAGGGAGGAGTGCTGCAAAATGCCAGCTTCGGGACACGGAATGGGACCACTGCACTCATGAACTAACAGCAGCAGTGGTTACCTGCACGAGATCTATGCAAGACCAAGTCAGCCAGCATTCCAGCGTGGATGGGGGAAGGGCCCACGGAACTCTACCACCACTGAGGAACTATCAGCCGTCGATGGCTTCTGGGGGAAGAAAAGGCATTTTTCTTTAGTAGTATGGCCTCCGGTAGTTTCCTTTTGTCCCCAGTGGATAGCCCCACACTCAGTTTGGACTCAGTGGATTCTATTAAGGGGCTGGGAGCATGAAGGTAAAGTTCCAGAGAGGAAGTAGGAAAAGGAATCTGGATTGCATATAATTAAAGATACATTATATACACATATGAGGGGGGTCTAACATTAAACATAATTCAGTGTAATTGAACATGGACTAATAGGAATGACCCTGGGCTAGAGGGAGGTTCAGCGGTGAAGAGCATTTAGCACTTCTGCAGAGGATCAGTGTTCAGCACCACAGTCAGGCCATTCACAAACCCCTGAAACTCCAGCTCCAGGGGAGATGGTGCCCTCTTCTAGGATCCAAGGCCACCTGCACTCCCATTCACATATGGGTACACAGGCACACACAAATCACATAAAGCAAGACCACTCTGTAAAATCTATCGTAGCCAAACTACTGAAAACCAAGAGTCAAGAGGAAAATCTTGAAAACAGATAAAGCAGCATGTGCATACAGGGAATTACAAAATCACTGGACAGCTTCTCAGAACCCATTGCAGCAGACGCCACCGACTAGCTTGTTTAAAATACTAAAAGGCAATAACGACCCACCCACATTCATATATCCGAGAAAAGTCTCCTTCAAGAATAAAGGCAAAATAGTCTCAGATGAAGTAAACCTGGTCAAAAGCCCGTATCTGGAGCTCATAGGCTCTAGTGGGGAAATTTACTGTTGTTTGACTAAATGATCGTGTATGCTTGTGCCCATAGATGAAAAGCTCTCAGAACTCCAGGATGGAAAAAGGTCATTGGCTGAAAGCTAAGGTACCAAGGCAGCTCATTAGCATGAAGGGAGAGGGCTTCGGGAATCCCCAGGTGAACACTGAATGGGTTTCTTATCAGGAAAGGTTGGGTCTGTAATCTCCTGAGGGCGAGGTGACACTCCTTAGAGGACTTGGACTTTCCTCAGATCAGGCAGAGAGAAGGGAACCCAGATGAGGAAGGGAGTCCATCACTTTAGCACTGACCTCAGGGCCTGTTCAGTAATGCCAGACTTTGACCTTAAAAGCAGGGCTCAACAAAGACCTGGCGAGTATTGCTGAAGAAGAGGCAGAAGGACGAAAGAGATGGCAGATAGGGAGAAATGTGCTGTGTCGGCTTCATGACATAGCTAATGCACATGTCAGTTCGCAGCAGCTGTGGTTGCCTGCAGAAGACCCGCCTAATATCAGTGAGTCGAAATTCTAGTGGGTCATCTGATGGAGGAGAGAAGAGTTCCTGGGGCCCCACCCCTGGAGGAGGAGCTACTGACAGTTGATGGCTACTGAAGGAGGGAAAGTCATTCTCCATTGGGGATGTGCCCGTGCTCCACTGGATAGCCTCACATTCAAGTTCAGTGTTCAGTGTTAATTGGACTCAAGAGGTTATTAGTAACAAAAACAACAGAGGGCATAAGGGAGGGATGTTAGTTAGGATGCAGTAGGCGAAACTGGAGAAAGGTGGCGATCAAAATACATCGTAGAAGTGCATGAAATTTTCAAAGAATAAGTAAAAATGTTTTAAAAGTTGGGGAGGGGATAAAACATACCGTTACAAATCACCGTGGATAGCCAGCTCTTAGAAAACATTTATTATAATATTTTCTTTACAGATGGAAAAATATGAAGTTTCTAAAAGAAAGTCACAGAGCTGGATCCACACTGTCTCAGCATCCAGCAAGAAGTTGTGTCCCACTCCCAGCCCCCATAGCAAGGGGCTCTAGGCTAAGCATGTTTCCACAGCCATCAGAACCAAATTCAGGGGATATGCAGAGAACAGTCAGTAGACATGAATTAAAGAAAGGGTTTTAAAGCAATCTTTTTTTTCCTCTGGGGTACAACTATACAAAATAAATATCAATCTCTCCAAACAAATGTTCCTCAGGAAACACGGGTTCAAATGCTGAGCTCTACAGAAGCAATCGGGAGCCCTGCAGGAACTTATTTAGGGGCCACACGTTGCTGTCACCAGCGTTGGAGGTGCGCCTCTGGCACTGCCTGCAGCGCCGGTATTTCTCACACTGGTCCAAGAGGAACAGCTTGTCAGAAGCCCTGGGGAGAGGAAAGCAAAAGCTGACATCATCAGGTACTCCCCAAGTCCCTAGCCCCAGAGAGAAAAAAAAATGGTGCCTGGTCTTTGCTCTCAAGGCTCTTAGAGTCCCCAGGGCCTCACTCTGCCACCTGTTGCTTACCCCAGTGGATTCTCGCATCTACTGTCGGCTCCATCCCAGTCAACAGCCATGTGCCTTCCCAGCATTTGACCCTTCCTTCATGCCTAGCCTAACCCTGAGCACATAAAGTCCAAGGTTACCCCCACCATCCAAGGTGGCCCAAAGCTTTGGTGTTCCGCCATATTTGTACTGCTTCCTTCTCACTCCCTAGGGACCTTGATTGAAAAAGGAATGATGCCATTAAGCTGCTGGTAATATTCAACATGTGCAAAGAACTAAGGAGTTGAAAAAGACAAGTCCCAGGAGGCCAGAGTGTCTGGAGAGTTAAGCACAGGACAGAAAGCCAAGGACCATGACACACGCCTGTAATCCCAGCACTCATCCAGGCAGAAGCAGGTGAATCTCTGTGAATTCAAGATCAACCTGGTCTACAAAGTGAGTCCAGGGCAGCTAAGGCTACACAGAGAAACCCTGTCTGGTAAACAGAGCAAAACAAACAAATGAAAATAAAGGACAGAAAGTAGGCCCAAAGATGGGGAAACAAACAAACAGGAAGTGGAGATGAAGGCCAACAGTGACTGATATTCCACTTTAAAAGTTCCCAGTTCTGCAAGCCAGTCCCAAGTATGCTCCCAGGACCCATCAACATTTCTGCAAGGACAGAATTCTGTAGAAAGCACAAGGCTAGGTCAATACCCCTACCCCAACCCCCACCTCAGCAGCAGGAAAAAGTTGGCTTTCAACTATAAGGGTCTGGAGGAAGGATATCAAAAAAGTGTTTGGCATACAAGCATGAGGGCTTGAGTTTGATTCCCAGAAATCATGTCAATTAAGCCCAGCTTACTTGACAAGCTTCAGGCCATGATAAAACCTGTCTCAAAAAGCAAGATGGACAGTCCCATTTAAAGTTGACCTCTGGCCTCCGCAGGCCACTGCACACAAGGGCACATGCATCCACACACACAATCGCGAGCTCCTATGTGCGTGTGCACACACACACACACACGCATGCACACACATGCCCAGTATCTAAGAAAACCCTTAGAGAAAAGAATCTTGGAAATATGCAAGACCTATCTGCATTACACTAGAAATGGGACAGAGCTGTCGTATGCCAACTGCATAAACAGGAATCTTGCTTTTGTTTTTGCTTGGTTTCCTTTTTACATCAACTACTTCCTTCTTCCTATCTGCTGCCCGCTTGAGTCACCACCCACCACAGCCTGGCCTGGGCAGTGAGGTAGCCTTTCTCCTGTGTCATACCCCTAGGAGCATATTTGCTAACTTGAGCTCACAATTATTTCCTGTGACTCCTCTATCTGTTACCATTACGTTGGCCAAGCGTTCTTCCCGAATCCCAACAAAACTGTGCTGGCATTCGCCTCGCTGCTTCTCCCTGTTTTTTTCAAGAAAACGTAGTTTGAGCTCTCCAACTCCCACACTCCTCCTCTTCTCTGGCTCAAACAGCCCCACTTCTCCTGTTCATCATGTTATCCCTTGTACGTTCTATGTCACCAATGAGCTCCACAATTAGAAAATCAGACGAGGAGCGCCTGTCAAGAAACTCTACAGGAAAGACTGGCAGACGAAGAGCGATGACTGGAAAACCAACAGTGCTGGACCTGGAGAGGCAGCTGCGTTAAGAACACGGGCTCCTCTTCCAGAGGACCCAGGTTTGATTCCCAGCATCCACATGGTGGCTCATAACCATCCGCTAACTCCGGGTCCAGGAGACCCTATAACATTCCTCTGACCTCCTTGGATGCTGGACACACAAGGAGAGCACACACACACACACACACACATACACACACACACACACGCAGGCAAAAAAAACTTCTATATAAAATAAATTTTTTTATTAAGTTGGGGCTGGAGAGATGGCTCAGCCTTTAAGAATGCATTGCTACTTTTCAGAGGACCTGCGTTTGGTTCGACTCACAGCTGCCTGTAACTCCAACTCCACGGGATCTGACACTCTCTCCTGGCCTCCTCGGGTACAGGTAAACGTGTGTCCATTGCACGCACACATCTACACACCACACACACACACACACACACACACACACACACACACACGAAGGAAATGTTAAATCTAAAACAGTAGTTGAAAAGTAGCCAGTTAAACTATTTTTTTTTTTTTGTTGTGTGTAGTCCTGATAATCTGATTGTATAGGTTGGACCAGTTTCATTGGATTTTTAACATTTTTATAAAGTCTTTTTTTTTTTCGTTCTATAAAATCTTACCTTAAATTTCTAAAGGATTTCTATTGTTTTCAAAGTACAATACTTTCCCGTCTTTTCAGTTGTTAATCCCTAAAACTCCTGTGCTAGTTCAGGCAATTGTTCACATTCATAGTTTACAAATTTAAAAACATGACTAACACTAGCAGCCTTTCCAAAGTCAGTGCTAATTATAAACAGCAGATTCAAACTGCAAATACACAACTGGAGTGGGGCCTTGCTCCGCTGTGTCTGCCTCATTTTTCCCATTTTCAACATTTCCTTGACTCTGCCCTTCTTAAACCCCATCCATAAAGGCCAGGCATGGTAGTGTCCACCTTTAGTCCAAGAACTCGGGAGGCAGAGGCAGATGAATCTCTGTGAGTTTGAGGCCAGCCTGCTCTATAAAGCAAGTTCCGGTCCAGCAAGGACTACAGAGCAATACCCTATATCAAAAGAAAAATTATTCTACCAGGAGGAGAGGAAGGAGAGGCTGAGGTTGGGATGTAAAGTTAGTTAATTAACTTAGAGAAAAAAAAGAAAAGAAGAACCATCCAAAAAATTTCCATGAGCTTTGGGAGTGTTTAAAGCAGAAACTCCCCCTGTGTCAAAGTACTCAATCCAAAGAAAACTGCAACCCTCAACAAAGTGGAAGCACCAAAGCAAAAACAAAGCATGGTCACTAAAATCTTAACATACAGCACAGTATTGTCCAGCCCCATTTTGAATCAAGCAGCAGCATTTCTCCACAAAAGACATTTCAAATCAATTGCTGCAGATTTGTTCTCCCCAGAAAGTCTTGTAAAGGGCAATACTAATTGACTCGGGTTGGCACCTGAACCCTCTGCCGTCCCAGAATTAAACTCAAATTGGTTCTCATCCTGTGGGTCAAGACCCCTTTGGCTGTGGCATATCAGATATCCTGCATATCAGATTCATTCTTGACAAATTCGTTCATTGATAACAGTAGCAAAATCACAGTTACGAAGTAGCTGCGGGTCCGCGCCACATGAGGAACTGCGTTAAAGGATTGCAGCATTAGGAAGGTTGAGACCCACTGAGTTAGAGGAAAGGAAACATGAAGCCGATTTACAGTGAAGTTTCTTGCAAGCAAAGGCCGTCTGGTTCCCATTAGTTCTTACCGCTCAAAGGCCTTTTCCTCTAAGTCCCGCTGCCTCTTCATTGCCAGGCTCCTGTCCCAGTCTTCCTGCAAGCCCTGGTTAATCCTGTTGACTCGATCCAGCTCAACAGCTCTGTCTGCCAAGTGCCTGGAGAGAAAGGAACAGCCTGACTCCATTCATAATATGCACAAGACATGGATGCTGTAAAAGCGCAGTGAAACTGCTAGCTGTCAAATAATGGATGGCTCTAGAATCTTTGATCTTCCTTCCTGGTTTAAATTAGCAGGATTTAAGTCCTATTCCATTTAACAACTTCAGCTTCCAAAGCCATTAACGTTCTTTGAAGCTAATTTAACTCATCTGAAGAATCATCCCAAGTGGCTTTTCTTACACTGTGTGTTTCTTTCCACCCTCTCTGCTGTCAGTGATCAGCCTTGCAAGTCGTCACAGGCATTTGGTTCTTTGGGGTTTTTTTTTTTTTCTTCCCTTTTGAGAGAAGGTCTCTGTGTGTCTCTCAGGGTGGCCTTAAACTGTAGATCTTCCTGTCTCAGCCTTGAGGGTGCTGGTGTTACATAAGTGCACGGTCATGCTTAGGCGTTACAGTCATTTTGTGAGACAATGTAGAGAGCCATACAAAGGAAAGTGCAGGAAGAGGAGAAAGGAGAGAGATGACTTGTAAGCAAGAGAAAGGAGACAGGTCGTTATCCAGCATGGGGGCAGACGGGGATATGGGGAAGATGGAAATGCTTGATGAAGGGCATGTCGTCAAGAAAAGACTGCAATCGGTGCCTCGCTCTTGGTAGTTGTTTCCATCCCCGGATTCCAGCGTGCTGTTACTATTGGTTCAAATCATTATGTGAGTCTATTTTTGCCAAAAAACGAAACTTTCGCCATCAGTTCTCATTTAGGTCTTACAGGAGCTTCCCTAAAGGTGAGCACTGAGTCAGACCACTCTGTCAGGTTGTGTGAAAATGAGGACTGCCACTAGGTGTCAGGGTCCGCTGACAAAAATCAATACTGTCTTCCCCTGGGTCACTTTGTCCTAAAAGCACCTTTTTCTCAAGCAAGCATTAAACTAAGTGCTATTGTGTGGCTATCGTGAAGGTGATAAAATAGGCCCAAATGTGCCATACCCATCGATGACTGGGAATCTTTGACAGATAACCTACTTTCCCCCAAAAACTTTTCCCTGTATGTTTTCATTGGGGCCGGGGTGGGGGGACAAAACTACTGTTACACCCAACAGTGTGATGGCTCCCAAAGTCATTACTGAGACGAACCGGGTGAAATTATGAACTTACCATAGGATTCCACTTACAAAAAAACCCAAGGAAATGCAAATTTGGCCCAGAATGGCAGAAAGCAACTCAGGGGTTACTTTAGAATGAGTTCTTGACGGGGCCGAGTTGGGGAATGTTACAAAGGGGCAAGAGGAAACTGTGGGTGATGGGCACGTGCAATCACAAAGACCGAGTGCTCTGTTCACGAGTGACGGCACAGGTAAACAAAACCCGTCAACTCATTACATGTCAATTACATCTCGGCAGTTATTTTTTTAAAGGATTTTTTTTTTTAAAAAGTCATTAGTAAAGCTATGCCTTCTCTCAGGTTTGACAATGTTTTCAAAATCTTCTCCGGCTCTCACCGTTTCTCCTCCCCACCATCCAAATGCCTGTAAAGCCTTTTAACCTTTGACTCTGTAAACAGCAACATCTGGTCATTTCTAACCCACAAATCTGTTGAAAGCAAAACAGCAAGTTTGGTTAAGGAAAAAAAACAAGAGGAAATTTCATAGGCTCTCAGAGTCATGGCAAAGGGTGCAGAGTTAAAGGTCTGGGAAAGCCTCATAGCGATGGCATTTGGTTGCCACTGCCACCGAGAGCAGAATGAGGTCTTCACCAAGTAGCGCTTTGCTGGCTGTCTACTCGGTGACCACACCACCACGTCACCACCCTGCACAGATGAAGCCGCTACTGTAGCCTTCTCTGCAGCCAATTCTTTGGTCAATTTAATCAAGACTTTAGCACTGTCTACTCGAGGTAAGTTACTTAGGACCACCTGTTTTGATATGCTAAAATCAACAGCTCTATAGGGAGTCAGTCCAAAGGAGGACCCCAAGATGGATATCTTAGTCAGGGTTTTTATGAATGTGATGAAACAAGACCAAAGAGCAAGTTGGAGAGGAAGAGGCTTATTTGACTTACACTGTTCATCACTGAAGGAAGTCAGGACAAAAACTCCAGTGGGAAGAATCAGGAAACAGGAACTGATGCGGGGCCATGGGCGAGGTTGCTGCTTGCTGGCTTGCTCCTCATGACTTGCTCAGCCTGCTTTCTTATAGGATCCAGGACCAGCCCAGAGATGGCACCACTGCACTGGGCTGAAACCTCTCCTATTAATCACTAGTTTTAAAAATGTCCTACAGACCTGCTTTCGCCTGATCTTGTGGACCTTAGCTGGTATCAAGTTGACATAAAACTGTCCAGCATGATGGGTCAGCAGTTAAAGCCTCTTGTTGCCAACCCTGATGCCCTGAGTTTGCTCTCTTGCAGGAGAAAACTAATTTTCACCTAGTGGAAGGAGAGAACTCACTCTTATAAATGACCCTGACCCTTGAATGCACACTGTAAGCATGCACACACACAACACAAACATACAAACATGCATACATACATACATTCATGCACAAATAATAAACAAATATTTAAAAGATTACCCACTTAACCTGATATGATGTAGAATGATATACCAACTTAAAGTTCTGCAAGAGACCAGCACACACACACACCAGTTTCCTTTCTGTAAAAGCAGTAGCTCTCCTTATTGACTCTGGGACAAGCTCTATGCTAAGTTATTTGCAGGATTTATTTAACTTTGAACCATCAAGAGGTAGATACTTGTATTAGCCCTAGTACAAAAAGAAAGCCAGTGCCCTCAAAAGGATGTAACCTACATGACACAATACAGTGACAAAAACATGCCAGTCAATCAGAACGCATTTTGAGACGTAGTCTGGGAGCACAGCGAGAGGCTGAAGTCAGAGATGAGAGAAAGAATCGCGACAGCTAAGGTAGAAAGGGTGTACGTGCTAGGCTTGGAACAACGGTCCCTATCACTGAATATGAAAATACGTCAAGATTTTAGAAATGTGATATATATGAAGGCAATGCTCTTATCCTTGTACAGATTAGACATGACTCGGTTTTTTTTATTATAATAATTTACATGTCATGTAAATTATGATTCTAGTGAGGAATAAACTTCACAATTTAACTACTCCCACACTTTCCTTACCAACAGTCAAAGCCACTCTTATCATTATGTCATTTTCAATATATCAGTCAACTCATGCCTAGCAAAACTGGCACGGAATATAACAAACCCTATACTATCCTACTGGGACCATTTCTAATATTTACAAAAATTAATAATATGACTTTTTATAAGTACGCTACCTTCTAAAAAGTGGGGGTTTTGGCCAAAATCCTTCTTGAAACTCCCAAGAACCTTGATAACTTTGGGTAATCAAAGATGTAAGAATTGAGGAACATTAACAAAGAAGAAACTAATTTCCTGTGAAATCTTGGTGGAGGCAGGAAGTAGGAAATGGATGATGGATGGCTAAGAAGGAAACAAGAAGATGTTATGAGGCTGAAAGCTGGTGGGGCCTTTAAAATTTCCCACCAGTTAGGTGACCAAATGGACATTAAAAGAAATCAAGTGTCTGATGCTTGAACTTAGAGATCCGGGCACTAAGAACTCATTTGCCCATCCTGACACCTTCAATTCACCACCATTCCACGATGGGAGCAGAGTGTAACACTGAGGACCAGTATTAGGTCTTGATCTACTTGAGTTTGACAGCATTTTTTGGCTCATTTTGTACATCCAATGGGTAGTATTGGTCTTCACGATTCTTTTAAGTTATGCTGTTGCCGGGTGTGGTAGTGCATGCCTTTAATCTCAGCACTTGTGAGACAAAGGCAGACAAATCTCTGAGTTGGTGCCCAGCCTGGTCTACAAAGCAAGTTCCAGGACAGCCAGGGCTACACAGAGAAACCCTGTCTCAAAGAAACAGAAGAAGAGGAGGAGAAGTTGTTGTTACATACTGTGATGTAAGGGGAAATGTGGAGTGGGAACTTAAAGGAGAGGTGGAGACCAAGAGGGGTATTTTTAATTTCTTAACATTCTCTTCATTGGATTAATGATAAGGATAAAACAAAGTGAGATGTGTAACAAATTTGGAACAGCATAACTCCTCAATATGTTAGTTACTTTTGTTTTCTGCTAAGAAAGAAAGAGTAGGGGGAGAGGCAGAAGGGGAGGAGAGAGGGGAGACTGCCCCAGGCTCTCCTTACTCTCTCTGCGTCCTCTGAAGCATCTGCAGATCTCGCCTCTGGTCCACCAGCTGGTTCAGGATGGTGTTCCTCTTGAGGCTGGCAGCTGCCTCCATCTGATGCTTCATGCAACTCTGTTCTCGCCTTCGCCTATCCAACTCCATTTCTCCCTCATTCTTACCAAAGATGGGCTCGGCAGAGTCAGGTTCAAACATGGGCAACTGGGAGGGTTTGTTCTTTATCTGAAATGAGAAGCACGTGATGGAGAGTTCTACAACGTAGTAAAATACCAACACCAAGGCTTATGGAAATGAACAAGGGCCTCAAAACCTACCAAGTCTAGAACACGGATGTGCGCTCACAGCATCATGTGGTTACTTACAGAACAGTGTTGGTGCTGCGCATAGTTTCAGAGTAATGATTATCCCCCCACCTGTGCATCCAAAGCTCTCTTGTAGCACTGCATTTCTTCCATCTTCTCTTTTATGTATTGAGCCCTCTGTGCAGCGAGTCTGGTATTCAAGAAGCAGAGAAGGTGAGAGAGCCATTTCACACAGTCTAAATACAGTACAGGGCCACAAGTTAGCACTATAAAAACAAGCTCAGTGTTAATAGAAATGTGCACATGGTACATACAAATTTCCCTTTCATTCTGGGTATTCTCGTTATAATAAAAAAGTAAGTCAAGGCTATTGGACACTTCGTTGCCCACAGGGCAGACAGAACAGGTATAAGCAAGATGGTGGCCATATTGTCCAGATGAGATGAATATGGCGGGTACCTTGCCCACATACACAAGTCTTTTTTAAAATCTAGACAAGTAAGAAGGGTGTGACTATACTTTCTATAATCAGATTCAACATTAATTCTTCTTTAAGAAAAAATAAACTGGGCTAGAGAGATGGTGCAGAGGTTAAGAGCGCTGTCTGCTCTTCCAGAGATCCTGAGTTCAATTCCTGGCAATCACTTGGTGGCTCACAAGTATCTACAATGTGATCTGATGCCCTTTTTTTGGCATGCAGGTGTACATACATAAAATAAGATAAATCTTTAAAAAAATTAATCTACTCTATTACAACTTACAATCATCATATAAAACTTTCCAAAGACCTGTATGATCAATAAAATTGGTATAATGGAGCAGATAGATTTTAGAGCAATATATTCTCAGGGACACGGAAACTACCTTATTGTTTATTGTGGCAGTCCCTGCACATGCTACAAAATTACTGCCCTGGCTTCAGCAGCAAAAGCAGGAGCTCCCTAAGGTAGGCGTGAATTTCATGGCTGTCATCCTGCCTCAGGCATCAGACGACCCAATCTGGCAATCAGAGTCTCCTCCCTGAAAATTTAGAATTGAGACTAATGTTGTCCAAGTTCAAGGTGGGATAAAGGTGATGTGTAGTCGAAGTTTTGGTTTCTTTAAAAAAAAAAAAAAAAAATCAGTTGTTATGCAAACGGGTTTCTGTTTTAATCCCAAGGGTGGGGTATGGGACTGCCTTGGTCTATCCACAACTGGTAACGGCCTCGTGTGGAGAGGAGTGTGGTCTTTGCCAGCTGTAGTTCCTGGAATTCTGAGGACTCTGGGAAAATATAAAGGCCAGAGTCCAGAGAGAGGAAAGGGCTTCGAGGAGACGGACGGAGGAGGAAGAAGGCTGCTTGTTCCTACTTGTTCATCTTGCTGATTTTGCCATTTGCTGGGCTGCTAGATATCTTGAGGACTGTGATAGGTGTTTCTCCAAAGAATGCAATGACTCTAACCAGCCAGAGCTAAGTCTAAAGAGGTCTGTGACCCCTTCCCCTTTTAACTTTCTTTCTCTTCTACCTAGGGTTGGGAAATTGGAGGAGAGGTAGAGGCTTAAGGAACTCCAAATAAAATAGTTTAAAAAAAAAACAGGACCTAAAATGACGCTAACTAAAAAGCTGTGAGCATAATCAGAGAGAAAACACACTACTTTTCAGTCCCTGGTTCTAATGTCACCTGTGTCCCCCATACATATGTGTTCCCAGGTTTTATGGAACATGCTACATGCTTATAATGAGACCTCAGCTTTGCCATAAGGTCACTTGAGCATCTCACTGTTAAAAATGAAGCCTGTTCAAGATATGTTCCTTTCTTCCTGTATCTGCCAGTACTAGCAATCACAAACAGTGCAAAATGCTGTTCTATAAATACAGTATTTCTAGATTGTCGGTCATTGCTGTAACTATAGTAATGCAGTTACATTGTGGCACTGGCTTGTTAGTTAGGTTAGTTTGTACAACTGGCTACAGAGGTGCTAACTTAATTTTGAATGGTTATTCAATCCCCCATGGAAATTAGCTTCACACAAAACTTCCATCGTTCCAAGCCCGTGTGGTGGACTCACTCCTCAGTGAGCTGCACTTGTTCCAAGCGGTCCATCAACTCTCTGTTTTGTTTTTGCTTTATTTCCTTTTCCCGCTTGCTTTCCATTTGTTTCAGGAGACTTTGGGAATATCCATCTTGCTTAAAAGCATTAATCTCAGGACTAAGAGGCCTTTTATCAAACAGATAGGATTTCTGAAATGAAACCCAAGCAATTCTCTTATGCGCATGTTTCAAAGAGTAAAGTTAACAATACAAACTAAAATAAAAGCATAACTTAACATCTAACGTTTGTCCAGCTGCCCCCCAAACAGTAACCGGCTAGTATTTAGAGAACACGGAGGATAATGGTATGAGCATTTCAGGACAAAGCTGAGCTAAAGTAAGTTCCCAGCCTCTTTCTGAAAAGATCCTGAGCTGACAGTGACAACACCCAGACAGAAGAGGGAATTGTGTGTGCAGAAGCATGAACAGGGCACCGCAGAAGTGCAAAGAGAGGTTGCTGAATATCTATTGTGCGCCTAGACATTGCAGAACTGCTGATCTGTGGTCAAGATCATAGATCTTACCCTTTCTCATCAGCTCCATTCTGCTCTGAGAAGTAGTGCCAAAGCTGTCTGGCCATTTAATGTTATAGTTAAGTGCTGCAAAACCCTAACCATATTAAGAGTGTGAGGATGGGTGAAACTGCCTGACATGTTTTCATGGAGAGGAATAGTTGCCTCCACTGCAAACACAAAGGGGACCTGTGGCCCAAACAGAAGGGTCACGTGTGTTAAGAGATCAGGCATGGCAAAGGAAGAGAAAAGGAGGGATGTGTTGCTGAAGGATAGTGAACAAGAAGCAAAAGTAAATGAGCTCAGAGAGATGGGAGCAAGGACAGCCACACAGGGTCTGATAAGGCAAAGCAATTCACCTATATAAAAAATCCACAGCAATTTGGATTTCATTTTGATTCAGTGGGATACCATTAGAGGAGTTAAATAGGAGAGTAATATACTCTGATTAGGAATTTTTAAAGATCAACTTGGCTTTGGTGTGAAGAACTGGTTGGAAGGGAGAAATAATTGGGAGGATAGAACAGAAGTTTGTCTATAGTGTGTCCTAGAGAAAGATGGTAACAGTGATGACAAAGAGATTGGGGCAAATATTGGCTATACTTGGGAGATGAATGCGACCGGACTTGTAGATAGTTGCATTTAAGGGAGAGATAAAGAACCAGAAATCAATCACTCCTCCATGGAGTGTTTGTGCAACTTGCTGGATGGTGATGGCGGCCTGCAATAGAAGCTTAACTCTGTGACAGTGACATTGTCAGCTAACTTATTCATATGAAAAGACAGAGAAGACCAGATTAGGATAGAGTCAGAACTTCTTGGTCTTTCGATGAAGAGGCACCAAGTGGAGTCAGAACTGTAATCTAGCTTATACTGTAGAAAGGCCATGATCAGGTCCAAAGACCAAGGGCCCAGGGCTTTTTTCCCCTCCCTGATGCCCATGCCTGAAAATCTCTTCTTTCCTTTTCTTCTTTGCCTGACTCTTTACATGCATGAAACATTCCTAGAGTCCTAGTCGGGATGAAGTGACCTCTTTGCTCATATAAGTGCTCTTCTCAAAGATTTACATGGTGGATGTACTGCATGCATCTCCTTGAGTGTCTGTCTCCCCTAGACAGAGGCCTCATCAGAATAGAACTTTTACTGCTAGATGACAACAGGATGGCCAGTCCAGAGGAGCTCACTGTGTGTCCAATGATGATCAAAGTACAATTCTCTTATTTCTGTATGGAGACTATCAGGTTGTATTAATAATGGTACAAAAAAAAAAAAAAGATTCAGACAGAGACAAAGGTGGACTCGATGGTTGGAGACATGAAGTGAAGGGAGTAGCCTGCCTCCATCGGGAGTAGATCTCCTCAGGTGCCGACACTCTCAGATCACCTGGCGATCTCACCCGTCCGAATGCACAGGGAGGGAGCTAGGGTGAGTCTCTAAACCTTTTCATTCCTAGCAAGCTCCCTCGAGATGTCAGTGCTGCTGCTTTTGCTTCAGATCCTCGGCTTGGGTGTTAGGCTCCCGCCCCTCTCACCTGCCCCCGGGGCCTGACTGGCAAAGACTAGAATTAACAAGTTGTAACCATTAATAGAAATGATACTGTGTCTGTGAATGTGGTGAAGGCAGACCTACACAGGCCACTTTCCAACTTAGTTACTTTATATGGCACAACCTTACAGGTGAGGCAGTATTAGCAATAGCGTTTTTGATGTAATTAAAACAGGTCCAATTTTAATAAAAATGCAGAGAGATGACTGTTGCCTTAATACTACCCCAGTGCATCTGGCAGAACTCCAGCGCAGGCACTAACTGCTGAGCAACTCGTGGCCCAGCTTCTGAATAGGACCACGGCAACCACCCAGAAACAGAGAGTTCCCCCAAGAGGAATTACAAATACTCATGAAAAGTCACTCCATTTCACACAGAGAAACATGTATTTAAATAAACAGTTTGAAAAACTAGCAATTGAAAAAAATCCAAATTGTACAATAAAAAGGTATTGCTTACATGATAAGTTTGTTAGGAAACAATTTGGCAGAAAACGCACACTTTTTTTTTTTTTTTAGTGTTGCTTATATGCAATCAATAAAAATGTTAAGAGACTCACATAAAATTCGGGTTTCTCATTCTTGTGGTTCCTTATAGCTTCAGCGACTCCAAGATTGTAAGCTGCATTTTTCTGGTTCTGCTCTCTAGTGGCCATACTTTTCATCTATTGCAAAACAGGTGGGTTTTTTTTTTTAATTTTTTTAATTTAATCACAAAATACGATCTTTAAAATCCTTCATTTTGCGGAGCAGTGGTACAGTACACCTATTATCTGTGAATTTGAAGCCAGCCAGGTCTACAGAGTGAGATCCAGGATAGCCAGGGCTACACAGTGAAAGCCTGCCTTAAAATAAAACAGACAAACAAACAAAACCCGCTTCATTCTATATTAATTGATTCTTATTAACATTTATGTGTTCCATTCTTTCAATCCTATGTCAATATGTTTTAACCAACACAGAAACCTGTTTGTACACAACGATACTTCCTGATGTCTTTAAAGACTAGTAGACATAAGGTAAGTCAGGTTTTTTTCATTCCCCACTCTTAGAATCTAGACACCATCACTATAACGATGGTAAAAATGAATCGAAGATTTTTACTACAAATGCAGAACACAGTAGCAACATCATTATTGGAGACCACAGAAATCTCAAAAGGGTGAAGGTGACATTCTGTGACTCCCCCTCCCAACCCCTGCTTTTTCTGAGATAGGCCATGACTATAAAAGGTATAAGGGTTCGACCAGATTCTTATTTTATCAGAAATCCACAAAAGTAATATGCATCCATCATTTTCACCTTTTTGAGACAAGGTGTTACTACGCAGCGCTGTCTAGCCTGAAACTCACTATGTAGACTGACTTCAACTCACAGACCTCTGTCTGCCTGTCTCCTGAGATTAAAGGGATACACCACCATGCCTAGCTCATTTTCACCTTTAAAACTCAGCCCTGTGGGGTGAGGAGGAAGACCCATAATGTATTCCAACACTCAAATACAGGGACATTCACCAGTGAAAACGTGGATACCACCTATCCTCGCAGGAGTATCAATTGTCATGATAAAACACTATGCCAAAAGCAGTTTGGGAAGAAATGAGTTTAGTTCAACTATCAAGTTCTACTCCATCTCTGAGGGAAGCCAGGGCAGAACCTGTAGGCAGGAAGGATTTGAAGCAGGAGCCATGGAGGAACAGTTTGCTGGCTTGTCCTCCATGGCTTGCTCAGTCTGCCTTGTATGACTCAGGACCACCAGCCCAGGGGAGGCACTGCCATCCGTGAGCTGGACCATCCCACATCAGTCATAATCATGCAGTATAGACTTGCTTTCAGGCAAGTATTCTGGGGGCATTTTCTCAATGGAAAGTCACTCTTAGTAAATGACTCTGGTTTGTATCTAGTCAATGTAAAACCAACCAACATACCACCTAAGTTTTAGCCCAGCAGCATACAAATGATCAAATGTGTTATTGTGCAAGCATGTGTAGAACCTATCTAGTCGAGTCTAAAAATGTCCTTCTGAGCCATGTCAAACCCTCTCCAGCCAAAGTGTTAGGCTACCTGGCTTTTGATGAAAGCCTCCTGGTCTTTCAAAATTTGGTACTGCTGCACAAGTCGTTCATCCTCCATCTCCCTCCTCCTCTTCTCGTCTCCATAGAACAATGGGAAATTTCGTTGGGCTCGTTGCAAACACACGTAGCACATTTCCTACAGTTCCAAATTTCAGGACTAATTAATTTGTATATTTTACTTTTTTTTTTCTTCATTTACTTTATTCCCTTCACAAGCTCTCCAAAGCCTGGGTTTGTCAAGAAACACGTTTCATAAAAGAATATGTTGGTGAAATATAATATCTAGCACACAATTAGCAAAAGAAGATTTACAGAATATATCTCACAAATAATAAAACAGATTTAATGAACTCCCAGAATTGCTGAAAATTAGAAATTTCTCTTAAGCAGGAAATCCTGACTAGCAGGCAAATCCCAGTACAGACACTTGATTATGCCCATAGATTATATTTAAAAAGAGGGGGTTCCCAGAATTCTCTTGGAGAGACAGAGGTCAGAGGAGGAGCCTGGCCGGGCTTTATTCAGTTGAAGGTACTGTACCTGTCCTGCCTTATTATGATCCTGGCAAGCTGGGGCAGGGGATGTTCTGAGTTTCTCCTTGTCATTTCTCTGACAAACTGGAGATAACAAGCTTCAGAGACAATGGAACACAAATTAATGTTTAATACAATCTGGCCTTTAACAATGATCTTTTCATTATGTGAACTTGATCTTTTCATTACGTGTGCGCGCGCACACGTATGTACACATACGTGCCTACAGAGCAAAGTGTTGGATCCCCTAGATCCAACAGGCGGTTGTGAGTCACTTGACATGAATGCTGGGAAGCAAACTCAGGAAGGACCTCTGCAAGAGCAGAAAGTTCTCTTAGCCAAGGACGTAAGTCCAGCCCCAGTGATAATTTTAGAAACAAGCGTAAACATAAGATAAAGAAAAAAAGGACTGGGCATGCTGGCTCCTGAGGCAGAGGCAGATCGACAGAGGTAGATCCCTGTGAGTTCGAGGCCAGCCTGATCTACACAGACAGAACAGGACAACCAGAGACACATAATAGTGAGACCTTGTCTTAAATTTTAAAAAAAAAAAAAATTTACAGAAAAAAAGTGTCTCAGTGGTTCCTTCTCAGAATATAGCTGCGTGTACCCAGGTTAAGAATATGTACTTTGTGTAAGAGTCGGGTTTGAATTCGGTTTGTAGCTTACGAGGTAGTTGACGTAGACAAGCTATGGCATCTTGGAAATCCTCAGTTACAACTTCTGTGAAATAAGTTTAAATTCATTCGTTTCACAAAAATATAAACCCTTCTAGGTGCAGGAAATGCAGCGCAAACAAAACCGGTGCACACACAAGTCCCCGTCCTCGGGGATAGCCAGCCAGTAAGAGTATAACTAAGTATATTCCATTATGACAATAAATGCTGTGCGCTGAAGAAATGGAGTAGTAAACCACAAATCAAATTCCCAGGAAAATTCCCACCAGGAAGAAAAAAAGCATCGGCATAAATGCCGGAAGGAAGGGAGATAAACAATGCGGTTTCCCAAGAGCAGCTATGTTTCCGAAGAGAAAATGGGAGCAAAGTCCTGGAGGTGGGAAAGTTCTTGGATCTGTGTTTCTGGAGGGAGTAAGGGAAGAAGAGCCTGGGAGAAGTCAGAGGCCAGGCAGGACTGTTGCTGCCAGGAGAAGGACTTTTCCTCTCACTGGAGAGGGGATAGCTTAGAAGGTTTAGGTAGTAGATGCTGTCATCTGTCTGACCCAGGACTGTTTCGGCTGCAGCATTAAGGGAAAATGAAATGAGGACTGTGGTTAAATATCAACTCACCCGCATCTAGGATAATCTAGGAGACAAACCTCTGGGCAGGTTTGTGAGCGAGTTAATCCAGGTGGTTAGCCTGGTGCTGGAGATACCGTTCTATGACGAGCATAAGCAAAGGTAACAAAGCAAGCTCAGCGCAGGCATTTGTCTCTCTCTGCTTCCTGACTGTGGGAGAAGGTGACCAGCTGCTTCAAACTCCCATGCCGTGATGTGCCCACCCTTGAATTGTGACCCAAAACAAGACCTTCCTTTCCTAAGCTGCCTTCATCAGCCATTTACTTACAGTGACAGGAAAAGTAGCACAGAAACAATGCCAAAAGATGGTAGAACAGAGATGGTTCTGATAACGCAGAAGAAAGGCAGTGGTGTGGACCAAGGTGGTAGTGGCAGAGGTCATGAGAAGTGGCTGCATTGCGGATGTGTCGTCTAGATGTGTTGGGGGTGCAGCTGGCCCAATTTTCTCATAGCGTATGGAACGTTTGCTTTCTCTCTAGACTCTCTGGACTGTTTCCTACCACACAGTATGTGTAATGGTGTCATCACTGAGGAAAATGGCTTTAAATATTATAAATATTTGCCAGTGTTTTTAGCCGTACAACTTGAATGTTGTGCTAACAATGTTAACAGAGAAAAATGCATGGAAAAATACTTCTACACAAAGTAAACTCTCAAAGCAAAGTTGCCAAGCATTTTAAGCACATAAGAACCAAGAGAAGCTCGGTCAGCATCCCCAACTACTGAGGTAATTAAAAGCCAAGGAAATTGAGGCACAGGAGACAAATCTACCACTAAACAAGTACACCCAGAGAGAAAGATTATGGAAGAACTGGAAAAGCAAAGAAAGTAAAGGAGAGACCAAAGACCCCTTCCAGCATCGGGGAAGGAGAGCACGGGCTCAGCCTGAGGACCTGAGTTCAAGCCCTGAATCCCTCATAGTGGAAGAAGAGAACTGACTCCTAAAAGTGATCTTCTAATTAAAACAAACAGAGACAAGGAAAATTCGCCCTATATAGTAGCAAAATATATGATATGTAAAAACACAAACCATTTATACTTACATTTAAAATAAGACTGAGAATGTTACTTTAAAAGCAGCACAAAGGCAAAAGAAAGAAAAAAATTTAATAGAGAAACAGAAACAGAGCCAGGAGCTCTAATGTGCATTTCACAGGAGCCAAACTATGAAACAAAGGAAATGGTAAAGAGCAATGTTCTAGAAAACAATGGCTAATGATTTTTTTTAGAAAATCATAACTTCTGTGAAGAGTGAGAACTGCAAACACTAAGAAAGGAAACTCTCAAAAGCTACCAGAAGGAACAGCTCAGATGCCTCTTTGGGACACCTAACAGAAGAAAGTTCATCAAAATGCCGAGGAAAAATTAACTATGAGCAAAGACTCAGCAACATGATACCAGTGCACTTAAGTAGCAGAAAGAATAACCCTACCTAAAAGACAGAGACCTTGCCCCAAGAATCAGTACGGAAGACAAAGGAAGACAGCAAAGAGTAGATATGTCAGAAACGCTGGGGAAGAAAGAAATGTGGAGTGCCAGGCCTGTGCAGCAAACTCACATTCCATTTGATGTCAGTATCAAACTGTCATGTGATACCTGACACTCAGAAGTCAGCCATGCCTGTAGAGTTGAGAAGTCATTTCTAAAAGTCATCAGGCACTCTGACTTTTCCCCGTGTTATTTCTGCCTCAGCTGAGTAACAGGCATTCCTCTTACCCATCACATGTGTCTGATTTCCCTTTAGATTATGAGCCCTGGTCACCTCTATAATCCCCATCACCTCCTAGAAAGAATGTTCTCAGTAACAATTAAAAAAAAAAATGGAAGAATGACTAAGATTCCCTGTGTCGTGGAAGGCTTCAAAATTATATTTAGTAAGATGCAACCTAAAAAAGCCAAAGGATTACTTTTCAGAGGCCGGGATCTTCCCACTATTCCCACTTCGCTCAATCTTGTCCAGCAGGCTGACGCTTGTCACTTTGGCAGGAGAGATAGATTGCCTATCACGATGTTTCCTGGGTGACAAGATATCTAGAATATATAACAGATGCAAGTGACATTCTCTTCATTCCTCAAACAGCTAAATAGGTAATTACACACACACATAAATTATGACAGTTTTTGCCAAGGAAAAGTTTCATGTAGGGTGTGCTCTTTCCCTCACGTGTCTCTTGTCCTATTGAGACAGAGGATGTGCAGGGTCCACCTCATCCATTTATCAGGACCTGATCGAGCAACACGGATCTAGCCACCAAACAGTAGTGTAAAAGGTTGCAAGTCATGGAGTTAAAGCAAGGTAAGGGGTTCCAGGAATAAAAGATGGTTAGAAAGAAAAAAACAAAATAACACAGTGGTTATTGATGAATCTAAAAGTTGTGGTTTGAATGTGAAATGTCCCCCCTAGACTCGTGTATTCGAACACTTGGCCCCCGGTGAGTGACACTGTTTAAGAAGGTTAGGGTGGATCCTTTAAGAAGGTAGAACCCTGCTGGAAAAAAAAATCGCTGAAGATGAACCTTGAGGTTTTCCTTGTGGGATGTGCTTCCTGACCATTCTCTGCTTCCGGACTCCAGATACAATGTGACCAGCTGGCCTCCAGCCCTGTCATGCTTAGCCCCTGAAATCCAAATCAGAATAAACCTTTCCTTCCTTTAATTGCTTTTCAGATCTTTTTTCATGGCAACCAGGAAAGTAACTAATACACTAACTGTATTTACTTTGCATGTAAGTTACTAGGCAACACCACCTAGTTTATAAGAGTCGAGGATAACAGACGGTACCCACAAACCATTGGCCTACCTCTGGTTCCTTCCTCCTTGTCTGACAGGTCTTTCAGCTTGATCTTCCTTGGTCTGTTCTCTCCACTTTCTTCAACAATGACCTCCATGGGTGGTTTGTTCTCCGTCTCTTTGTGTTCAATCCTAAGAAGGAATCAGGATGTTTGTCCTCAGCACTGGTCCTGAACGCGTGAACTCTCAATTCTGGGAAGCAACCCACCACCTCTCTGATTTCACCGCAAGCCTACTTCCTTTAAGGGAGTGCAATATTTTCCTTGGTAAATATGTAGCATTATCTCTCTCTCTCTCTCTCTCTCTCTCTCTCTCTCTCTCTCTCTCT
>NW_026596046.1:25309472-25320884 GCF_907164565.1 Psammomys obesus
TCTCTCTCTCTCTCTCTCTCTCTCTCTCTCTCTCTCTCTCTCTCTTTGAGGCCAAATCTGGGAACTGGCCAGGACCACATACCCTTGTACCAAGGGCCCCCCAAAAGAGCTTGATATACAGATATTGCTTAAACACTTCAATAGATTTTTCCCCCTTTGGCTTTAGTTGTTTTTTTTTTTTTTCCTTTTCTTTTCTTTTCTGTTCTTTCTACATCTGTTGGCTTAAGGTCACAAAAATCATAGCCTGATAGCCAGATTGAGCCCTACAGTAACCATTTCTCTCCTTCCACCTTCTCTCTGTCTACCCATCTTCTTTTACTTATTTATAAATAAATAAAAGGAAGGACCTGCAAAGAGCTGCTTTGGAAAGTAGTGTCCAGTTGGTGTGTGCAGTTAAAAGGTTTTCTCTGGTCTCAGGTGTGAGTTCAGGGCACTCCCACTGAAGTGAGGTTATGTGCCTCTAAGTAAACTCAAGGGCCAGACTTCACAAAAACAAACTATCATTTGAGTGTTTGATTCTTCATACCCATTTCAATAGTCTCACACATATAGAATTCACTAACAACTCCCCTAGAATGTGCCAATCAAAAAATTATCCAAAAAGGTTCCCATTAGTGTAGCTCGATAGCTATAGGCACTTGCCTTCAAGCCTGATGGGCCTGAGCAAGCCATGGAACACCCATGGTAGATGTAAAGAAGCAACTTCTGTAAATTCTCCTCGGGCCGCCACACACGACCCAGCGGCACGCCCAACTCCACACACTAATTAACCAATGCAAAACCATCAAAGAGGACAGGTAAATGTGTCTTCCCGAACAACGAAATCACAAATGTTTTGAACGCATTGGTTGACTTTTAAGGAGCAAAGTAGCCATTTCCTTCTAGCCTTGCCATTCACTAGCTCTGTGGGCATATTTATTTCATCTACAAGATGCAGAGGTCGGACTAGCTCCTCTCCGAGCTCACTCTGCTTTTTATGACATGTGTCATCCAGCTCTTCTAGGAGGGCGTTGTTCCAAACCTAAGCACAATAGGATATCAGAGATGCAAAATATTTAAGAAAAACATTAGTCTAGGAAGTTGGCTCATAGTGGCCAAGTTTTCTTCTCCTGAGCTGAATGGCCATCAATGACATGGCAATCAAGATTAGGAACATAGGGTCTGGAGAAGTGGTTCAGTGGTTAAGATCTCACACTGCCCTCAATTCCCAACACCCACGTCAAGAAGCTCCCAACCATTCGTAACTCCAGCTTTGGGAGGATCCGATACCCCTAGCCTCCAAGGACACCAGCACATATGTACACACAATTAAAAAATAATAAAGATAAATATTTTTTAAAAGATTAAGAATGTCAGAGCATGCCAGGCAGTGGTGGCACATGGCAGGTCTCTGTGAGTTCCAGGCCAGCCTGGTCTACAGAGTGAGTTCCAGTACAGCCTGGTATACAGAGTGAGTTATAGGACAGCCAAGGCTACACAAAGAGACCCTATTTCAGAAAAATAAAAAGTCAGAGCACACAGTGACAGCTATGAGTAATAGCCACAGGAAACAAAACTCAAGCCTCCTGGGCTCTTCTTTCAGTGTTCGTAGTAGCATACTATTTTATTCCCAGAGAAAACTGCAAGATATATATTAAACAATTATAATGAAGACTGACTATAGTGCTATTGATAAAGCACCTAAAGGTTGATCAGTCGTCTAAAGAGCAGATACTACTGCTATTGTTACAACTAGCACTGCCAGCAGCAGCCCCCAAGGACACCCATCTTCCTCTTGAGGATGTAGCATCAGCATCCTCAGTCTTAACAGTCGGTGCTTAGACAGGAGCTGTGCCGGCTAGGGTGGGAGGAAGCGAAAGAAAACAGAAGAAACCTAGCAGGTGAGAGTTTTACAGATACTGCAGGAACTAAGATGAGTGGCACATGTGGCCATTTGGGTTCATTTTTCTAAAATTTAACAACAAAAAATATATGCAATAAATTCTTGGAGCTTACACAGAGATGGTAGATAGGGGGAAGGAAGTGGGTGAGAGAAACAGAGATGAAGGCAGAGAAAAGAAGAGGAGAAAAATAGTTTAGAGAAAAAATACTGTCTAATAAGCAAGGAGAACTGGTGCCTGATTAACCCACAGAGCAAAACACTTACCTTGGAAAGGCTAGGGCACTGTTGGGACGCTTTCGATAGCCCTCTCTTCTAGACATCACAGAGTCCATGGTGCCAGGCCTCTGGAGGACACAGACAGAGATTACACCAAGCCATGAACACAGAACAGACCAAGACACTGCAGGCTGCCTCTAAAACAATGCTATACCATTGTGCTGTTTGCATTAAGGTCCAGTAAGGAGTGACCTCCTTCATCAAAATTCACCTGGGAAGCTGAAAAGCAGTTCCACAAACACTGCTTTTTCTCAAGTCCTCTACTCCTTTTGAAAATTTCCCTAAGAGTTGAAGCTCCTTCTAGACATCTTTAGAAAGTGAGCAAACATCCAGAAACTATCAAGTGATGAACACAGCTCAGATTCCACTCTTGACCCACAGGACTCAAAAATTATGCTGTTCAGAGGTCCCTGAAGTCAAGTGAGCTTTTGTCCCCTTGCACACTGCTAGCTCCTATGTTTCCAGGCACTAGGCTTGTGGGGGTAACAACTGGAGCTGCCTTGCAGGATCTTAGTGGAGTACTCTATGGAAATGTGTACAAAAGCACACAACCAAGAGCTATTGTAGATATCACTTTAAAATAAGGTTGTGTGGAAAACTCGAAAGAGCCTCCTTATACACCGCCCCATCTCAAACTCCATAGCAGAGGTCCATGAAGGGAGAAATGGACAGTCAGACCATTTTCATAATCTTTCCATTGTGAAATAAATAAATAAATCAAGCTTCAGCTAAATGGGATGTTGCAATGATTCAATTAATTCCTGTCATCTTTATTAGTACCCAGAGGTGTACAAAAGGCACATTAACCCCTGGATAAATGCTACTGATTATTTCTTTGCCTCTTTAAGCTCTGCTAAATCTAACAGCATGAACACCATGCCAGCTACTTAGTGGTTAACCATGACGGTGACAGTTATGAAATATATTGACACTATACCAAAAACTAAAAATTACACTGGAAGGAGAATGGCTCAACACCTAAAAGCACTGGCTATTCTTGCAGAGGACCCTGGTTTGGTTCTCAGTCCTACACAGTGCTCACAACTGTCTGGAACCCCATTGTCGGGGGATCGGGTGTCCTCTTCTGGCTCCCATGGGCATTAAACATGCCAGCAAAACACATAAAAAATAAAGTGAAAAGGAAAAGCTTAGAAATAGGTTTGCATTGGCTTGAATTAGTTTCGTTGTAAAATTTTCTTAAGATAAAATAGTAGAAGCTGCAAAACCTGAGTGCTGATAAACTCTGGGCTTGAATTTTCCTCTGCTAGCTTTATCAGAACCCACTTGAACTTCACAATATGACCTCTGAACCTCCATATTCTGCCTGGAAGATCAGGGTGATCATCAGACAGTGCTGCTTTTGCAGTAATTTGAGACTCAGACGAAATAATGCATCCAGGAGAACTTTGTTGGTAATAGGGTGCTATAAAAATGTCCAAAACTGAGTTTCTACTACTTTGTCCATTCCTTGGTTAGAACTGACTCAAAATTTGAAGCTCTTCACCTTATTTGTCAAGGAACTGTCCATCTATACGCACACATTTCCACATGCTTGAGAAAACTGTCACTTAAAATATGTCAACACAAGCTTTTTTCTTTTATCTTTTTGTTTGTCTGTATGATATTTTGGGAGGCATTGAGATTTAAGACAGGGTCTCTCCCTGCATAGCCCTGGCTGTCCTGGAACTCACTATGCAGACCAGGCTAGCCTCAAACTCACAGATACCTGCCTGCCTCCTGAGTGCTGGGATTAAAGGCGTGTGACACCATGTCTATCCAATAGACTTTCTTTTTTTAAATTTTTAATTTATTTTTTATGAATTACAGTTTATTCACTTTGCATTCCAACTGTAGCTCCTTCCCTCATCCCCTCCCAAACCCACTCTCTCTTCCTCTTCTCAACCCATGCCCCCCCCCGCAGTCCACTGATAGGGGAGGTCCTCCTCTCCTTCCCTCTGATCCTAGTCTATCAAGTCTCATGAGGAGTGGCTGCATTGTCTTCCTCTGTGGCCTGGTAAGACTGCTCCCCCCTTCAGGGGGAGATGATCAAAGAGCAGGCCATTCAGTTCATGTCAGAGACACTCCCTGTTCCCCTTACTAGGGAAACCTCTTAGACACTGAGCTGCCATGGGCTACATCTGTGCAGGGGTTCTAGGTTATCTCCATGTATGGTCCCTGGTTGGAATATCAGTCTCAGAAAAGATCCCTGTGCCCAGATTTTTTTTTTCTTTCCTTATGGAGCTCCTGTCCCCTCCAAGTCTTTCTATCTCCCCCTTCTTTCATAAGATTCCCTGCACTCTGCCCAAATAGACTTTCTTAATGACAGCACACCCACATTTGATTCAGAACTCCAGACTGAAAAGAGTGATTATGGTGATGGCTAATTTTAATTGCCATCTTAATCTGATGTAGAATTCCTGGGAAGGCAGTCTCCATGAGGGCCTGTCTAGTTCAATGTCCTATTGGCATGCCTGTGGGGGACCATCTTCATTTCCTCTATTAATGTGGAAAAACGAAGACTGAAAGTGGGCAGCCCCATTCCCTAGCGTTGGTCAACTGCCCCAGAGCGCAGACTGTGGTGTGATCCAATCAGTTGCATTAAGTTCCTGCCACCTTGACGACCGTGCTCTGAGGGTGTGTGGCCTGGAAGTGTGAGCTACCAAACCCATTTCATGGGTTTGTCATGCTGTCCTATCACAGCAGTAGAAACGGAACAAGCAAAGATTAGAAAAAAAAAAAAAAAACAATTTACATTTGCAAGAGCTTTGGTCAAGGTGCCGCTCCCATCCATCGCACACAGGAAGTCCTTGTAAAACCTCATCTTCACTTTGCTGTCTCTGATCGAAAGGACCCCAATTCCTTTGAATGTGAACTCCACATTTTGCTTGATGGAAATGGATCGTGATAAAAAGAGTAGTGTCTCCTTAACGCATCCTTCTATGGTATCCCTGTTAAACGGCCCCTCCAATGATATCATGACAAAATTAAGCGGGACAACTGGAATATCACCTGGAGAAGAAAAAGACAGAGGGAGGGGAAGGAGTTTATACAAGAGATGTATAATGAAGACTCTAACAAAAGCATATTACACACACTTTTAAATAATTACCTGACTCTTGATATTAAAAAACAGAATCGTCCATATTTCTCCTTACACTTGTAATGCTATTGCAGACAATGAAGATAACTGCTCATTAAAGATGCTAATCAGCACAAGTTCACTGAAAAGTATAATGCATTTGCTTATAATGAAAATAATTGCCTATCTAAATAATCTAAAGAGGAATTTAGTTTTCTCGAGGGTGCAGAACAGTGACAGACTCCTATTCTATTCAGAGTTTTCTGAGGTTTTCAGAATACTCTGCAGCAGTGTTTATGAAAGTCTTCCAGCTGCCATATCATCTCTAGATAATTACAAATATTTGTAAATATTAAATGTTTGAAAAGTTAGCCACCTTCCCTAGAAGTTATCTTTCATGAAAATAAGTCGTACACAGAGGTATCAGACTAGACAAGATGCAGAAAGCTTTTCCTTCCCAAAGAACTCTTAAATGACAAGGCAAATGAATGAGGTTGTATCTACCTTGAAGGAAGCAAGGATCTATTTGACTGAAACTGGTGTAGAATCTGTGCAAGGTCCACAGATCGGAGAAAAAAGTAAGCAGCAGAGAGGATAGAGATGACCATAACAAATAGCAGTAACAAGGTCTGCTAGCAGAGGAGCAAGACCCAGAGAGGCACACTCCAAGTATTTGCTTAACACAAATTACTCTTTCAAATGCCCGCTACTGCTGTATGATAAGAGTTAGTAGTTCAACGGGATGTGGCCTTCACTACATCAGCCCAGTCTCCTGCACAATGAACACTGATTTTTCACCACCTCCGTCTGCTTCTTTTTAATGTGTGATTCATAAAACCAAAGACTGGATTGCCTGCTTTCCCATAGCCCATTGCATCTCTGCAGTCAGTCTTCCAGTCCACTTATGTCAAGAAAGATGTTTTCTCCCATGGTGGATGAGCCAGTGGATACTTGGAAATCTGTCCTCTCATGACTTTCATGGACCTGTTGATCATGTCCTCTTTTCTCTTATAGCCATGACATGCTTCTCCAACTTCCTCCTTGGTCTACTTTCTGATTTCCCTCTTCGTTTATTCCTAACTATACTGAGGGGGGCTTGAGCGGCCATTTTGATTTTTATATGTTGTTGATTTGGGAGATTTTGTTGTTCCACAGGACTCTCTCTTCATCTGCTTCTTTATATCTTCACCTAGGTAACCCTATTCAAACCTAGATCTGTGTTCTCCACATCTCTTCTAAGTTCTTGGGTCACCTCTGTCTAAACATCTCTAGGACAAGGCCAGATTCAACATGTCTCAACATGAGCTTGCTACATTATCCATAACCACAATCATTCACTCTTCTCCCAGCAGGAAATCCGAGCAACTCTAAATAACCTCCCCCACTTTTACCTGGTCCCATCAGCTCTCACCTGAAATAGCTCCCATTCAGTCATCTCCTGTCAGCAGTTCCCAGAGGATGAACCCTAATTTCATTATCACACATGTGGTCTTTACCTACTATCTTTGTAGTAATTATGTCCCTCCAATTTGCCACAGTCATCACTCCTGGCCACAATGAAGTGCCCAGAATGTTCCTAACAGGGGTCATTCTGTCTCATAATCTTGTGTTCACACAATTTCTGAGACCTGGCTTTTCCACTGGCAAAACCTCCCCAGATGGAGACAGGCATGCTCTACTATGCATCAGATTTGATCCAGTTCTGACCAAGGCTGCTTGTGGGGCACCAAAGCCTGAGGGTCTCAAAGCCAGAACCACGTCTCGCTGATTACTAAAAAACCACTCTAAGGTGTTTGGTTATCTAGTTAGTTACTAGTGAATAATTTTAACTCTGAATCTAAGATGGAGACAGCATTGTTCTTTTGAACTACTTCATTCTGAAATTTCTACATCCTGTAAAAAAAAAAAATGAGTTATACATCTAAACTACTTTTTAAGATTATGAGGCAAGATCTAAGGTGAAAAATAAACTCTTAATTCTAAAGCAAATGTATTTTTTAAAGAAGGCCATTTTATCTTGATTTCCTTTCGTACTGTTTGATGAAACAAAAGGTGAATGGCTGAAACTGTCAAACCCACCATATTGAATATAGGCAAAGTAAATTCTAAGCACAGTTTATTGGTGTTTGTTTTTGTTTGCTTGTTTGGTAGTTTTGGTAGTTTTGAGACAGGTCTCACTCTGTAGGCCCAGCCAGGCTGGAACCCACTGTAGCTTTAGGTGGCCTCAGATTTGTGGCAATCCTCCTGCCTCAGGCTTACAAGTGCAGGGATATGGGATGAGCCACTGTACCTGGAAACTTGGCTTGCTTTCTCCTTTTCAAAGAGAGCTACCCCGAAAATAAATTTTCTAGAGAGTTAACTTAAAGAAAATTATAAGCTTTTTACATCTTCTGCCAAGGGTAGACCATTTCTCTTTAACCACATCTGACTGTAATGCAAATGAAGACTAAGGAACACTAAAAGAACACAGGCCTTGGGCACTAAGCCCTCAGCAGTGGATAACCAGCCATGGCGAGGATGGTAAAGTCCACACGCTGAGGCTGGATGTAAGTGAGTAATACAGCATGGGTACATTTGTCTTGTTTGCCACTTTAGTCTTAGAGCCTATAGAGTTGGCCCTTTATAAAAATTTCTGAAAGAAAGGAAAGAAAAGAAAAGGAGGGAGGGAGAGAAAAAGAAAGAGAAAAGGAAGGAAGAAAGAACAGTTTTAGGGTGTTAAAAAAAAACCTTTAAGTTAATATACATTAAATGAAGCATTATTAAATTTTAATTTTTAATAATTTAGCTTATATACACCATAGAAAGACATTTTACCACAGATAACTGAACAAGGATTTTGTTGTTATTGTTGTTGTTGCCCAGAGACCATAAATTAGATTTCTCTTCTTTATGGCCACTTACAAATTCTTAGAACCTGAAACTTGAGTATAAGCCTGTAGAACTTTGTTGCATTGCTTTTAAATGAACTCGGGTATCACCATGCCTGTATCTTAAGTTACTAGTGTCTAAAGTAGACTCCAGGGGCTGGCAGGATGACTCAGAGTAAGGGCATGTGCCACCAAGCCTGAGGACATGAATTCAATCCCTAGAACATATATGGTGGATCAAGAGCAATGATTGCCATAGGTTGTCCTCTGACTTCCACACACAGCCTGTGGCATAAACACACACGCACACATGTTAAAATAAATATTTAACATTTTCAAAGTAAACACAATGAGCTTCAGGAAGACATTAATTTTCCTTCCCTTGTTCCATGTTCCTTGTTCCATAAGTACTCTATGAAACACCAACCTCTCAAACCAGAAAGTAATGCAACACTGAGCAAGTTTTACCCCATTTGTCTCCACAGGCCAGTAAGTTTCTGGGAAAATCCCAACTGTTAAAATGATTTACCAGGAGAAAATACTTTGTTTTGTTTCAGTCCATGGGTCTGCACTAACTTCTCCGCCATGATGAACACCGGCCTCTGCACCAGAATGAACTTCTTGTTTCCCATCTCAAGCTGCTGCCTCGTGAAAGTGAAAGTCCCAAGTCCTGAAATCTGAACCCCCTGAGAGAAAAAAAAGAAGACAAAAAGAACACACATGGCTCCATTAATAATCATCCAATTGCCTAAAGGAAACTGACGATTTAAGCTTAAGCTTAAAGATTCAGTAACCTCTGTGAGTGCGCTGTTTCTATGAAAATGTTTGTGGCACCATAGCTTCTACAAATCTATACAAAGTATTAGTCCTGCCCTAAGCTGTATGACATAAAGCCAATCATTTTCAATGTACTGAAATACTAGTTTTCTTACTCTCTGATTTTATGTCGCCATTTAAAGTCAGAGAATTCACTAGTGGGAGAGGGCAGTGGAGGGATTAATACGAGCAAATACAATTGTGTATTGTGACAGTGTCATAATGAAGGCCAGTGTCTTGTGTTTTAACTAATTAAATGGGTTAAGTAGATAAAATGAAATGGAAACAGACAAACCAGCATCCAAGGCAATACCTCTTGACCTCAAATTTGGTTGACCTGTTGATACCCTAAAGATATTGTACACCAATGGTTACAAACTCAAATCTACAAGAACAGCTTTTTAAAAGGGGGGGGGGATGAAGGGAGACAGCTAGAGTCTCTGGTGGCCAGGACATGCATACATACTTCATGTAAAGGGGAGAACCCACCATGGGCTGCAGCCATGGTCACATGCAAAAACAGAAGACTAATTTCATTAAGCCTGCTGGCTTTTCAAGAAAATGTATTTTACAAATACTCTGCCAATTTTAAATTATGATAAATAATTCAAATTTCCAAACCAGACAAAATACGTTTGAAGAGTTTATTCACCCCCACTGTCATAGTCAGGACATGTGAGTAGGGTATAAAACTTCCACAGCTTCCTAAGTGCCTCCAAGCTCCTCCTGAAATCCCTACCTAATTCTAAGACTCGACCTGAAGAAAAAGTCTAACCATAGGAAGTTTCTTATTTTACACTGGCTGAATTTAGTTTCTGGATTTATATATTCCAATTACAACTTATTCCCAGCAAAACAGCAGAACAGGGAGGGTTATACCCTTCCACATCTGTTCCAGGAACTGTCAGCTATAAATAGACCTCATCTAGTTTCTTTACACAAACCCAGACTGAGCAACCTGTGCTCTCCCTGTCACTAAAGATGCATTGCCTAAGGTTAATATCCAGATTGCTACAAATCCTACATGTGTCAGAGAATAAAAAAATAAAAAGGAGTGACTTCTAATACAATAAAGCTGAAGACAAAACAGAACAGCTCTAAACCCTGCATCACAACTCCCAACAAAAGCAGGCAAGCCTACCTAAGAAATAGCTCTCTCTCGGACTGCTGTGTTAAATCGAAGCATAAAAAGCCTACCTTGTGCATAGTTAGCTGCCGTTCCACAAAATCTGAAACATTCCCCCAGATAGTGGACACTTCTGAAATTCAAAGGAAAATGGAAACAAGTTATGGGAGCAACCATGGGACATTATTTTCATTGTAGTAAGCAAAAGTTTAAATATGAAATAGATAAATGCTAACTTTTTTTTTGTTTTTGTTTTTCAAGCCAGGGTTTCTCTGTGTAGCCTTGGCTGTCCTGGACTCACTTTGTAGACAAGCCTGGCCTCGAACTCACAGAGACCCTCCTGCCTCTGCCTCCCTGAGTGCTGGGATCACAGGCCTGTGCCACCTTGCATGCATCTCCTTAAATACTAACTTCTAATTCATATAGAACTAACAAAAAAAATAAAATAATTCCCCCAAATTAACTCTTCTGTTAACTAAAGTTTAAGTTTCCAAGTTAAGGCTTTAATAAGAACAGTAATAGGACTGGGAAATGTGGCCAACCCAGTGTGCATGAGGCCTAGGTTCAACCTCCAGTACAACAAAGGAGACAGAGAGGCGCGGGGGAGGGCGAGGTGACTCAGTAATGGAATGCTTACCATGATTGAGGCCCTGCTCCCTAGCCACCAAACTCACCTTTTTTCTGCCACATGGTTAGTAAAAAGTACCTTATAGCCCTGATAGATCAGAACTGAAAGCTGTAGTCTTCCTGCTTTAGTTAGCAATTTTAAGTATTAAGAGAAAACTACTAAGTTGGCATTGTTGGAGAAGAATTGGCCTTTTTGTTCCTAACTTCATCCATGCCCCCCCAAGTGGCAGCCCAGTAGGAATTATTAAGTTTTCTCAGTCTTTTTGTCTTAATAACTAAAACTTAGCCTACTTGAGCTGTAAAAAGTCCCTGATTAGAAATTACCACCAATGACATATGATTAGACTTAGGATGGTGAGCTCCACACAGACAGAATTTTCCGTATTGTTAAGTGCTACCCACATCCAGACTACATATTCATTTTGCACATTAACACCATAGCATTGTTAACTGTTATTTGGGTTTTTTTTGGCGGGGGGCGGGGGGGTAGGGGTAGGCTAGGGGAAGGAGAACCAAACTGAGTACCAGAAAATAAATATAGGAGCCAGGTGTGGTGGCGCACACCTGTAATCCCAGCACTCAGGGAGGCAGAGGCAGGCGGATCTCTGTGAGTTTGAGGCCAGCCTGGTCTACACAAAGTGAGTCCAGGACAGCCAAGGCTACACAGAGAAACCCTGTCTTGAAAAAAAAACGATAGATAGATAGATAGATAGATAGATAGATAGATAGATAGATAGAT
>NW_026596046.1:25320894-25335998 GCF_907164565.1 Psammomys obesus
GATAGATAGATAGATAGATAGATAGATAGATAGATAGATAGATAGATAGACAGACAGATAGAATAAACATAGGAAGCCTTCAAGTCAAAGTAGAATTATATCTGTCAATCAATCCCAACTATATACCGATCTAAAACTCTCAGTGAAAACATAAATGTCACTAACTCACTAACAAAATTCTCACTCTCCAGACTTACATGGAGAAATTTTAGAATTATGATGTCAAAACTGATAGAATTTATGACTAGACATAACATGCCGCTCATATTTCAGGCAAATTATCGATATCTGAGGAAGTGGCTTAACCAGGGCCAGGAGAAACTGTATGCTTTGTTACCAAATCCTGATGAAAAGTCTTTGATTTAACTGGGAATTTGAGCATGGTCTTTGTTCACGGAGATGATGTATCCAAGTCTGTTGTAATGTTTTAGTCAATAAAGTAGGGCAGGCAGAGTTACATAAAAGTAAAGTTAATTATTTAAACTGAGGTTTGCCATTTCTCACTGGAGAAAGAGGCTTTAGGCCTCCTCAATTCAATTAGAATAGATTTATAAATGTTGCCAATTAGAATTTCTAAACAACTTGTTCTGACGACCAACCTTTAGAAAGATTAACACTAACTCTCAGAATGAAAGTGGTTTCAACCCCATCTAAAAATCGGTTTAAATGTGGTCTATGACATCAGGCGGAAAAGGAAAGGTCTGGTTACATTTAACAAAATCCAGCACTCCTACAAAAAAAGACTCGGAAAACTAGTGTGTTCACTGGCTTTGTATTAGTACACTAAAACCTCTGAGGGGACTAAAAACTCTGAACAGGAAAGGCTTGCTTAGCTCAGAGTTTTGGAGGTGTTCCAGGTTCAAGATCAAGCAGCCACAGTGATTTGGCCTTTGTGTGATGGTGGGAATGTTTGTGCGTGAGCGAGATTGTATGGCCGGATATAAAGTTAGAGATGGGGAGAAGAAAGGGAAAGACTGTTGTTCTGAAGTCTGAGGACACCTCTTCAATGATCTTTTTAGAAGAGCGTTTTTTTTTTCTAATGGGCTTGCCTCCTCACACCCCAGAGCCTTAGATGAGTCGTTCTCTAGTCACCTTGCACGTGGTCCCAGCATAAAGGGTAGGGTGTTCTTTAACAATTATAGCAAACTTGAACCCTTTCCAACTCTTTTGCTACACAGCTAGATGTTCTTCACCTCTTTTCTGCTCTATTTTGTTTCCTTTAAGTTCTCACCCTAAATCAAGCTAAAAATCAGTAGTGAGAACTGACCATGGCATAGCCTGAATGTTACCCCATCTTGAAACTCCCTCCACTGAGTAAATCACTGTGTTCTTCTTGAATTCACCCTCAGTCAATTCTCCAGCACATGAGCAGAACATAACCACTCCACATATACCCCCACCGCAGACTTCAACACAAATGGCCTCTCACTCAATTCCTGATACAGTCTGGTTTCTCTTTTTGAATCTCGTGAGCAAGTCTCTTATTTTCCACATTCCTATCCACATTTTGGTCTTCTCTCACCGGAATGGACCATTAATCTCTGAAAACATTCTAGGGGCTTCTCTGACACACAACTCTGAACTTTTCTACAAGACTCCTATAAGCCAGTTGCAAAAGTCTATGCACCCCCATGATCAGGTTTATTGCAAGAATGACTCCACTTCTTGGAATATTCTATACTCAACAAAAGAACAGAAGACGGGAGGATTATTTTGACTCAGGGTGTAGGCCATCATGACAGAGCAGGCACAGGACTGGAATGTTTCAGCCTGTGATGGCAGGGATCTCTGGTGTGAATAGGGAAGCAGAGAGTCCAGTCCAAGAGTGGGACCCATGCTATAACCCTCAAAAGAATGTCCCAACGACTGATCTTTGCCAACTAGGTCATACAATCTTCCCAAACAGTGCCACCAGCTGTATCTAAGTATTCAAACATATAAGCTTATGGGGGTTATTTCACAATTAAATCATAATTAACAAGGTTAATAAAAAATGTTCTCTATATAGTTGCAATAAATAAGGAGAATTTAAAAACTAAACACAATACAACTTATATTAGAATTCTAAAAAATTTAAATACTTGGGTATAGATCTTAAAAACGTGTATAAAATCTATGAGAAAATATTTAACAAACTGATGAAAAACTCAAAGAGCTGTGTGGTAGAATATTTTGTGGATAAAAAAAAAAGCTCAGCATTGTCAAGATGTTAGGTTTCTACGGAGTCAGCGTAGTCTCAGCTTTCCAGAGAGCTGTGTTTCAAATGTCGACAACCTCATTGTCAAGCTCACATGGAGAAGCAAAACACAAAATAGCCAACAAAATGTTAAAAGCAGAGCTCTGTAAGCAAGAGGCCACCTTGGTGTGCTCTTTCAGGCCAGCAAGACTCCAAGCAGGGGGCCCTAACACAGGCTATAGGCAGGGTGGATACAAAGTCAAAGCAAGCTCATCATTCTTAAAAACTGTGCCCGCTCTAATGGGAGATGGTGAGACTTTGGGGATGCTGTTCGAGTCTGTGAGGAATCTCTCTACCTTCCTCTTAACCTTTAAAGTTTTTATTGTGGAGCGAGAGAAATAGCTCAGCAGTTAAGCTGTTCCAGGACAGCTTAAGAGGACCCAGGGTCAGCTCCCAGCACCCAAGTCTGGATTCTTACAACTGCCTGTAACTCTAGCTCCAGGATATCTGACAGGACACCATCTTGTGGCTTCCTCTGAATTCCACACACAGAAATGCACGCACACACACACACACACACACACACACACACACAATCTGTTTTTTTTAAGTTATTTTATCATCTACCTCCTCCTTGGCATCATTTAGTTGAATCGATATTTATTTGTGTTTTGATTAATGTGTACCTTCCCCCACTGATTGTAAATGGTGGGGCTTTTGGTCACCACCAGTTCTCTAGAGCCCAGCACACAGTAGGACTTAAAAACGCTTGAAGGAATATGTATGGGGAGAAGGTAGAAAATATTTTTAAAGTCATAAAACTGTTTTCTACTTCTTTCAGAAACTTGACAGGAACAACTGGGAATGATGCTAGAGAAATGGAAGAAGCAGTAATTGTTCCCATTATAATGGCTAATCATAAATGTAATTATAGCATCACTTTTCGTTAACACACCTGCAAGACTCCAGGGGCAGTACTAATGGCTGAGCCCTTCGTGAACCCTGAAAAGGTGTCATTTGGGACTACAGGGGATTTTTTTTTTTTTTTAAATAAAAACCCTGAGATAAAATACAAAAACAACACCTGAGCTGGCCCAAGCCTGGCCGTAGGGAAACAAGCTCCGAGTCTCGCTGGAGGCGCAGTGAGGTCCAGCCCCCAGTCCCTGCGGTAAGCCACTTACCCTCTTGGGTCAGCGAAGGGAGTGTGGGCAGCACCTGCCTGCACAGGTCCTGAAAAGCCGGGGCAACCCTGTCCAACATCTCCGGTCCCGGTCGACTCCGTGGTGGGTTCTCTATGGCTAGTCTCTTCTTCGTTAGATGGAATTTGCACTAAAGTGCCTTTCCCACCCTCCAGCCCTCTTTGCCCGGAATTTGGGGTGTGCTTTAAAAGTCTTGAAATGTTTCGATATTCTTTCTTAAATACACGTTCTTTGCCGCCGTCCCTCCCTGGTGGTCTGGCTCGCGGATAACCTGTTTCCCCCGACGCGAAGCCAGAGCGCTGTCCCTCGCTAAGCCAGAAGTGCAGATCCACGCCCACCCAAACAGCGAGGGCCTCGGGCACATGGAGGGCTGGAGGGTCGCTGAACCAAGAAGGCTTCGGGAAAGGCAGGGCTGAAAGCGTGGCTGTGACGCAACAAAGACTGGGTTGCTAGGGCTTGCTAGGGCCTCAGGGCCAGGCAACGTAATCTCCCAGACAGCCGCTTTAGGAAGTGAATTAAAAAACAACATTGTTCCTTCCTTCCTACCCAGGGCGCGAGGAGACTTGGCCTTAAAGGTGGTCCGTTTTACAATCATCCTCCCCTCAGGTGCAGGGGAGGGAACGATGCGTTTTGCCAACGGCGATGTGGGTGAGCCTCTATGGATCTGACTGAGGATTTGAGTTTTAGCTGAAATTTATTTCTTGACTTTGCTTTGTTTTGTTTCTAGACTCCCCTCTTAGGAAATGGGGCGGGGGGGGGGGGGCTGGAGAATGAAGGCCTGAGTGTATGGTTTTAATTTCCTCCTCTCGTTTTTCCCCTTCCCTATAGAGAAGGGAATGAGATAAACCTTCCACAGAGGACTTTAGTGGTCTCCCTCCTGCTAATCATGCACGGGTCAGCCCGTGCATGACAAAAGCTATTTGTCATTTTGACTTGCACGTTTCTGTGTGAATAAAGGACAAGTTTTTGTTTATTTGTTGTTTGTTTGTTTGTTTGTTTTTATTACCCATTCCCCTGCTGAGCCTTTGAGTTTCCATTTGTGGACATTAGGAATAATGCTACTGCAAACATTCTCTTACAAGATTTTTTTTTCTTTTGCTAATATGTACACATCTTTGATGTGTATATAACTCAGTAGGTCTTGGGGAGGGCATGTGATTGTTTTAGATAAAACCAAGCACATTTCCACAGTAGTAGATGCTATAGATAGGCAAGAGGAGCTATTGGCATGTGAGGTGGACAAAGGCCAGGAATGAAAGACCTCCTGAAAGGAAAAGGAGGTGTTCCACAGTCGTCATTTTTAAACTTCTCATCTGATGTCCAAGTAAAAGCCACAAAGGCTGCTTTGCAGCTGAGAGTAAAAACACTGCAGTCCATGCACCTGAACCAGGATGCTTCTGTACATGTTGTTTTCATAATGACTACTATACAGATGTAAGTTCAAAATGGCGTAATTGTGCCTCCCAGTAGCCATACCTGGACATACCACACATTGAAATATAGTGTCTGTGATGGTTAGTTTTAATTGTCAACTTGAAACAATGTGGACTCATTTGGCTAGAGTCTCAGTGAGGGATTTACTAGATTAGATTTGCCCACTGACCTGCCTGTGGGGATTGTCTTGATCACGTTAATTGATATGGGAACACACAGCCCAATATGGGTGACACCATCCCATAGGCAGGGGGTCCTAGACTGTTATTTGTGTGGAGAGGGGCCTGAGCACCAGGTAAACATCTGTGTGCTCATTTCTCTCTGCCCTTACTGTGATGCTGAAAATGCCTGCTCTTCTGACTTTCCAGATAGGATGGAACTATAACCTAGAATTCTGAACTGAAATAGACCCTTTTCTCCTCAAATTTGCTTCTTTATCAAGGTGTTTTATCACAGTAATGGAAAGGAAACTAGAATAATGTTTTACTGTATGTTACTTTTAATATCTATATCATGCTGGAGATATTGTATCCATTTTTAAAAAGTATGCTAGGTCAGCTCTACCACTCCTGGGCATATACCCAAAGCACTCTTCATCCTTCCATAGAGATACTTACATATCTATGTTTTATGCTGCTCAATTCACAACCTCAGGGAAATAGAACCAGCTAGTTGTCTATCTACAAGAATAGATAATGAAAATGTGGTGTATATATTTATACAATGGAATTTTGTTGTTAAGAGAAAAATGAAAGATTCAAGAAAGTAGAAGGAGTTCTAAGTAGAGTTAAATGAGGTGATCCAGTCTTTGAAAGACAAAGACCAGGGCTGGAGAGATGGCTCAGAGGTTAAGAGAACTGGCTTCAGAGAGGCCAGCACCAGGCCCAGGTCACATCACTAGCTCCTATGCCTTGTGAGCGAGTATGTCCACAATAAACTGCTCACTCTATCACCAGAGAGGTTCTGCTTCTCCAGTGAACTCTGTTATGGGACAACGTACTTAGTGACTCATTTTCTTTCAGTTTTAGTTATGCTCCAGTCAACATAAGTTAACTGTGATACACTGCAAGTCTCTAATGAACACATAAGGGTCATGTTCAAAGTATGAAGACAGTAGAATGGGACTCCAAGAAGGCAGGCAGGAGGAAAAGCCAGGCATGATGGCACATGCATCAAGGGGCAGAGGCAGGGGGATCTTTATGAATTCACAGCCAGTCTGATCTACAGCAAGAGTTCCAGGCCAGCCAGAGCTACATAATAATATCCTGTTTCAAAAAAAAAAATCAAAAACAGACTATGTCAAAGAAGAAATAACATTGTCACCATTTCCCTGCACCCTCTGCTGGATGGAAAACACACGACAGCACTTCGTTATGTATAATAAATGCGGTCTCGATTAATAATAAATATGATAATGACGCTCTTATATGACACTATCCACCTATACACAGAAGGGAAACTCAATATTTAATCTCTACATCTGACCTGCTCCTCTTGCGTCGTCTCCACCTATAGTAAGGAACCTGACAGTCAAAGGCCTGCAGGTAAGCTTATAATTAATATAAATGGGTTTATGTGACTAGAAATATATTGATGTTTCTGAGCCCCCATTTTCTTTTTTCTATACAGCTTCATGACAAGGAATGTTAAAAAAGAAGCACATAACAAAGCACATGCATCCAGATAAAAAGGCATCTGGGGCAGGGTCCTGTGGGGCCTTTTACATTAGAGCTTCTGTCCCATCAGGGAGTGTGCTATCTGTTACAGCTTGAATGTAAAATGTCCCCACAGGCTTATATGTTCAAAAGTGTACTTGGTCCTCAGACAGAGACACTAGTTATTGGGTTGGGACCTAGCTATAGGAAGTGAGTCACTGGGGAGGGGTCAGAACTTGAGGTCTGTAGCTTGACCCAGCTGAGCTTCCTTCTCCTCTACCCCAAGGTTTATTGAGCAGTTCACACTGCTGATGGCACAGCTAAGACCCACACACCCACTGCACTTCCCCGACATCACGGACTATACCCTGAAACTTAAAGGAACCACCTTTCTTCCCCTATTTGCTTCTTGTCAGATAATGACCACAGCGGTGAGAAAACCTACTCACATCTCATTGTTCTGATGTGCAAATGAGTTTGTTTACCAACCCGAAGTCTTCTTGCACCCCTTCTTCTAAGGGTATTATGGAGGTTTCAATTTATAGATAAGAGCTGGGCATCATGGTTCATGCCTTTAATCACAACCCTTGGGAGGGAGAGGCAGGCAGATCTCTGAGTTTGAGGCCAGCCTGGTCCACATAGTGAGTTCCAGGACAACCAGGGGTACACAGAGAAACCTTGTCTCAAAAAAACAAAACAAAACAAAAACAGTTTGTAGATATGAATAATTATTGGCCATTGGTGGCTAACTCAGGCTCTGTCCCTCATCAATAATTTAACTCACTGATGAACTCATAGCCAAATGAGTGATAAGGAGACGGGGCTTAGCTGGAAGAAACAAGTGGCGACCAATGTGCCTTTGAAAGGTTATTACTCTTCGGCTCCCCTCCTCTCCACTTCCTTCCTTCCTGGCTTCTTCGAAGATCCTCTCCCTTGGATGTTAGATGCTAGGAATTTTATTGCGCTCCATTCTTGATATTTTTTTATTTCTGCCCATACCACCAAACACTTTTCTGGACCTCGGTACAGGCATTTGGAAGCAGAAAACTTGCTCTGATCAGTTTAGCTTTGTTGAGTAGAACTGGAGCAGCATTTGGTCCAGGGTTAATTTTTCTTCTTTGTACAAAGTTTCTCTTCAAATAAGAGATGCCCAGGTGCTTTGCCAGGTGCTCCCTGCCAAGATGTATGCCTTGTCTCAAGCCCAAAACAATAGAACCAAGGAACTATGGACAAAAACTATGAACCAAAATAGAAATTGCCTTCTTGAAATTGTTGTTCTCAATTACTTTGTCACGGCACCAGAAAGATGATGAACACAGGCTGGGTATATCAATAAGTGGCTAAACCACAAACAGTTCCGTACAATGGAACACTGTCAGGATCGTATCTGGACTAAACTCCTACAGATAACACCAGGAAACTTCAAAATCATCATGCTGATAGGCCCAAGGTACAAAGAATGCCTACTGTGTGATTTCATCTTTATAAAACTCTAAAATGCCAAGAGCTTTATAACATATCAAGAAATCGGCTGTTCACAGGAACAAGGTTATGAGAAAGATGAACTGCCAAGGGGTGAACAGTATGCCAGAGATGAATTGTGTATTCTGCATCCAAATGATTACACAACTGCTAAAAGTTGCCACAATGTATACTTTCAATGAAATACTTCCATTAAGACTTTATTCAAAATCACAACTCAGAATTCTGTGAAAGCAAATGCTGATTAGCCACATATAGGAGACAACTGTGGTACTAAAAAAAAAAAAAAAAAAAAAAAAAAAACCAAAGGAAGTTTGTGGGGTTTTTTTTTGGTGGGGGGACAAGAGCAGTGCCCTTAGATCATAAAGGCCCAAGTATGTCTGTTACCAGCAACAGAAGGAGAAAATCTCTTATTTGAAGAGAAACTTGGTGCAAAGAAAGAAAATTAACCCTGGGCCAAATGCCGCTCCAGTTCTACTCAACAAAGCTAAACTGATGAGAGCAAGTTCCTGTTTCCAGATGCCTTCACTGAGATCCAGAAGAATGTTCCATGGTATGGACAGAAATAGAAAAATATCAAGAATGGAGCACAATGAAATTCCTAACAACTAACATCCAAGGGAGAGAATCTTGCATTCAGGGAAGCAGAACACATGATCTAGGAGGGAGTGAAACCAAACCATGGTTGGTCAGCAATGGCTCAGAGGTCACCAAGACTAACTAACCAAGAATAACCAAGACTGAGTTCAGTCCCCAGGGTCAAGGCAGTGGAAGAAGAGAGAAACTCCTAAAGGTTGTCCCTCTGACCTCCAAGATCTCTCTCGATATCTCTCGATCTCGCTCTCTCTCTCTCTCTCTCTCTCTCTCTCTCTCTCACACACACACACACACACACACATACACACACTTAAAAAAAACTAAACAGTTTGGGGATAAAGCTCTGTTGGTAGTGTTGTCTTTCATGCATGAGGCCCTGGGTTGGATTTTCAGCACAAAAGAGAGAAAAGCCAGACAGTGGTGCACATGCCTTTAGTCCCAGCACTTGGGAAGCAGAAACAGGTAGATGTCTGTGAGTTCAAAGCCAGCCTGGTTTACAGAGAGAAAGTTCCAGGACAGCCAGGGCTACTCCGAGAAATCTTGTCTCAGAAAACCAAGAGAGAGAAACACAAGAAGAGCAATCTTAAAGTGTTGATGTGGCTGCTTTCTGTAGGTGTCCACCAGGTAGATGCTCTGCCAGGCGTCAGGTGAATTTGTAGACTTGTGTCCCTCCTGGGACTTGTGCTGGTGTCCTCTAGTGCTGCCATCACTTTGGTGGCTTCCCTTATTTGCATCCCAAGGTTCTCTCTTTGCCTGGAGTTATAGACAGTTGTGAGCTGCCATGTGGGTGCTAGGAATTGAATCTGGGTCCTTTGGAAGAACAGGCAATGCTTTTAACCACTGAGCCATTTATCCAGCCCCAAGAAGAATAAATTTCAAAAAATAAATAAAAAATAGTCACTAAGTGGGCAAGTGAAGAGCATGGAATCAGCCACTGAGTGGAGACTTCCATTCTGTAAAGTGAAGGCTTTTCTTTTTCTTCTCTACAGACACTGTCAAGAGGCTCATAAGCATTTGCAGTTCCTCCTATTTAACGCAATACCACTTGCTTTGCTGAACAAAGACAGTGGAAGAGAAAGCAGGGAAGTGAGTAAACAGGATTGATCCAGGAGAGCAATGGGACTGCTTGATTATTTGTTTGTTTGTTTGTTTATTCTTAATATTTATTTTTGGGCTGGGCAAGCTGGCACACAGCTTTAATCCCAGTACAGAGGGGGCAGAGGCAAGAGAATATCTGTGCATTTGAGGCCATCCTGATGTATACAGCAAGTTCCAGGACAGCCAGAGCTACACAGAGAAACCCTGTCTCAAAAATTATATATAGTTTTATGTGTATGTTTGAGTGTGTGTGTGTGTATGTATTGTGCCTCCTCTGTGTGTGTGTACACGTGTTTGCCTGTGTGTATGTGTGTGTGTAAGAGAGAGAGAGAGAGAGAGAGAGAGAGAGATCTCAGGGTTCTGAGGGGGTGCCTGTGAAGGACAGTAGGTATCAAGTCCCCTTGAAGCTAGAGTTGCAGGTGGCTGAGGTATTTGCCATAGGTGCTGGGAATCAAGCTTGGGCCCTTAGCAAGAGCAGAAAGAGCCCTTAACCACTGAGCCATCTCTCCAGACCCCAGTGGTAGGAATTATTAGAGATGTAACCAGAGCAGTTACTCCACACAGCCTACTTCCCAAGGTCTGGTCTCTAACTAAAATGCAAAATTGAGAGCCTAATAAAGAGCAAACAATTACCAGGCCCAGCAGTGCACACCTTTAATCCCAGCACTTGTGAGGCAGATTTAAAAAAAAAAAAAAAAAAGTCAAACAATTAAATTGCCATAATCTAATCTAAATCCACACATTTTACAGACCCAGAACACTTGCCCTCTCGTCATTGTTTGTTTGTGTGTTTGTTTGTTTGTTTTTTCCTTTTGGAAATGATAACTACATCATCTCCCACCCCCAACCTTCCCAAACACCCCTGCTTGCTCTTTCCAATTCATGGTTTCTTTTTTTCATTAATTCTCTATTCATTTGTTGTGTTTGTTTGTTTGTTTGCTTGCTTGCTTGTTTGTTTGTTTGTTTGTTTGTTTTTGAGACAGGGTTTCTCTCTGTGTAGTCCTGGCTGTCCTAGAATTCACACCAGGCTGGGATCTGCATGCCTCTGCCACCTGAGTACTAGGATGAAAGTTGTAAGCCACCGCTGGCTGGGATTCTTTCTTAATCGGAGTTCTCATTCCAACCTCTATCCTGCGCTTGTAACCAAGTCTCAAATGTTATTAGGAACTTTCCTCTGCCCATCTACAAAACTGGGTTAAGTACCTCTCCTCTGGATTTGAATTTCTTCAGCGTTTCTTGAATGGTTGGTGAACAGGCTTGCTAAACTCGCTGGACACTTAGCCAGGATCCCCGCACGCTAGCCCTCCGTAAAGCGCCATCTAGTGGTGAGGGAGGGTAACTAGTTCTGGATTGCCTAATTTGTACTTCAGTTTTCAGAGACCTTGTAAAACAGGTCACAGGGGCTCCGAAGCTGTGAGTCGCCATCTCCACGGGGGTCGCATACCAGACATTTACATTAGGATTCATAACAGTGGCAGATTTATAGTTATGAATAGCAACGAAATGATTTTGTAAATGGGGTCACCACATGACGAGGAAATGTATTGAAGGGTCTCAGCATTAGGAAGGCTGAGAACCACAGTTAGAGGGGAGAAAGCCACAGTGGTTCGCGTGAGTATGTCATCTGAGGCCAGACAACCTCTGAGAATATTTTCTGTTATTTTGCCCACTCCTATATTCTTTTGCTTTCCTCCCCATTTTGTTACATCCTAAATCTTCGATCCTTTTCTTCTACATGTTAATAATTACTTGGCGGAAATACACCGGCTTGCATTCACAGTGTTCTGACTCCTTAAGAACATCCAGATGTTCTTTTGGAACTCACACATCTGTGCGGTGTGTGACCTCGGTGGGACGTGTTTCCCAGTGACCACACTCGCGCCGGAAGCTGAAGGGAACAGAGCTTACCCTCCCTTACTCAGCAGGGCCAGGCATGTGACCAGAGTGCATGTTTGACGGTGACTCAGGGGTTCACACACAGGCAGCTGGAAAACCTGGAAGGCAGTGACGCAGCGATGGCATGCTTTCCTCTCTACCCAGATTCAAGAAAGCTGTCAGGGTTCATAACGACCACCTCCGAGAACTCTTTCCATTCCCGCCTGCCTGACTCTTGCGGCTTCTGTCGCTGCGTAGCCTCCCCCACGGACTTCCAATAACTCCCTCAAATTAACTCAAGTCAACATCTGTGACCCTGCTGCTTACAAATTTATAAAAAGACAACTAAATGTCAGACTAGTTTGGTGGCATCAAAGGAGGCAGGCTATTTATTCTCCCACACATGATCAGATTAAGGAGACCAATTTAAATCCTAGCTTAGGTTACTCCTGTGGCTCCGTCGATACTGTGTGCTGTTAACATGATGATCCCTCAAAACCCAGAGAAAGAACAAATGCCAAAAGGGAGATTAGACTTGCCTAATGTAGATTAGATTGTGGGATAGAAATCAATCCACCTAACAGCACATCAAATCATTTACTTTTGGAGTAAAACAGCTGCAGCTGGGAAGAACTCCTCAGCTTACCCCCTCTCTCCCCCTCCCCAACTCCCCATAAAGATCCTCCTTCTCCAGAAGAGCCAATAGAAACAAAGCAGATGGGGGTTGTGCAAGTACGGTACCAATGGGTACATCGAGCAAGAGAGCTTAGGAGCTACAAAGAGGCTGAAGCTTTATTCTGGTGCCTAAGAGTAGCTTGCGTGAAGAAACCAGAAGCAAGATTTGTTCTTGAGATGTCTGGTGCCTGACAGCTCTTGCATGCAGTCTTACGTGGCTCTCATACAAGGTGGGGAAGGGACAGAACAGTTAAAGCCAACTGCTGCTCTCCACCTTGGTAAGGGGCAGATCTGGATTTCTAGTAAAGGCTAGCTGGTACTTAGAGAGAAGGACTTGGAGCAGAGAGATGGCCCGGTGAGTGAAGAACACTTGCTGTGCAAAACTGAGAACCAGGATTCAAATCCCCAGACCTCAGATACAGGTATAGCCCAGCATAGCTCTACGTCTAGGGCAGAAACAGAAAAATCACTGGGCCTTATTGACCAGGCTAGCTGGAAGAGTCACCTCCAGGGTGAAAGCTGGTCTCAAGAGAGTAAGAAAGACAATGATAGCGCAGCACACCCCGCATTACTGGGAAAATACCAAAGAAGGGATTCTCTCTTTTGGGTTCTTAGTCTTGTTAATTAAAAAAATAAAAATTAAAAAAAAAAAAAACCAACAGAAATAGATTCAGAATGAAGTCAATGTCGAAGAGAAACACAAGGGCAGTCAAAGCTGTTCCTCTCTGCAGTTTCCAGGAGTTGAGAGAGGGAGAAAAGAAAGCTATGCCCTTTGAACTAGGGTCCTACAAAGTTGGAACAGCTTGGCAATGGAGGTCAGCAAGCAGGTACATGACAGCCCAAAAGAGGAGGGGAGTTCAAAGGGCAATTGAGAAAGTCCAGGGTGTTAGGGAAAGCATGGGGCTTTGGCCACTACCTCAGAGAAAGGAGAGAGGAAAGGAAGTCCTTCAGCACTCTCTCTCCCACTGCTCTTCAATTTAACAGGTCTAGTTCACAGCATTGGCAGGATGGCTTTACTACGGTTCTCCAGGCTCGCTACTCTTCTGCCAAAATCGCGTTCCTACTTCCGTGCCCTTCCTGTCACTTCCTCTCCATGAACTCTCCCGGTCTGCTATCAGTTATAAAGACGGGCTTTTAACATCAGGCCCTCACACGTTGCATGTGATGCAGCAGTTAAAGAACCCATTACTGTTTCTCTGTCTTGGCTTCTCGCTATCGGAGCTCTGAAACAATAACCTAACCACGAGCAAGCAGCTGCTTATCATGTGTCTCTCACTGAGCTTGGTAAGTACATCTTGATATAACCAAAAGAATGAAGCAGGTATGTGAATAAACCCTAGCAGAAGTTCAATAAATGACTAGAATATGAAACAAAGCTTTTGAAATTATAAATAGTAACTTTTGCCACAAAACTGGTTTTTAAATTTTTAATTAGAAAACACATATACACAAATGTAGTATCTTAACCATTCTAAGAGTAAAATACAATGGGGTTAGGCTTATTTGCGTTGTTCCAGGCAATACCCAAAACTTTCTTTTGAAAAACTGAAACCTTGGGCTGGAGAGATGGCTCAGAGCACTGGCTCTTCTGAAGGTCCTGAGTTCAATTCCCAGCAACCACATGGTGGCTCACAATCATCTATAGTGAGATCTGGTGCCCTCTTCTGGCATGCAGGCAGAATACTGTATAAATAATAAATTGTTAAACAACAACAACAAAAAAAACCCTGAAACCTCCCCCATCCCAACACACACACCTTGATAACTACTATTCCCATTTCTGATCCTATGATTGATACTAGATACTGCAGGGAAGTGGAACAATTCAGTATTGGTTTTGTAACTGGCTGATGTCATTCGTGTTGTAGTGCATGTGGGAGATCCTTCTTATTGAGGCTCATAAATCATACCATTATATGAACAGCACAACCTGATTCTCCAGGGCTACTGGCACTCAAAGCTCAGAGCAGTAAGCCTCTGACTTGCACTTCAAGAGCTGCTTGCACCTTTGAAGTTTGGAACAATAATCATCTATTTCTTGAGGCCATGAACTACAGCCTATGGCCAGTGTTTGGTCAATTATCCCTACCTATATATGTCTATGGTTTTTAAGGCCTAGAGCCACAGGTCTCCAATTCCCAGGGCCTTTACCTATATAAGTCTCTGGAGTTTTAGCTTAGCCTATAAGCATCACACATTTCTGAGTTCAGGCACCTCCTCACTGATTCCTCCCACTCACCCCCCCCCCAAAAAAAAACAGCAAAATAACAGCCCTCAGTGTTGCTAAAATCCCTTCTGTGGAGAGATATAACCATCTATTTCTCTCCTGAATGTCACAATGATAAACCAAGGTATAATTTCACCGAAGTTCACTCTGGAAAACCAATGAGTCAATTAGTAATAGTAACGGGGGTGAGAGTTATGTACAGAAGATTGGGTGGCTTTAAACAATCACACTGGAAGATCTACACCCAGCTTAACCACTCCCCCATGGTGGCATAGATAAAGCTCCCTTAGTCTTTCTCAACCTATACTTCTAATGTACTATATACTCCTATATAATATACTTCTAACTACCCCCTGAGGCCAACTACAAGAGCCTGGTTGGGAGGAGTATCTGGGTACATTCTTATGACCTCCCCAGCCCTCCTCCTAGGAGAGGCCAGTTGTCAGTGAGCCCAACTACGTTGATCATTTTTAAGCAGGCAGAGCTGAACTCATAAAGATGGTGGCAGTTTGGCTCAGAAGACAGCCCTGAACAATACCCAGTCAGTGCTTGTGACAATATTAGTAAATCCATCTTGCTTGTTGCTCTGGGAAGAAGTTGTCCACTTTCCACTGTCATCTTCATGCGAGGAAAGAAAGAAAGAAAGAAAGAAAGAAAGAAAGAAAGAAAGAAAGAAAGAAAGAAAG
>NW_026596046.1:25336844-25434439 GCF_907164565.1 Psammomys obesus
AGAAAGAAAGAAAGAAAGAAAGAAAGAAAGAAAGAAAGAAAGAAAGAGGGAAGGAAGGAAGGAAGGAAAGAAAAAGAAAGAAAGAAAGAAAGAAAGAAAGAAAGAAAGAAAGAAAGAAAGAAAGAAAGAAAGAAAGAAGGAAAAGAAAAAAGAAATGGGTATATCAAAAATTTTGCTAGCCATTTTAAATAATGATACATAAATGTTTTGTTTGTTTTAAATAATGATATATAAATGCTTTCTGTATGTCCATAGCTTATGATATAGATATCCAATATGAGCAGGTACTATGCATGAACCTAGAACAAGGCTGTGTTAACTTCTACCACTGGTACAAAACAACTTAAACGAAGGAAGATTATTTTGGTTCAGTTTCTGAGGCTTCAGTATATGGTGGCGTGGCCCCATTGCTTTGAGGCCTGAAGAAAGAAGGTATCATCGTGGAAACAGATGGTGAAAGTTTTTCACCTCATAGCAGTCAAGAAGCAAAGAGACAGGAAGTGAATGAAGTCCCAATATCCTCCTAAAGGGTATGCCCCAAATGACTCTGTGGCCTTCGAGTCTCTACTTCCCGGAGCACTGGAGGAGCTTACCCAGCCTAAACACACAGGCTATCAGAGAACACTGACGATCCTGAAAATGCTGCGCTGGATTTCAGTCTCTTAAGAGTCTACTTGTCGTTCCTTCGTGATCCCTTATTCTTACAATACTTTTCACAAAAATAAAACGGTTAAAACCATCAAAAATTCTTTTATTTCTGTAGCTTCCATATTTTTCCATGACTTTTGTGTACATATTTATTTCAGCATTTGCCTTGTTTAAAAAAAAAAAAAAAAGCTTCAAGATATGATCTACATACAACTCCCCACCGAAAGGGTACAGTAATTTTATTATACTCAAGCTGAACCAGCAGCAGCAGTCTGACCTCTGAACATCGCTTTCTAGTCTGTAACTTTTACCTTTTTATTCTCAAACACTTCCAGCCTCCCCCAAAGAAGCCTCACACCCAGGAAGTTTAATCCTACCCTCTAATCCGCAACAGCCCAAAGCAACCACTGATCTTTTTACATCCACATTTGCCTTTTCTAGATATTTTGTGCAAATTAAATCAGTGTGTGGTCTTTTAGTATTGGCTTCCCTCACTTACCATGCTTTCAAAATTATCCATGCCATAATAGCCATGTCTAGTCCTTCATTCTTTTTTATGGCAAATAAAATATGCCACAGCATACTGTATCAAGTCTTAGTTGAGGGACAACTAAGTTGTTTCCACTTTTTTAGGCTGCTAAGAATAATGCTATTGACATCTATGTTCTATTTTTTATAAGAATTATTTTCTTTAAAAAAAAAAAAAAAGAGTTATAGCTGGGCGGTCGTGGTGCATGCCTTCAATCCCAGCATGCGGGAGGCAGAAGCAGGCAGATCTCTCTGAGCTCAAGGCCAGCCTGGTCTACAGAGCAAGTTCCAAGGCAGCCATGGCTATACAAAAGAACCCTATTTCAAAAAAAAAAAAAAAAAATTTAATGATTATTTGAAAATATGTGGCTGTGTATATGCCTACAGAGGCCAGGTCCCCTGAAGCTGGAGTTACAGGTGCTGGGAATTGAACTTAAATCCTCTGCCAGGGCAATCTGAACTTTTAACCACTTAACCATTTCTCTAGCCCACCACATTTATTTCTCCTGGACACCACCTTAGTCAGCTTGGACTACTCTAAAGAAGTAATTAGACTAAAAGACCAAAAATAAATGGTATTAATGTTCCCACTATTTTCTGTACTATTAATAATTACTTATCTCAAAACCAGGCTTACACAAAAATCCATCTTATATATATAAAGTAATCTTTTAATCATTTAGATACTTAACTTTCTTCCTTCTTTCTGATTTCCCTGGAGATAACTACATTTCCAACATGCCAAGAGATACGCCACATCTAAGAGTTCTTAGACATGAAAACTAACTTACTTTGTTCATGCTATGTAAAATGCAAGAGCAAGAATAACTCAACTAGACAATGTCATCCAAAATTTAACTCTCACCATCTACTCTGGAAGGCAAACAAAGTAGTTTAAATGCATTGACCTATAACTGTCATAGATAATTATACAGTCTCCTGCCTTCTTAGCAAGCCAAGGAACAGTTTATGTTAAATAACTTGTATCATTGAATAGGCAGAATAGATTTTTAAAGATCATTTGCTCACGTACATGGGTGTCTTGCCTGCACGTATGTCTGTGCACAAAATGCATGTTTGGTGTCTTTGTGGGACAGAAGGTGTCAGACTCCCTGTTCCTGGAGCTATAGATCATTGTGGGCCACTGTGTGGATGCCAGGAACCAAACCAGGACCTCTGAAAGAACAGCAAGTGCTCCTAACCACTGAACCATCTCTCCAGCCCCCAGAACAGCTTTGACTAGGTAAAAACTAATGGTTACATGACTACAATAGTTGGGCTTTGAGGCAGAGTTTTGTAGTTTGAGTTTGGTAATCTAGAATCCTGGTCACACATATGCTGGTAGAATAATCATTGTGGTTGTGTCAATTATAATGAAATTAGTCAATGTTTTTTGTCTTGATTAGGAAAAGATGCTGTATACCCACTGTCAAGAAACATGACTAAACAATCACTTATTAACAAGAAGGACTGAGCATAATCACTATACACAATCATAACCCAGTAACCGAGGTTTCTGGATAAAGAAGGGCAGAGAATTGAGAATAATTTAGAGAAAAAGACAGATCACATGCAAAGTCTACCAAACTCTGACAATTCAAAAAGTTTCCAAATGGCAGGGTTGTTTCAACAAAAGACCACAAACTGATCTAACTAGTAACCCTGCACAAGCTCATGTATTTTAAGAGTTCTTGTTTATACAGTGTTCTGCCTACACGTGTGCCTGCATGCCAGAAGAGGGCACCAATATAGATGGTTATGAGCCCCCATGTGGTTGCTGGTAATTGAACTCACGACCTTTGGAAGAACAGCTAGTGCTCTTAATCTATGAGCCATCTCTCCAGGACCCCAGGCTCATGTATTTTAAAGACACTATTAATGCTCTGATTTCTCTTCAGATCACTTTAATATTACTCCTTTTGTAAACAAAGGACACTGTACCATCAGTGACATATTTTCCAACTTTTTAAAATTATCTGGCAAAACATTAACTCAAAGCTCCCCAAACTGTTAAGTTCTCTTCCTAATAGGGGCCCTGTGGCTCCTCTGCTGTATATACTCCTCGATTGGGTCAGCTTCGAATACAGATGAGATCTTGGCGGTCTTCAGCCAATATGCTTCACCAGTATGAGTCCTTTTTAAATGAGACAAAAAGCTTTGTCTTCATATGCAAAGGTACTGAGGCTATACATTCTACATTCTATACACAACTGCTAACTAACATAAACAGTGTTCAATAAAAGTTCACTGGTATTTAACATAGAAATTTTATTAAAGTATATCAATCTGCAGATATAAAAACTCACAACCAACCTTTCTTGATTGAAAAACAACAAACTTGCTAATCTTAAGAAATACTCCCTGAAACCAAGTGTGGTGGCATATCCTGTAATGCCAACACTCAGGAGACAGGGGCTCAGCATCAGGACAAGGACATTCTTAGCTACAGAGGGAGTTTGAGACTAGCCTGGGCCACATGAGAGCCTGTCTCAAAACCAATACCACCATCCCCCAAAAAAGAGGAAAGAAAAGAAAAACTCTCTGAAGATAATTTTGCCATTTTTTTAAACATTCTTTTTTTTTTTTTTTTTTGGGGGGGGGGTTCAAGACAGGGCTTCTCTGTGTAGCCTTGGCTGTCCTGGACTTGCTTTGTAGACCAGGATAGCCTCAAAGTCACAGAGATCCACCTGCTTCTGCCTCTCTGAGTGCTGGGATTACAGGTATGCGCCACCACGCCTGGCTAATTTTGCCATCTTAAAACACATTTTGACATGTGTTTCAAAAGTTTCCCAATTATGAAATATTAGACTTAACGTTAACTACTCTAAGCAGGACATGGTGGATCAAGCCTGCAATTACAGCACTTAGCTACATAATGAATTACTGGCTGTCGCGGGCCACATGAGACTCTTAAAACCAAACAACAAACAACATTTACTATTCCAGCAAAGTACTGTGAGAATAAACAAAAAGTTATACATGCTTATTTCAAATACTACTACTGTAAATAGGATTTATTTTAAGAAATAAATGATAGCCAATACAAAATGTTTGTCTCCGAGAAGTATTTCATACTTATAAGGGAAAAGGTAATTAATATTGAACATTTTCCTTGTTCAGTGTTTCTAATTTTTATAAGGGTTTAGAGTAAGTTTCATAGTCACTAAGCAGTTTTGAAAGGTAGGCTTCATGACCCTTTGACTTCGTGCTTTTACAGGACATGACAAATTATTTTATTCAAATTATGTTTTCCAAAAGAGAGGGTTCTGTGCTAATCGTCTTTGAAAGTTTTCATACCTACAAGAGAAAATCCAGAATAACATCAGAACATTTCAATCACAATTTCATGACTTACCAAATAACTTTTATCAACAATAATTTTATGACATTTCCCAAAAACTATGATAAAAAAGGGAGAAGCAATTCTGAACATTATCACAGTAAGAGCAGTGACTTAAAATAAGATGGACTGACAGCTCTTGGCAGAAAGCAGCAATAGACAGAGCCAGTGCTAGAAAGCCAAGGAAAGGGATCATCACAGAGACTGCAGATTCCTGAAAGCGGTTTGCTCAAAGTCACAACAGCATTGGGACAAAATGCAAACCCAGTGTATTCTGGTATCCCTGCTACAGCAGAGTACTACCTCCTACAAAACTTCTACTATCTCCTCCCTGGGCCATTAAAAGTGAAAAGAAATGACAACAAAACAAAGAAGTCAGAGAAAAGTAATAGTCATCATGTTCAAGACGCAGTGTAAGAAACACAATGCCTGGCGTATTGACTTTCAATTTCATTTGTTAATGCTGTTGTTTTTATTTCACCGTAAGAGCATTTTGCCTGTGCATGTTGTGTGTACCATGTATGTGTGTGGTATCTACTGGGGAAAGAAGAGGACTACATCAGATCCTCCTTCTGGAACTGGAGTTAAAACCAGTTGCAATTGCTAAAAATGAAACCCAGGTCTTCTACAAGAGCAGCAAAGCTCTTAATCACCGAGTCCTTTTCTCCGGCCCCAGGGAAAAAATGTTTTGAGCATTGTTCAAATGTTAATAAAGTATTTCTAACTCAACACAGAAAATGAATCATCCCTAATAGTGATCCCTAAAACACAGTGGTCTTTCCCTGACTTTATGAATTCCTAATGGCTACTTTGTAATAGAATATTTACGGTATGAACTATTCTAGATCTGAAGGCTACAAAATGAACATTATTAGCCTGTAATATATGAACAGATGTTGATATCCACAATAAATGACTATGTTTACCTCTCAAAGAAAAAAAAAACATTTATAGGCCAAATATAGTTATTAAAACCTTAACACTAGAGATTGGAAATTTCCTCATACCATTTCAGAACCACGTTTGCTGGGATAAACATTTCAGATGGATTTGGTGTCATCTGAGCCTGAGAGACAGCAAATGATGAAGCAAAATTGTAGAAGTTGTCCAACATCTTCTGTGTGAACTGCAAAGTTAATAGTTGATTTTAGTGAGTTACGTTAATTTTTATATGCAGTTTAGGCCTCAATACTTTTAAAGTATTCCCATATTCTGGTGCCTTTGGTTCTAAGAAATATAAGTTCTAAGACAGCCAGGCATGGTAGCGCATATTTTTAATTCCAGCACTTGAGAGCTGTGGCAGGCAGATTTCTTTTTTACTTTGGGAGGTGATGTTTCAAAACAGGGATTCTCTGTATAGTAGCCCTGGCTGTCCTGGACTAGCTTTGTAGACCAGATCGGTCTCAAAATCACAGAGATCTGTCTGCTTCTGCCTCCCGAGCAAGTCCAGAGTAAGTCTACAGAGTGAGTTCAGAATGTCCAGGATGACACAGAGCAAACCTGTCTCAAAATAAAATAAATAAAAATAAAAGAAAGAAAGAGGTGGGGAGGAGGAGAGGAGAGGGAAAAACAGTTACTGGGTAGGATTACTGTAAAAGAGAACAGGATAGGCACAGTATTATTCCATTTCTTCTACTTGTTAATCTGCCTCTTTTCACTGACCATAAAATGATCAAATCTACTAATATCCTGTAGTGTCTATAGTAGAAATCAGAAGTAAACTCATTAATCCTTTATGAAAATCAAGTGGTCTTAAAGGCAATAAACCTAAAAGTAAAGAAATTAAAGGCAGTGTTCCTTTGGGCTCACTCAGAAACACTCTTCCAGGCCATAGAGACGGTGAAGAAGTTAAAGGAAGGCACCATGCAAGACCGATGGCCTGACTTCTATCCCAGGGAGCCAGAGTAGTAGAAGAGAACCAGCTCACAAAAGTTTCTGACCTCCACAATCACCATGGCACACTCGTGCCTACGCATACATGTGTAACACACACACACTCTCTAATAATGATGATGATATGATAATAATAATAATAATAATAAAAACAATAAACTTAAAACAAATGGTCTTCCCAGCATTACTTTCTCAAAATTACAAAACTGGCTCTGAAAGTTCCTGATGCATCTTTTTCACAAAAGAAATTACCTTACCGGGGTCTTAAAATCTGCTCATTTAATGGGATAGAAGATCTATCATGGGCTGGAGAGATGGCTCAGAGGTTAAGAGTGCTGGCTACTCTTCCAAAGGTCATGAGTTCAATGCCCAGCAACTACATGGTGGCTCACAACCATCTAAAATTAAAACTGGTGCCCTCTTCTGGCGTGCAGGTGTACATGCGAACACACATTGTATACATAATAAATAAGTAAATCTTAAAAAAAAAAAAAAAAAAAGAAGATCTACCATTAAGGTATCATTAACATCAAGAATTAATTAGGTCACTAACTAAAAGGGTCTATTAGAAACACAGTTTGCTGCAACCCTCCACACCAACAAGATGCTTTTTTCTTCTTTCTTTCCTTTTCTGACACAGATAGTTAGACAATGTATTAAGAAATGTAATCAAGTTTTCCAAAATTAAACACTTAAGTTCATTGCTACTTTCAACAAAATTCTAATAAAATTTTTCACAAAATTTGACTGAGTGGTACTGTCTGGAACTCAAAAAGGTGATTAAAATTATTAGGAAGAATATCTAGGCCTGTTCTGATGACGATAAAGGACTTGGACTATTAGACATTAAGACTTAACTGGCAGCTGGTGGTGTTGGCTCATGCCTTTAACTACAGCATTTAGGAGGCAGAGGCAGGTAGATCTTTTAAGTTTGAGGCCAGCCTGGTCTACAGAGTGAGTTCCAGGACAGCCAGGGCTACATAGAGAAATGCTGTCTCTAAAAACAATAACAAAAAAAAAAAAAAGAAAGAAAACAACCCAAGCAAATTATATATGAGACCCAAATAACCAATTCACAGTGGAAAAAATTTTTTAAAAGAAAAAGCAGAGAGCTGGAAGAGGAATGGCAATGGCCACAGAAGAATGTCAAAGTGGTATGATTTATACTTGCAGACCCTGTCATAAATTAGAGCTGGAAACAAAGCCATATGTAAAACAGAAAGGAGAGGGAAATCCAGAAATTAGTAAATAGGAGAAAATATAACAAATGGGGGCGGGGAAGGAGCTCTTAAGTGTGCAAGGACAGGCATTATACTTTATCTACTTTGTTTATCTGTGCTTAAAAAAGGCTTGGCACAAAGTAAGTACAAAATAAAAATCTGTGGAATACCTAACTTTTTCTTTATACTTTATGCTTAAAAAATTTCATAATAAATTCAGAGGAAGCCCATAGGCTGCTCAGTTTCCAAGTAGGTTCCTAGTAAGGGGCACATGGGCTGTCTCTGACATGAACTCTGTGGCTGGCTCTTTGATCACCTTTCTGGGGGGAGGGGAATACAGCCTTGCCAGGCCACAGAGGAAGATGATGCAGCCAGCCTTGATGAGACCTGATAAACTAGGGTCAGAGAAAAGGGGAGGAGGACCTCCCCTATCAGGGCACTAGGGAAAGGGCATAGGGGGAGAAGAGGGGAGGTGGATGGGACTGGGAGGAGATGAGAGAAGGGGCTGCAGCAGGGATACAAAGTGAATAAACTGAAATTAATTAAAATTAAATTAAAAAGCTCAAAAAATTTATAAGCTCACAGAAGCAGACAGGAGAAGGGTGGCTATAAAGGGTTGAAGGAAATGGGGAGGTATTGGTCAAAGGGTGAAAAGTGTATGTATAACAGAAGATTACACACTGGAAGTGTAATTGTGATCTGCTAAGGTTCAGATCTTAACTGTGCTTACACAAGGAAGAATGCAACATTGTAGATATGTTACCTACCTTTAGTTACTTCACAAAATTTGACATATATCGAAACATTATCCTTTTTAGATAACTTTAAATATTTTTTAAATTTTTAATTATTTATTTTTATTTTATGTACATTGATGTTCTGCCTGCTTGTATGTGTATGTGAGAGTGTCAGAGCCCCTGGAACTGGAGTTACAGACAATTGTGAGCTGCCATGTGGGTGCTGGGAATTGACCCCTCTGGAAGAGTAGCCAGTGCTCTTAACCGCTGAGGCATCTCTCCAGACCCTAGAAACATTATCTTAAACACCAGAGAAATGTACAGTCTTGTAAGATATACCACAGTGGAGGAGGGCAGACAAAGAAATGGAGTATGTATGGATTACCTGCGTGAATGAGTCCACAGAGGACACAGCAGCACTGCCTACAGGAGTCTGCTGAGCCAGACTGTCCAACAATTCCACCGAAATTCCAATCTGAGCAACAGACGGGGTTCGCACAATATTCATGGCTCCAAACGGGTGCTGGCTTCCTTCTCCTGAAAGACATTTACAGATGCTACAAATTTTCACACTAACTTGTACTCATGCAAATTCCTCTGTAATTGAGGAATCTCTCCTTGATTTAACACATTAAGAAGTATCAAGTTTATCTATGACTCTGATAAGGATGTCTCTCATCAAGGTTCCTGTTATGCTACCTATGGTGGCTGCTTTGGACCTGAAGGCCTGCTCCCCATTTCAGGTCTTACTGCTCTAACTCTCCTGATCAAGTTCACCTAAAAGGAAACTCATCCCAGCTGTCCTTCGCTATGAGTCCCCAGCTCTCTGTAACACACAGGTTTCCCCAGGAAGTCACACAACATAGAAAAAATATACCTGTCTTATAGGTCTCAGCACCACACACAAAGATAAATAAGGACATGGATCTTATAAGGCAGATCTCTAATGGGTTCTGTTTATGGTCACAACCTCATCTTTTTCTGTACAAGCAGTCAAACAATACTTCAAAGCCTAGAACTCTGAAGCCTTTCATGGCTCACAATTTTTTCAAAGTGAGGAAGATCATCTTCTCTAACCATAATATGCATAACATTCTCATTTTGACATTTATAAACATCTTAAAGAATGACCAAACATGGCAGTGAGATGGCGCAACAGGTAAGGATGCCTGCTGCCATGCCCACTGAGTTTGGTCCCACATGGCAGAAGAGAACCAACCTCTACAACTGTCCTCTGACCTCCACATATACCATCTGGAGCACTCACACAGACAAACAATAAATAGATATAAAAAGTCAAATAAGGAGCTAGGCACAGTGCAGCACAACTGTAATCCCAGCACTCGGGGAGGCAGAGGCCTCCTCTACACAGTGAGTCCAGCACAGCTAAGGCTACACAGAGAAACCTTGTCTTGAAAAACAAACAAAACAACAAAAATAAGTAAATAAAAATTAAATAAGAAAACCAGCAAGATAGCTCAGAAGGTGAAGGCACCTGCCACAGAGTCTAATGATCTTCAAGATCCTCAAGGTAAAAGAGCACTGACTCCTTCAGGCTGTCCTCTAACATGCTATGTCACACACACACACGATAAAATTTAAATATAAAAAATAAAATAAAACAACTCTTCAAGATGACCAATTTACAATAGTTACCCTGATTGTCAACTTGGCAGAACCAAGAAACAAGTATGCATGCTGGTAAGGGATTATCTACAGTGGGATAACTGAGATGGGAAGACCTGGGATTCTAGTTTTCTTCCTGTTGCTGTGATAAAACACTCTGACCAAAAGCAACTTAGAGAAGGAAATGAGACTTATTTGATATTTATTTATTTATGTTTATTTGTTTGGCTTACAGGTTACAGTCCATTTATTACGGGATATTAGGGCCAGAACTCAAGAAAAAGGTGGAAGCAAAACCACAAAGAAACACTGCTTGCTGGTTTGCTCCCAGGCTCATACTTAGCTAGCATTCTTATATAGCCGGGAGCCTCATGCCTCAGGAATGGTGCTGTCCATGGTGGGCTAGGCACTCCTGCACCAACTAATAATCAATCCAGTCCCTCACAGACATGTCCCAGACCAACCTGATCTAGGAAGTTTCGTCAACGGAAATGTTTCAGACTAAACAAGGTACCCACCCATCCTGAATGTGGTGGTATTACACACTAGGCTGGATTCCTGAACTGAATAAAAAGGCTGAGCACAAGTATCCATCTCTTTTGTTTGTTTTCAAGATAGGGCTTCTTGTGGACCTTTAGCTGTCCTAGAACTAGCTCTGTAGACCAGGCTGGCCTCAAACTCAGAGCTCCACTTGCCTCTGCGACCTGAGTGCTGAGATTAAGGGCATGAGCTACCACTGACTAGCCATTCATCAATTTCTGATTGACTATGGATACAATGAGAACAGTTCTCAAGTTCCTGCTGCCATGACTTCCAGGCAGCAGGAATATTGCTTTGTTCAAGTGCTTTGTCAAAGCAAGCAGTCAAGTAACTAATACAGAAACCCAATTATTTTTTTTTTTTAATTTCACTTTTGTACTATTTCATTTCAATCACCTTTGCACATAAACACCCATTCAGGATCTGCACATATCTTTTTCACACATACTCAAGTTCTTAAATGACTGAGTAAAATACCGTATTTCCTTCCATTCCTTAGAAACAGTTCAGTGGTCAACCTTACTTGAAGAAACTCAGCCAAGGAGACTGTTATCTAAAGACTCAGTATCTAAGATTTCGCTAACACAAGCAACTTCACTATCATTTTAGAATGCATTTCTCTTATTTCCCTTTGCATTTTTCTACCTAGAAAACTTCTTCTGTCCACTTCTTTCTTTACCATCATGAACTAAGTCAGAAAAGTGTGGATTCCAGATTCTGTTTAATAAAAGGTAAAAAAAAGCCATAAAGATGTCTACAGTCTCTGTTTATATTCTTTTAAAGATGGCATAACTGGAGCTGGGCATAGCCACTGCCACATGCCTTCAATCCCAGCATGTGGGGTAAAGGCAGGTGGATCTCTGTGAATTTGAGGCCAGCCTGGTCTGCATAGTGAGTTCCAGGACAGTCAAGGCTATATAAAAAAACTTTTATCTCAAAAAAAAAAAAAAAAATCAAACAAACAAAAAAACCTGAAAAATGTTTTTCTATGAAGATTACATGTCAATACAATGGCAAATCTGGCTCACATTCCATTTTTGCATGACCTGCAACCTATATACAGTTTATAAGTTGTTTAAAGAGCAATATGGCAAGCCAGGTATGGTGGCACACACCTGTAATCCCAGCACTCAGAGAGGCAGAGGCAGGCAGATCTCTGTGAGTTCGAAGCCAGCCTGCTATACAATTCAAGTCCAGGACACCCAAGGCTACACAGAGAAACCCTGTCTCAAAAAGAAAACAAAATATGCCATAGAGACCACCTTTGGCCTAGAAAAACTAAAATCTTTACAAAAAAGCTAGCCAACATCTGCCATGAACAATTTCATCATTCCTCCATCTTTCTTAATATATTTCAACCCCTTTTCTTTTAGCATAGTTAAAAATAAGTGATGAGTTGAAAGTGAAATAATTCCTTGATTGAATGCCACAGTGTATGAGATTCTGAAATTATAAAGCACAGCCCTAGATACATGTTGGATTTAAAAAATGACCCACTGGACTTCTGTAATTGCAAGACAAAAATAAGCTCTTAGTCTATTAAAAATGTTATTAAGTAAAGGGTTGAGGAGATGGCTCAGTTGGGAAATTGCTTGCCTCACAACCACAAGGACCTGAGTTTAAGCCCCAGCATGCTCATAAAGAGCGATATGTGATGGTTCACCTTGTCATTCCCAGCACTGGCCAAGTAACCTATTATAGCTGGTGAGACATAAGTTGCAGTGGAAGACTCTGTCTCAAAAAGCAAGGTGGGCATCTCCTAGGATCCACTCCCATATATAAAGGTTCCCTCTGTACTTTAGAAGACCTAGATAAAAGATAAAATCAGGACATATAATTCATCTAATTAGCTGATCAAGAGAAAAACTAAAAAGCTACAAGCCCACTGTTTCAGGTACTGTGTATGTACACAGCAGCCATGGAAGAAAACTGAAAATGCTGATGACAAAGGAAAGTAGCTGCCACACAGGAACGTCTGAATATGATAATGTATAAGTATCTTGACAGTATTGAACAGCTAGATAGAAATCAAATATACACACATATATATATATATTAAGATATCTATATATTTAAAATCTCTTTGATCCATATTTATTAATAAAATAACAAGTATGAAAATACATTTTTCCCTAACATAGTTTCAAAAAGTGTATTTTAAAACTTTATTGTCGGGCTGGAGAGATGGCTCAGCGGTTAAGAGCACTGTCTGCTCTTCCAGAGGTCCTGAGTTCAATTCCCAGCAACCACATGGTGGCTCACAACCATCTACACCCTCTACTGCCCTCTTCTGGCGTGCAGGTGCACATGCAGATAGAGCACTGATATGCATAAAATAAATACATAAAATCTAAAAAAACAAACAAACTTTATTGTCAGTAAATATCTTAACTTGAACAATGGTAACATATTCTCTCAGTTTTGAGAGCAGTTTGGGCAGGATATAAAGACTCCTTCACAGCTGAGCATGGTAGTAGTGTACACCTATAATCCTACCTTGGAAAGTAGAGGCAAAAGTTTGAGTCCAAACAAAGTGAGTTTAGGGCCAGCCTGGGCTACCAGTTCTCAAAAACAGAAACAAACCACCAAAACCATGGAACTGGGAAAATGGCTCAGAGAGGAGAGACCTTAACTAGACCTAAGGTTGTATGTGTCTGTAACAGCAACATGGGGTTAAGGGCCATCACATACAGAGATCCCTGAAGCCCTCTAGTAGGCGGTGTTTCAAGTTCAGTAAGAGACCCTGCCCTCAAGAATAAGGGAGGAAGGGAAAAAGAAAGACAGCTCAAGACCTGCTATAGCCTCACATGTTCATGAATAGACAAGTGCGCATACCACACATAAACAATGACAGCATCATAAGCGGGGGCTGGGGGGATAAAAGCAGTGTGTCAAAAAAGAATACGCATGCCCGGCAGTGGCGGCACATGCCTTTACTCACGGCACTGGGGAGACACAGGGGGATGATTGTTTGTGAGTTCAGCCTGGTCTATAGAGTAAATTCCAGGACAGGCATGGCTACACAATGAGAAACGCTGTCTCAGAAAAAAAAAGATGCATGCCCATTCCAGCTCATTATTCTACCGATTTCCATCAAAATCTTTGGTCCAATCTCTAACTCATTTTTAATCCTTACTTCACAATGAAATCGGCCAGTGAAGTGAGTGGAGAAGTGTGGGAAGGCACAAGGTTGCCTTTATGGCTCACCAGCCCCAACCCCCACCACACCCCTGCACCATGAACATAGACTAGTAGTGGCATCTTGAGCTGGTTTCTGTCCTTTCTAATCCTCTAAACAAATTCAGCTCAATTTTACAACAAAGCTAGAGTTATTAACGTGTTCTTTCTGGCAACTGAACTGAACAAGACATCATTAATATTAACATAAGGAAAGCTAAAAGCAATGTCATTAAAATACAGCAACAAGCCCAAAAGGACAAGGACATGATTATAAAGTAGTTCAGGGGGCTGGAGAGACAGCTCAGAGGTTAAGAGCACTGAATGTTCTTCCAAAGGACCACATGGTGGCTCACAACCATCTATAGTGAGATCTGATGCCCTCTTCTGGCACACGTGCAGGCCGGATGCTGTATAAATACTGAATAAATAAATCTTAAAAAAAAAAAAAAAAAGTAGTAGTAGTTCAGGGCAGGTGTGATGCTGAACAGGCAACATGGATCTGTGAGCTGAGCCCAGTCAGATGTTAAAAGGGAGCTCTAAGCCAGCCAGGGCTACACAGGGGGACTGAGACCATGTCTCAAAAAAGTCAAAAGGTGGTGGGGGAGTAAGTCAAATGAAGATTTATAAAAAACAAACTTTTAATACTTTCTAAAACTTCTTTGGTGGCAGTCTTTCTTCATAGGTAGCTTAGTGTTACTGTTTAAAAAGGCAGAGAAAAGTTGGGTGAGTATAGCAGATCAGAGACTAACGATGTAACACTTAGATGCGTGATCTGCTTAGCCCATAGATGAAGCCTGGCAGAACAGTTATAAAAGGCATTTTGGGGACAAATGACAAAAAACTAACACAGGCTGCATTAATGCTGAGCTTGATTATACCGTGTTTCTACAGGTAAGCTTATACCAAGGATCTGCAAATTATCAGCTCACACATTCAGCAACAAAGCAGAACAATGAGTATAACAGTCTCAAAATGTTCAGAAGAAAAACAAATGTATGTGGGGCTCAGCATTGGTAAACGCACCTGCTTCCACACCTGTCAAGTTTAGTTCAATCCCTGGGATCTAGCTACATGGTAGGAGAGAAGCAATCTCCAGCTCACACACATGCACCATGGCACACACACACAAGCATAACACACAAATGAAAAATTAAGTGTAATTTTTGTAACTAAATAATGATAAATAGAGCAAAAAAAAAAAAGAATAAATGTGGGAAAAGAGTATCAGGAATCTTTGTACAATTCTTACATTCTCCACTAGTTTCTTTTTTTCAAAATAAAGTTGTAAATCTCTGGTTCAGAATTAGGAATGTAACTCAGTGATAGAATGTTTGCCTCATATTCATATCACATCCTAATACAAAAAAAATTCTAAATGATTTTTTTAAAGACTTATTTAAATGTGTACGCACGAGTGCCTGCATGTATGTGTACCATATGTGTGCATGGAGCCCATGGAGGTCAGAGCAGGGAGGGAATCAGACCCTTTGGAGCAAGAGTTATAGACAAATTGTGAGCTGCCATGTGGGTGCTGAGAACTAGATCCAGGTTCTCTGTAAAATCAGTAAGTGCTCTTAACCACTGAGCCATCTCTCTGGCCTCTAGAACTTGAGATGGCTCAAGTATTTTAAAAACCTGCATTTCAGACTTAAGAGTATCTCACAACTGGGCTTTGATTAAAACAGTAAGTATAAAGGAAAACTCAACTACAAGGTACCTAATTTACTCTGGAGGCCTGGAACACAAAATATAATCCTTTACTAATAACAAAGTTTGTAGTTTATAAAACCCTACTATAGTACGTATTCACACAAACATTTATTTTCTCTTATGCCACAGGCAATTTGAGCAACTATTTCTTATTATTCTATTCAGTATAATACACATTAAAAGTGCTGCAAACACAATGAAAAATTTGTTAAGCTCTAAGTAAGTGACTAATTATCTGACTCTAAGTCAGATAATTTCATATCTGACCTAAGGTCCTACTCCCCCACCTGCTCTTCCAATCTTGGCCTCTTCTGTTTCCCATTCTCCATATAATTCTCCACTGTAGATGTCACTGGAATGCTCCCTGACTGAGGCATTGCGCTATTTCCTCCTTGTCTCTTGAAACACTTTACAAATAGTTAACCTACAGAGAAAAGGAAGGTTTGAAATTGAACTTTGTGTGTCTGAACGGGTATGTGCATGTGACTTCAACAAACTCTTCAATAGTATATGAACACTGCAAACACTTATCTTTGACAGACAAATGCACATAAATATGCATAGACATAATTATATTTTTTTCTAAGTACTTACTTATCTTGGCAAGAGAAACTGCTTTCTACTTCCAAATTCAGAATCAAAAATTTAACCGCATAATTTTTAAAATATCATATCCGTATACCTGATTTATCACAAATCGAAACATTTCACATTTCATTATCAGAGCTGTTACAGACTTTAACAGATGTTTAACCTGAAACCAGTTTTCAGTTGACCCTCTGAATGCTGAAAGCGGTATCAAGTTTTCTACAGATTCTTAAAATTAATACCACAAAGGATAGATACCACTTTTAGAACTCAGATATGACATTTAAAAAAACAATTGAAAAAAGCAATAGTTGATGTTAATATAAACTTGAGAGATACACTAGGTATATGTGGAAATGGATTTTGAATTCTTAGAGTACCTTTTATGTTAAAGAGAAGACTATAGCCAGTAAAAAGACTTTATAGAAAAAAGTAAAGATGTAGTCCACTAAGAAAATTCTCAGAACACCTGGAAATGAAATGCTTTAGTGGACCATATTAAGTAAAAATAAAAGTAAGCAATTAGCCCTTTTGCCTATTTTTTGACTCCAAACTGTGGAGAAAATAGGCAGAGTATATTAACAAAACATCTGGCATCCCACTGAATGACTTCTTTGATGCCTTTCAAGAATATCGATGTTGGCTGGGCATGGTGATACACGCCTTTAGTACCAGAGAGGCAGAGGCAGGCGGACCTCTGTGAGTTTGATGCCAACCTGGTCTAAGTGCTAAGTTCCAGGAAGGACAGCCAGGGGTATGTAGAGGACCCTGTCTCTAAAGACAAAACAAACAAAAACAAAAACAAAAATAAAACCCACAAGCAATGTTAAACTTTAATATAAAAATAATAAGAATTGTGACATATTTTAATTCAAAATAATAAAAAATGCTTTGTGCTAAATTTGTCATTGTATTCAGAATTTTACTAAATGAATCAACAAGAAAAACTGGAGATACTATAAAAATTACCAAATTTCACTTCATAGTTGTCAACATATATAGCTACTTACTTCTATAATATTAATTCATGAAATGTTGTAAAAAGTAAATGATAATCTCTAGGAAAAACTTATAAAGAAATATAGTTTACAGATAAACTTTAAAATATTCAATCATAAAGAGTGCTAAAGACAGAGAAAAATAATCAAAATAAAACCGTTAATGCAAAGCATATAAATACATAAATACTAACCTGAGCTGACCTAATGCCTCCTTAGAAAGCTGGTGATTGTGAGAATAATTCCAGCCACAATTACCTGAAGCTACTTCAGTCTCCTCCAGCCTTGACGCGATTCATTAGCTTTGCTCAACCTAATCAAGCCTAAATACTCTGGGCTTGAAGTAGTATCTCAAAGATTAAAAATATGAATCTATTAGCAAAATTCCAGCTTTGAGTTGCCACACAATTCAACCTACAACTTTATACCTAAGAAAGGCTCTGCTAGCATGTCACCCAGCTTCTTCACTCCAAACCAAAAGTATTCTTTCTTTGCACAAATTAATTGCTCCTCCTCCTACACTTCTTAACTAAGGTGCATCTGATCTTTCCATCCTCTTCAAATTAAAGTTCTATTGTTTAAAAACACTATAATTTTTCCCATGTTGTCTCTATCCCATTAAACTGAATAAATACAGTCCGAAAGATGCTCAATAGGTAAAGAAAGGTGCCTGTTACCAGGCCTGACAGCCTAAGTCCTATAACTAATATCCACATGGTCAGAACCAAATCCCAAAAGTTGCCCTTTGACCTCAGCATGTTTATGCCCCCCCCCCCACACACACTATATAAATATAGTAACATATGTTCATATTTTACTTTAAACCAAAGCAGTGAGAACTCCCAAGTGAATACCAAGTGAACATGCTCGATGTCAGGGAGATATACTCTAAACTGCCTTTTAAGCATTGCTGGAGCTACCGGATATCCAGTTCCCAAGAATTAAAAAGGAAAAACAACAACAACAAAAAAAAGACTTCCAAAACATACCCTGAGCCGGACAGAAACCAATAACATAATCCACACAGACTATGCCAAAATGTAAACTTCTACTAAATAAACATACCACAAAAAGAAAAAAAGTAATCAAAGACAGAGGAAAAGGTATTTTCATATCATAAATCTGATAAAGAATTCATGTGGACAACTCTCAAAACTCTAATTTCCAGAGTAGCAGAATATGATGTAATCCAGCATCTGGGATGCCGATGTAGAAAAATCCAAGGTTAAAACTTCCTAAAATATACAGCCAGTTCTTCTCACTGTGGAGGAAAAAAAGAGGAAGAAGAGCAAGAGAGAGAATGAAGAGGGGGGAAGGGAGAAGGGGGAAGATCATAAAAAAAAAGAAGATTATTTGAACACTCAACCTCAAAAAGGCACAAGAAAGAGCCGGGCGTGGGAGTGCACAACAGAGGCCAGCCTGTCTACAAAGCAAGTTTTCCAGACAGCTAGGGCTACACAGAGAAATCCTGTCTTTGAAAGCGGAAAAAGAACACATGAAAAAGAATTCTCAGTATCATAAGCCCATTAGGAAATTTTTATTCAAACCACAATGAGGCAGTGGCGGCATCTGCCTTTAATCCTAGCTCTCGGGAGACAGAGGCAAACAGATCTCTGTGAGGCCAGCCTGATCTACAGAGGGAGTTCCAGGACAGACAGAGTGCTATCCAGAGAAACTCTGTCTCAAAAACAAAACAGCAACAACCAAAAAACCCACAGTGCTAAGACAGAACACATCAAGGGTGTTCCTTCAACAGCAAGATACCCACGGACTATATTATTCAGTCACTAGACTCCTCAGGGCTCACCTGAAAGCAGAAATAAATGCGTACCAAAGGTCATATATGTTTACAAACATTTTATTTTTATTCATGCAACAGTATAGGTGTGGAGGTCAGAGGACAATTTTCAGGAATCCGTTCTCTCCTTTTACCTCATGAGTCCCAGAGACTGAGTGCAGGCCATCAGGCTTGATGGCAAGTGCCTTTATCTACTGAGCAGCTTTATTTTATGATAACTATCTAGAAATATCCCAATTGTTCATTAAACCATTAATGAAAGCCTGGCATGGTGGTGCACACCTTTAATCTCAGCTCCTGGGAGTGACAGACAGGTTGATCTTAGTGAGTTCAGGAGAATCATTCTACATAGTCAGTTCCAGGCCAACCAAGGCAACACAGTTCAAAACAAACAAATCCTGGGTGTGGGGGGCAAATAGATATATGTGCTTGATACCAAAAGAATACTTCCTAGCAATGAACTTTTTGGGAAATGAATCAGTTTACATTAATATAATCAGTTTACAATTAACATAGGCATGGTGGCACAGGCCTGTAATCCCAGCACTCAGGAGGCAGAGGCAAGTGGACATCTGTGAGTTCAAGGACAGCGTGGTCCACAAAGTGAGTCCAGGACAGCCAAGGCTACACAGAGAAACCCTGTCTTGAAAACACACACACACACACACAAATAATTCAATGGTTCATAGTAGAGATGCCACAATTATAATCCAACAACAAAAAAGAAGTGTACTAGTAATACACACTAAAATATAGATGATTCCATAATTAATTGTACTCAATTAAAAAGCTACCTCCCAAAAAAGTACTCATTACATACCATTTATATAATTCTAGAAAATATGTTTTATTTTATGATATCAGAAAATGGGTCAGTAGCTGCCTACACTTGGGGAGGAGATAGAAGAGAATAGATAACAAAGGAGAGGCAGGACGACAGGGTGAGACAGTAACACCAGACACTGAATGAAGAACTAGTAAACCAGGACAGACTGTGTCATCAAGAGAGACTGAAGAGCTTCAGAAATCACAAGGTGACAGGATGGCTGAGAAGAACAAGAAACGATAGAAGACTCAGCGGGAAGAGTAGAGTGTGGCACAAGGGGAACAGAATTCTCACCCAGCAGGTGAGGCCGTCCAGGCAAAGCTGATGAAGTCCTACAAGAGCACAGGCGCACAAGCCTTAATGCCAGGTGAGTGATTTGGTGTGATGAGTCATTCTGTGGGCAGGTCAGCACCGTGGCCCTTGGCCTTAAACCCAGGGTAGGCAAATGCTCTGACCACTGAGGTATACGTTCCTAGACCTTTTCTTTTTTTTAAGGTTCTTAAAATTTATCTGCTACAGACAAACAGTAACATATTTATAGATTCGAGGACTCTAGTCATATCAAAACAGAGAAGTGAATAGGAATTTAAACTAAATAATATCCATATGGTGGTCATTTTTGAAGCTAAATGATAAGAATATTTTATCTCATACAATACTGTATACATTAGAAATTTTTATAATGAAAACTACAATAGCAGATCAAATTACTTTGTGTTTTCTATACAGATATAAGCATCGTGATTATTCAAGTTCTTTATTTAGAACTTCCATTTACTCAAGTCAATTCTGTTCGCATTTCTAGTATAACATGATCAAACCGGTCTGTACCTAAAGCACATTAAAAACTGCTGACCTATTAATGACAGCCACTCAATTCTGACCCACAGCTGCTCTCCTTGCCGTACACTCTTGCCTTATGCCATTCTGTGCTCAGCACCTTCCCAAACTGTGACTCACCCTTCACTAGAACAACTGTCTCCTCCAGGGCACTTCCCCAAGCACCTGCAGCGCCCCACTCCTCGTCCACTCTCCCCTCTCCCCAGCAATCTTACACTCACAGCTGGACAGGGTTTCGCTATGTAGCTCTGGCTGTCCTGGACTCACTTTGTAGACCAGGACAGCCTTGCGCTCAGAGACCTGCCTGCCTCTGCCTCACCCAAGTGCTGGGATTAATGGCGCTGCACCACTGCACCTGGCTGATAGCTCTTCTATTTTTTTTTTTTTTTTTCAAACAGACTGAATTGTCTGAACTCTTTTTCACTGAGGTGTCGGGGGGAACCAGGGATCAAACTCATATTGTCAGGCTTGCAAGGCAAGTGCTTTCACTGGCTAAGTCATCTTGCCAGCTCTATCTTTGCTTTTACAAATAACCATCTACAGAACTGTCTTCTTCTATAAGACATAAGTGTTACTGCAGCTGAGAACATAACAGTTATCTTTACACTCCCACAGTAGGAATCTATTAAGTACCTATATTAAGTACATAAACATGTTATCAACATTGCCTCAATCAGCTTTTGCTTGGCCTCCATATGTAAGTTCTATAAGAAACGTATTTGAGTTTTCATACACTCCCATCCAGACTTAAGAGAAACAAAGATTCAGCAGCAGCAAATGGTACCCAACCTAAGCTTATTTTCACATTTGTTCAAAAAAATACTTCAAAGTATTAAAGGTTATGCCCTATCATTGTTAACAGAATCAAAACAAGACCTCTAAAGATTGGACATAAGAGTCGAAAACAATTGTGTGTTCACATGTGTGCACGTGAGTGTGAATATTCACATATGCATGTATGTGTATACAGGAGGAAGCAGGTATCATTCAGATGTACATGTTCAAGTACATGTGTGAAGGAGGCTTGGATAGCTCCATTGGTAAGGCCCCTGAGCCTGAATCTGAGAGTCCAGGGTTCACGTCCCAGCTACCTTTAGATGTAGCCCATGGAAGTTTAAGAGTGCCTCAGACTGTGACTCAGAATTAAAAAAAAAAAAAAAAAAAAAAAAAAAAAAAAAAAAAAAAAAAAAAAGAGCATCAAGTACATTTCTGAGTGCACATGTGTGTTTGTAGAGGCCAAAAGTCAATCTTAGGTTAGTCCTTGAGTCTGTCCACCTTGCTTTTTGGCTTCCCAGCAAACTTAGGGTATACCTGTCTCTGCCTCCCTAGTGCTGAGATTACAAGCACATGCCACCATGTCTGGCTTTTTACATGCTTGCATGGCAAGCACTACCAACTGAGCCACATAAGAGTTCATTTTTAATGAAGAATTCCAATTTCATTTTCTATACAGACAGCTGTATTTTTATCAACTGTATTTAAAACACAGACATGTATACTATAAAATGTGAAGGAAGAAGAAAAAGGAGGTGGAGGAGATGGAGGAGAAGAAGAGAAAAGAAGAAGAAGAAGAGGAAGAAGAGGAGGAGGAGGAGGAGGAGGAGGAAGGAAGTCCTGTTTATTAAAATATCCAGGAACTCAGAAAAGTCCAAAGTAAACAGTGGGTGGTTTCTGTCAGGGTCAGAGGACGAGTGTGCGCACCCAGGAAGCTCTCACCTACTGCTTTTCAAAGGTTTGCTTCATCTGTTTTTGGAAAAAGGATTATTAAGTATTCCTTCTAACTCAGAAAACATGATAGAACCTTTAAAAGCTGTGCTTCTGGTTATGCTATTTATGAGAAAGCTTAACTATGACACTATTTTAATATTACTCTTACCAGATTTAAGACCTGATATTTTGAAGATGGCACTTGGCTTCCCATTCGTGACAAATCCTAGGAGCTGCCACACTGGCACCCCATTTGAGTCAGGATAGGAAAAGTAGACAGATCCTCCCATCCCCTCAGGAAATGGGATTGTTCCCAGCATAAAAACCACGACATGGTTGATATTTTCATAATCAGGCAAGTCAAAAACAAATTTATCCTCTGCCACTTGCTGTGCAGCTGTTTGCACCTAGAAAATAAGAAACCAGTCTTAGTTTAGGAGTTTGACAAGTTACTATAACCTTATTACTACTACAAACTGTCCCCAGTATAGACTACTACAGGTATTACAGTTAATATAATGTTATCAGCCTAATATTCTAATTACAAAACCACCACCAAATGTGTCAAAAAATAAAATACAACACCGTATGTTTAGCCTTAAAATGCTTACTTAAAAAGACTTGGGGCATGGGAGGGGGGCAGGGTTAGTCTCTGCTACACAGCAAGTCTGAGGCCACCAGACTACACAAGCCTCCATCTCAAATACAAAGCCTTGTAAAAATGAAAGTGTGAGATTGACCCACCAACTACAGGGCCTGTGTGGGACTGACCTAGGCTCTCTGCACACGTTACAGTTCTGTAGCTTGGTCTTCTTGTGGGACTCCTAAGTGGAATCAGGCCTGTCTCTGACTCTGTTGCCTGCTTCTGGGACCCTTTTCTCTTACTGGGATGCCTAGTCTTTCTGCAACTTGATATACCATGGCTGGATGATATTCATGGGAGGCCTGACCTTTTCTGAAGACAGAGGAGTGGATTGGGGGTTGGGGGAGAACTGGAAGGAGAGGAGGCAACTGCACTGAGGATGTAAAAATAAACGGAGAGAAAAGTGTGTTCAAAAGAACACTACTAGGATTTTATCCTCAATCTGAAGGATAGAGGGTGAGGTAATTAAAATGGGCACTCAATTACTCTAAGATTCTGATTTTGCAAATTCAGCCACTAAAATTTATTTATAACCCAAAGCCAAGGCTTGTAAAATTTCTCCGTTCACCAACATTCTGAGGGGCAAAACAGCAACAAAACACATTAAGGTACCTTACCAAAACCATTTCTGGATAAAATCAAACAAGGCTGTGTTTTGCCTTGTTTCAGCCTCCATGTTGTGAGCAAATGTCCTTTTTGCAATCTATTGGGTGCCACCTTTTCTACTTTGCACTTTTGAAATTTAAAATGGTTACACTTTATAAAGTGCTTCTGGTGTTTCTACTTGCAAGATTACGAAATGCCTCCACAGAAAAATACATTGTTACACTTTTCTTCAGGTATGAGGTAGAATGTTTAGGTCATTAGTTGAATACTAATCAAGCAACAATGTTTTTTGTTGAAAACAGGATATTGCTATGTAACTCTGGCTGGCCTGGTCTTGGCTAATGTAAACCTCCCACACCCCTTCTGCTAGCCTAGAAGACACAGTAACTCTTCAGCCTGAAGTACTGAGATTGAGTTGTATTCTATCACTCCAATAATACATAGCATTTTAAATACAAATACATAGGAAACAAAGGAATGACATGATGTTTAAAAAAATGCTGGGATCAGGCTGTGAAACAGATAGACAGATGGATGGAAAGAAGAAAAATGCTGAGAGGGGTAGGGAGAAGGACTAGGAAAAGAGGGAGGGGAAACAGCAGCTGGATGTAAAGTTAATTAAAATTCTAAAAAATTAAAAACAAAATTTTTAATTTCTGAAACCAAATTGTCTCAAGAACCTAATCCTGCTGTTCAACTGGTTGCAAAGATTAGCATTTGCCTTTTAGTCTTCCAAGTAAAGAAAACTTTACTTTTGGGAAGAACAGGAACTGGTGGTAAACCAGGTATTTTGGCACACACATTTTGGAAGGAGCCAGGAGATTCAGGAAATCATGGCCAACCTTGGCTATATAGCAAGTTGGAAGTATCATGAGATCCTGTGGGGTTGGGTGGGGGCTGCTGGTTGTACATAAAAACCTATCTTTATATTGATTGATATTGCTGAATCTATACACATCACAAAAAAGAAATAGCAATTCTCAGAAGTCTCAGGTAAATAAACTGTCTAAATTTTAGCTTATATAAGATGAAGGGTTTTTTTTTTTTTATTTTAGTTTGGGTTTCTGGATTTATTGTAATTGCTATTCATCAAAAGAACAAATCATAACTATTCGGAAGACTAAACATTCTACTTATTTACTTATCTACATTTTGACTAAGGTTTTCTCTGCATAGCCTTGACTGTCCTGGAACCCTGTGAACCAGGTCTGCCTCTGCCTCCTGAATGCTGCTGGGATTAAAGGTGTGTGCTACCACTCCCAGCCCAAATACTGAATCCTTAATGCCTGAATGCAACCAATTTTCTGTGCCCAGTATCTGCTACTAATTAAATGCTTACTTTTTCTTCTCTATAATTTTCTATCCTACCAATACAAGAAACCTTAAAAACCAGATGACAACTTAACTCCATCTATAAACTAAACCCCAAGATGTCAAAGCTCTGTGAGGGTCTCACAAAGCCCACACCATTCTCCTACTCCTTCTGCCTCTATTCACAGATGTTAGGTTTAAAGGCATGTGTCACTGTATGCAACTGGAGCTGAGTGTTAAGGCCAAGCTGATTCCCTTTCACTGACCCAACATAAAATTTACCACCATAAAAAATAAAATAAAATGAAAAGAAAAAATATAATCCAAAATTTCCTGTAGTGCTAAATTCGGTTTCACCAAGTTTTAGCACATACATATTTTTTTGGAAGGCGTGACAAACTATGGTATTCACAGGTCTGGAAATAACCGTAAGGCAAAGTATTTGTTTCAACTTTTATTGACAGGCAAAAGACATTCTGTAAATTTGTACCCACATTCCAATCCCTGCCCCTTTTAAGGATAGGATCTTATGCATGTGGCCCAAGTTGGCCTTGAGTGAGCTATCTAAGCCAAGACTGACCTCAAATTCCTCTTTCCCAAGTGCTAGGAAAATTACAGTCGTGAGCCACCATATCCAACTAGACAGGCTAATGCTTGACTTTAATTAAAACAAACAAGGTGGGAGAACCTTTCTCTTCTTTTTCTTTGGGTACTCTTTCCTTAAAGAAAAAGCCTGAGGGTTGTGGTGGCAAAGGCTTTTAATCCCAGCACTTGGAAGGCAGAGGTAGCCATATGTGAGTTGAGGCTGTTCTACAGAACAACTGCCAGGAGAGCTAAAGCTACACAGAGAAAACCTGTCTTAGAGAAATAGAAGGAGATAAAAAAAGTCAAAGAATGGAAATTAGGTTCCTAAGTTTCAATAGGTTTTTCTGACAAAAAAAAAAAAAAAAAAGCATTTAAGTTCTGAGATATTAGCAGTTCTATTTGTCCTTCACTTTATTTATGTCTAATGATATAAAATTAAAAGCCAAACATAACTCTCCCCACCCCACCCAAAATCTTGTCTTGAAGAAATATCCATTGGATATTTATCACATAAATTTGACACTGGGCAAATAAAGCAGATATTAACTGTAATTCCCTTCCAGATTAGTTCATAAAACACACAGACTCTGCATAGGGTTTTGTTTTGTTTTTGAATCTTTTAAAAGTTCTACCACTTAACTATTCGCCCAACACCTTTTTTTTTTTTTTTTTTTTTTTTTTGACACAGTCTTTTTTTTCAAATTTTTTTCTTTCCCCCCCCCCCACCCCCCCTCAGCCACACGAACAGCTAGAATTACAGGTGTGCGAGGCTGGGTTTTATTAATGACAGGCATCTGCGTACCATGCTCATCTCAAATCGTTTCTTTCCTGTTCCAACACCAGAGCCGGGACATTCCAAAAGGAGCTCACTAGTACCCCACCTTCACTGGGAACTCCCATTAGCTGGAGATAGAAAATAAGCTTTCTAACCCGAGCAGTCCGTAGTTTCTTGGAACCACGTGGTTTTTTAAGAGCAGCGTGTAGAGAATAGACTATCAAAAGCTGGTGAAAACGGATTGGGAGCAGTAGAGCGCTCGCCTACCGTGTGTGAGGCAAAATTTAACAAAGAGACTGCAATATTTAACAAAGCAGGGAGAAACGAAACAAAGAGAAATAGCTCTGAAGAGAAAGGAGCCAAATCTCAAGACGGAAATACGGATGGTTTCTAAGGGAGCAAACAAGATTCACTCTAGATTATTCTTCAACAGTTCCAGGCACGCATTTCATCTAATTCTAACGCTTTGACTAAGCAAATGCATCTCTTTGACCAATAAGGAAGCATTCCACTCGAATCCTCTAGTTATCACAGATACGGCTCAGACCTAAATTTCGGTCATTTCGGTTAGTCAACTTCCAATCATTTAAAGCATCATTTTCCACTGTGGAAAATTTTTAATTGGGTCAGTAAACTTCAGAAAAGGGGCCTTCTAAAGTCACCAACAGAAATTGCCCGGGCAATTTAAAAATCTTTGAAAAACACGCTATTAGCTTTAGATTAAACATCTCAGCTTTTCTTCTAAGTGACATTATCAATGTAAGCGCGTATTTACACTAGCTAGCGAGTGTAAGCTCCTGAGCTGCAAAGAGAGAACGACCGCCTCACGAGTCACCACGGTTAAGGCGAAATGCCAAAGTAAACGCCACAGCGGAGGCTGAAATAACGAGTAATTACAGCACTCAGCCCACTAAGGCGGAACAAAACGCGCACTCAATAATATTCAGCAACCATTCAAACAGGTCTAAGAGTTGGGCAAGCGTCCCAGTCCCCTTCTCGCACGCCCAGGACAAAAAGAAGACAATGTGCGGATTCCCCCGCGCTCCTAGCTCCGTGCACCGTGCCACCACCCGGCTCTCAATCACCGACCCCTTCCTGCCACCACCACCCGGGCCATCCTCACCAGCCTCCCCGCCACCAGGCAGCCAAACATGGCAGCGCCCTCGGCGCCTCCGCTCGGCCAGCGGGCAACTCAGGCCGGAGACCAGGGATTCCGCAGCCACTGTCCTAATTGAACTCAAGAACCTTCCAGGAGAGAACGCGCCTCTACACTACATAGCAACACGGGAACACATTCTGGCCCGGCGACCTCTGACCCTCCCTTCCAAGCCCGCACGCCTCTCGGGGAGGAGTACTTCCGGGTCTGGCGCCCGTTTCCTCCTTCTAAGGCAGCGAGGAAGAGCTGCCGTCTCACCGAGACTACAAATCCCATACTGCCGTGCGCCGGCCTCCGGGAAGGCGAGCCCGGAGAATTTGAACGGTAGTACGTGATTTTCGTGCTCTTGTGAGTCTAAGTGTGTGAGTGCGGAGTGCGAGGGGAAGGCAACCTCGTAGGAGTGACAGTACGCCTCTGCCAGAATCGCTTCACCCAGCCTCTTCCTGCAAAATCGCTGTGGGGTGAATATCTCCATTTCATACGTGAGGGAAATGGAAGTTTAGAAAGGCCTAAAACTTGACAAATCTGTGAATTTTGGAGCGCCAGTTCAAGCCATCCAGGTCCTGCGTTCTTTGGCCAAACACTACCTCAGAAGCACTTCTGTATTTTTTATCTCATTTTTATGGCAGGGTCTCATATGTAGTCCAGGTTGACCTCGAACCTTGGACCTCCTTTCTCATTCTCTAGAGAGGCTCTCTATAATTCCGTGGACAAGCGAAGCCATGGAGGGCCAGAAGTACTAATTTTTTTTTTTTCCCAAAAAGTACTAATTTGTGTTCTTGTTTATGTTTCTAGTAGTGCTTTCCAACTTCACTTTTACCCATCCTCCCCCATCTAATGTGCTGTACCTCTGTGGGCAAGCCAGACTACAGCGGCAGTCACTCATTTGCAACAGAACAGTAAACCTGTCTTTCAGGGTTGCTGGGAGGACTAAATGATAAGTTAACTGATAACCTCCACTAAAAATAGATTCTGGGATTGCTTAAGTAATGAGAGTTTTACTTTTAAATACCTTTAAAAAACAAACAACAACAAAACTAAAATTGGTGGGGCGGGGGGGGGGGGACGACTGTCTTTTAAGACAGGGTTTCTCTGTGTAGCCCTGGCTGTCCTGGAACTCACTCTGTAGACCAGGCTGACCTCGAACTCAGAGATCATCCACTTGCCTCTGCTTGGTAAGGGCTGGGACTAACCTTTGGGTTTGTTTGGTTGGTTGTTGTTTTCATTTTTGCATAGTCTAGGCTGCCCTGGAACTTGCCAGTTCAAGGATGGTCTTGCACTCCTGTACCGTCTACTACCTCCCAAGTGCTGGGATTACAAACACACACTACCATGCCTGCCTTAAATGTCCTCTTCTTTTTTTTTTTTTTTTTTTTTTCTCTCATATGCATTTCCATAAAAGGCGTATAGGAAACACAGAACAATATCTAAAGGAAGTAGCATCAAGGATCAAATGCCACTGATACTCATTCTCCCTTTATCAGCTTTACTACTTGTGCCTTTTGCACAGAAAGAAAGGTGAAGAGTCTTTGCCCAGCTTAATATATCTGAGCACAGGCCACCAGCCAAAACAGGTTTCTCTTCCCAGATACAAGTTTTGAATGGAGTGTCAGAGATAACTTGAGCTAGCTAAACCAAAGGTGAAGACATAGGAAAAGATCTTTCTACCAGAGCCTCTAATTTCTTCACTGAACAAGTCCCTGAACTTCTGGAGTAATACAGAATTTACCTAATAGGCTGGCTTTGATGGTTCTTACATATGAAGAAAAAAAATCTTTAAAGGAAAAAAACCTTTCCAATGATTAGACTGACCTCTCTGAAATTACAGACGAAAAGCAAATAAGAAATCTTATTCATATTAAATTTTGCTAAAATCAAATTAAATTGAAGAAAACCATGGAAAGTTTGAAAAATAGACCTCAAGACCTCAAAGGCTACCTTTCAAACTATATTGGGTTTTTTGCTTCATTGTTTTGGTTTTGGGTTGTTTTGTTTTGAGACATGGTCTCTAAACGTTTAAGCTAAACTTGAATCCATTGTGTAGATCATCCTGGGCTTGAACTTTGTTGTTATAAAGAATGAAAATCCCAAATATTCTATTTTACCAACAAAGACTCAGAGGTCAGATGCTGGGGTGAAAACTTAAGTCGGAGAGGCAGAGTAAGCACCCAGCTGACCCTACTCAGCTCAAGTCCTGATGAAAAAAGCCTTTCTTACTTAGCACACGTCCCAGAAAAAAGCCAGAAAGCCAAAAGCCAAAATCTTCCTAGCTCACCTGACTGCCCAGGAGGAAAAGCCAAAAGTTAAAAGCTAAAATGCCCAAAAGCCCAAAAACCAAAAGCTTGCTAGCTCAGCTGGTAACCCAGGAGGAGAAAGCCAAAAGCCAAACAGCTGCTGCTGCTTCTTTTTTCTTCCTTCTTTCTTCTTCTTCTTCCTTCTTTCTTCCTCTTCCTCCTACTCTTTCTTCTCCTTCCTCTTCTCCATGCTATCATAAATATTCTTTTCTCAAAGTCCCTCTTTCTACTTAATCCCTGTCATCTGGTTTCTTGCTCTGCTTCTTGACCTAGGGTTAACTTTATTAAACCCTGTACACAAAGCTCCATGATTAAAGGTGTGTGTTAGGGCAGAGCCACACCAAACAAAAAAAAAAAAAAAAAAAAAAAAAACCTGTTTTTTACAGTTCACAGCCTTGGGGTTCACAATGGGATCAAATATCCTGCAACAGAACTTGCAGTAATATAATCTGTTATCCTCCTATTCCTTCCTTGTGGAATAGGAATGTACCTTGTGGCATTGTATGTTAAAAGTGTATAACTTCAGCCTGGTGTGGTGGTGCATGCCTTTAAGCCCACCACTCAAGAGGCAGAGGCAGATGGATCTCTGTGAGTTCAAAGCCAGCCTGGTCTACAAAGCAGGACAGCCAGAGCTATTACACAGAGAAACCCTGTCTCAGAAAAAAAAAAAATTAATATATGTAACTTGCTGGGGCAGTGGTAGTACACACCTTTAATACTAGCCAGGAGGCAGAGACAGGCAGATCTCTGAGTTAAAAGCCAGCCTGGTCTACAGAGTGAGTTATAAGACAACCAGGACTACACAGAGAAACCCTGTCTGGAAAACAAAAAAATATTATATATGTCTGTATACGTATGTATATATAATTATATTATATATACATACATATATATAAAATGTTATATATAATATACATATGTGTATATATAATGTATATATTATATGTACACATACATTTTTTTAAAAAATTTTGCAGAGCCTCACAGTTCAGTGATTGTCCAAGTTTCAGCAGGGACTTTGAAAACGTGTTCAAACTGGGGACTTCTGAAGTTGAGCTGACTGTACTTTGCATGGAAATAGCATAAGATGATGGAGGACAAGGGAGAATGTTATAGTTTGAATGTAAAATGCCCTCACAGGATTGTGTATTTAAACCTTTGGACCTTTGGATCTGCTGGTGCTGATTCGGGAGGTTTGGGAAAGAGGGTCTGGCTGGAAGAAGTGAGTCAATGGCAGTAAGTTATGAGGTTATATCCCAGCCTTGATTCTGGCCTGCTGTCTTCTTTTACCCACCTAGATATGAACAAGCTCCTGTCTCCATGATTTCCTCGCTGTGATAAACTGTATTCCCTCAAAGAATGAGTCAAAAAGCATTCCTTTCTCAAGTGCTTCTTCCCAGGATAAGTAACAATTTGAAACTTTCCAAATAATAGTTCTTTTCTGAAAGCAGATCTGAGTCTTATCACAGGAGCACGTTGCAAACCTGCCAGTTTCATCCTCCCCCGTTTCCATGCCCTTGGAGTGTGACTTTGCAGTGGGATGTCCTCTGTTTCTTCCTTCTTGGCCATGTTCAGTCTGACCAGGAGTGATGCTGTGTCAGTTCCAAGCTCCAAAATGTTTGCAAGCGTCTGCTGTAGCACTTGGAACTTTGCCAGGCTCTTCAAGGACTAAGCCAAGGAATGCCTGCAGATAAGGAAAGATACCTGGTTATGTGTTCCCAGCCACCATCAGCCAAACCTTAGGTACTGACTTGCAGCTCAGTAAACATTTGCAAGCTTAGCCAAAATCAGAGTAGCCTCTGAGCTGAGCTCAGCATGAATAAAAACAGGAGTTAAATAGTTGCTGTGTTTAAATATGTAGTTTTTAAAAAAAGATTTATTTTTATTTTATGTGTACGGTTATCTGTGTACCACAGGGATGTAAGTATCCGCAGAGGTTAGAAGAGGGCATCGGATCCTTTGAAACCAGAGTTATTGATGGTTATGAGCCACCGTACGGGTGCTGGGAATTGAACCTGGGTCCTCTGGAAGAACAGCAAATGCTCTTAAATACTAAGCCATCTCTCCATCCCTTTGTTATGTTTTGATGCACAGCAAAAGCTAATTTTATAATATAACATTCATAGCAGATTTCATAATATAAACTGACTTTTAATTTTTTTTCTTCAAGATGGAAAGTACTGTTATGTATACATGTGACATTAATTTTTTTTCTTTTGAGGATAGATGGATTAAACCTAGGCACCCCAGTATATGTAAGAGAAATTCTCTACCACTGGCCGCTATCTCCAGAGCACTTTAAAATTCTTTTTATTTTATTTAATTTTATTTTTAAGAAAGTGACAGCTAGCCAGGTGTGATGGCACACGCCTGTAATCCCAGAACTCTGGGGAGCAGGGGCATGCAGATCTCAGTGAGTTCGAGGCCAGCCTGGTGTACAAAGTGAGTCCATGACAGCCAAGGCTACACAGAGAAACCCTGTCTCAACTCCCCACACACACACACACACACAAAAAAAAAAAAAAAAAAAAAAAAAAAAAAAACAAACTTGCAATACTTTACACTCTGGGAACTGAGGCAGGTGGATCTTGGTGAGTCTGAGGCCAGCCTGGTCTACAAAGTTAATCCAGGCTAGCCACGGCTACATATCAAAAAAAGAAAAATAATTAAAAAAAAAATGAGAGCTAGAGCGATGGCTCAGCTGTTAAAGTCTAAGCTCACAACCAAAAATATAAGAAAGTGTCTTAAGATGTCATAGATGGCCTTACTCTCAGGACTCCCCCTTTAGCCTCTTGGGCTATTTTGTATTGTGGGGTAGCTGTAAAAACTTACAGTTTAACAGAGTTTTAGCATTTAGTACTACAATACACCAGGAGAAAAGAACATATGACGTTTTAAAGTTCTGTGACTTAACTGTCTAGATCTCACCTGTGAGGGTGAGTGCTGTCTTGAGGCCCTGCACCTGTGTCTTGTTTAGCACTGCTGTCCCCATCTAGAACTTTTTACCAATTTTATCTTTGGGCTTGCATTTCAGAGTTCAGTGGGACATGTGTGCTGAGACAGGAGGTGACGAGTGAGCTGTTTCTTGCCGCTCCATTGGAATAAGGCACTCCCAGATTCCCATGAGCACAGCAGTGCCAATGGACCTACTCAGCAAGCTACGTGTACATCAGAGTAGGCAGGAGTGCTGACAGCCCCAGGAGGCCATGTTCTTAAAGGCACAACTTTGAACACAGAAAGATAGCAGCAGCATTTTTCATTAGTGTGGACTGTTATCAGCCACTAGTTGCTTCTGAGCAGTGTTTCTACTGTACTGATAAGAACAAAATGCACACACATGCACAGATCACAAAAAACCACTTGCTTAATCTCTGTGTTTCTCAAGTGAGTTAAGTACTCATGTTTGCATGATATAATATGAGGGCTAATATTAAACTACATGCAAGTTACATAGCTAACTTTACTTGAAATGGTGCTAAATAGCAATAAAAAAAGGGAAGAAAAGCTTTTTGTTTAGAACCTGCGCTGCCTTTTATGTTGCTGTGATAAAATAACTGAGAACTTAAAGAGAAGGAAGGTTTATTTGGCCCCAGTCTGAGGGGATACAGTGTCAGTGTTGGGGAAGAAAGGGCAGCAGGGACAGGAGAGAGCTGCTCACACTGTGTCAGCAGTCAGAACCTGGTGCTCGGCCCGCTTCCTCTCTCCCTTTCCCTGTCTCCCTCCCTCCCTCCTTCCCTCTTTCTCTTTCTTTCTGTTTTTTTTAAAGACAGGGTTTCTCTGTGCAGCCTTGGCTGTCCTGGACTTGCTTTTGTAGAGCAAACTGGCCTTGAACTCACAAGCCAGTCTCTGCCTCCCAGAGTGCTGAGGTTAAAATTGTGCACCCCTGCTCCCCGCTCCGCTTTCTCATTTATGCAATTCAGGTCCCTGGCCTTAGGAATGGCCCCGCACACTTAGGATTGGTTTCTGGACCTGTTAACCTATCCTAAACAATCCTCACAGATGGGACCTGAGACTTGTTTCTTCGATGACTCTAGGCCCTGTCAGGTTGACGTTAGTTACTCTCATAATCTTACATTAACAACTTTAAACAGGGAGCTGGTATTTTCATTTTGTAACTACAAATTTTGCAGCTGATCCTGTCTTCAGGGCTAGAAGTAGGTCTGGTTCCTCTTAATTTTTTTTTTTTTTTTTTTTTGGTGAATGAACTGGGCATGGAATCCACATAGAGGAGGGGCTCCAGGAGACTTTGCTCTGTAATTCACAGGTCGGAATCTTACTGCAGTCCTTTATTCCTGCACGGCACTTGCCATCATGTCCTTCCTGCCTTTGGGAAGAGCGCACATGCTCTCAGCTTAAAATGACATCGGCAGTGTAGGCATGCTTGAAATCTCTGCTAGTTTGTCCTAGCTACTTTTGTGATAGCCACATGTTAGTCATCGTATACTTTTTTTTTTTTAAGTTCTGTGAGTAAACTAGGTATGCTGGCATTCGCTTATATTCTCAACATGGAGATTGAGGCAAGAATATTTGGGGCAAGTTCAGACTACATGGACTGTTAGCCCCCCCCCCCCCACACACACAGAGGAAAAGAAAAAAATGTAAACTTTAGGGATGGGGGACAATCCTTGAGGCCAGTGAGATGGTTCAAGTTGGCTAAGGCACTTGCCAGAAAGCTTGATGATAATCTGAGTTCAATCCCCCAAGGAGAGAGCCAGTTCCCACAAGCTCATTATACAACTATTTGGTATGCGTGTGTGTGTGTGTGTGTGTGTGTGTGTGTGTGTGTGTGTGTGTGCTCGCGTGCATGTGAAAATTGAATTTAAGATGGTGTAACTGCTGGGCAAGCACTTAACTGCTGAGATCAAGTTATGCTCTAAGTAGCAGGAATATAGTAATTGTCCCACAATCTAGAACAAAGGGTGGTCTTCCTCAGGACATGCTAACTTGCGGTGAAGCTCTGAGTGTGGTAGAGACAAGTCAAGTGGTACATCAGTTACTATGATGTCAGTGAGGGGACAATGGCAGTGCCATCCCATTATTCTAGATCTATCATACACACCCCTCAGCATTCTCAGGTGACTTCAAGTAGTTTTTTTTTTTTTTTTTTCCTTTTTTTCCATGATTTTGTTTTTCTGAGTCACCAAATGTATTGTTAGGCCTTCTCACTTTATCCTGTCCTTTTTTCCATTTTGATCTTCCGGGCCACATTCCAGGTGATTCCTTTGGATCTCATGAAGTCCACTAGTCTTGTAGTGGTGTCTAACCCATCCAGCATATTTTTTTTTTACCTCAACAAATGTATTTCCATCTCTAAATGTTTTTATGAGCTCCACTAGGGTCAGTCTCTATAGCCATACCAATTGGTTACTTTTGTGACCAGCTTTTATTTCATTCTTCCAGTAAACATTGGTGCTCGTACCATGTGCAAGTGTTATAGTTGCTGGGGTTGTACTGGTGAGATAAAACAAAACCTACCCAGACATACAACGCAGTGGGACGAGAAACTCTCAGTTAATGAAGCTTTGTGTATGTGCATGATGAGTACAGGCACATCTAAAGGCCAGAGGACAACTCTTAGGAACTGGTTATTTCCACCATGAATTCTAGAAGTGGAATTCAGATTATCAGGCTTGTATGGCAAACTCATTGGCCATCTAGCCTGCCCTCAAGTAGTGGTTTACTTATTTTTGAGACAGGGTCTTATAATCTATCTCAGCTGGTCTCAAACTCCTAGTCACTTTGCTTCATTTTGTCAGGTGCTAGAAGGGTGTGAATTTTCACAGGGTCGCTGTTTTGCATCTAAAAATCCTAGGTAACTCAAGGCTTGGGGAATGTTTCAGCTGTTAGTATAGAGCTTGCTTCACTATCTGCAAAGCTTTGCTTGTAAAATATTTGGTTGAGCTAAATCTTCAGCCAACTCCTTCACTTTTTGTTAGTGAATCCAAAATGCTTATTAAAAATGGCTTCTGGAGGCCCAGCATGGTGACTTTAATCCCAGCACTTGAGATGCAGAGGCAGGAAGATCTTCAAGTTCCAGGACAGCTAAGACTACATGAAACACATACTACATCATGTCACTCAAAACCATATGGATCTTTAAAACTCAACAAAATTAAATCTTTTATTTCCCTGGATCACCTCATTTTTTCTTCCTCTGCTTCCACGTGGGATCATGGCCCAAATGAGTTTGCAGGAAGATGCACTGGAGTAGAAGCCAGAGATTATCAAGTGTAGGCTCTAGCATACTCCACCTTCCTCCCTTGAGGCAATCTCTTTCTGAACTTGCAACTAGGCTGGAAGCCAGGAATACCAGACTCTGGTTCCTGCCAGGGAGAGCATGGGGTTACAGGCATACAAGACATGACTAGGTTTGTTTTATTGAGATGTGGTTTCTTCGTGTGGCCTTGGCTGTCCTGGACTTGCTTTGTAGACCAGGCTGGCCTCAAACTCAGCGGACCTGCTGAGTACTGGGCTTAAAGGCATGTGCCACCACACTGGGCTCATGACTAGCTTTTTATATAGATGCTGAGATCTGAACTTAATTCTGAAGGCTTGTACATCAAGCATTTTTTTACCCAGAGCCATTTCTCCAGCTTGGTCCTAACCAAAGTCCAAAATATACTCCTAACCCTAAGACCTGTTTGTTTCACTAAGCCAATGTTTTAAATGACATTTCCATCAGGTTACTATGGTCTGACTATAAATCAAATACAAGAAAATGTTAAATACTACTGAATTCTTTTTTTTTTTTTAAGCGTATTGTGTGTGCAGGTACGTTAAAGTGTAGGTAAGAGAACAGCTTTCAGGGGTCTATTCTTTCCTTCCACTGTTAAGTCTTGAGAATTGAACTCGGGTCATCAGGCTTGACAACTGAACCATTTCACCAGCCCTTCTCCTCAAATGTCCATAAGACATTTCAGTAATCATAAGCTTAAAATACATTTTTTGTGTATGAGTACTTTACTTGCTATGTCTGTGCATCGTTTTCATGCCTCATGCCTTCAGAGGCTAAAAAGGAACATTGGGTCCACTGGGACTGGAGTTACACAGTTGTGAACTATCATGTGGGTGCTAAGAATTGAACCTGGGTCCTCTGGAAGAGTAGCCAGTGCTCTTAATTACTGAACCGTCTCTACAACACAGAACTTATTACTTAGCAAATAATGTTCAAAATGCCCCAGACATCGTTAAATTGACTTCCTTAGGGTAGGTAAATCTGTTTTACTCACAAGGAAATTAAAGTACAATGATATAAATTACATATGTATGGTGGTTTGAGTAAGAATGGCCTCACAGGCTCATATATTTGAATGCTTAGTCATCAGAGTGGCACTATTTTAAAGGATTAGAAAGATTAGGAGGTGTGGCCTTGTTGGAGGAAGTATGTCACCAGGGGTGGACTCTGAGGTTTCAAAAGTCCACGCCAATCCTAAAGTCTGTCTCTGCCTGTTGTTCAGGATGTAGCTCCAGGCTGCTGCTGCCTGCATGCTGCCAAGCTCTCTGCCTCAATGACAATGGACTAAGCTTCTCAGCTCCCAATTAAATGCTTTCTTTTATAAGAGTTGCCTTGATCATGTCTCTTCAGAGCACATGACCAAACACAGTGACTGAACAGGCTACATGGTAGCAGAACCAAGATTTAAGTTTAGTTTGGGTGTACAATTTACACTTAGAGGAGTCCACAGTCAATAGCTTCCTCCAGTTAAAGTAATCATTACAAAAAAGATACTGTATAATTTTATTTCTTCCATCTTATTTTTATCACAATAAAAATAACACAGCTTTACAAAAATAAATTTTTATTAAAAGCAGTAAAGTCTGAGCAGGAAGACAGTACAAAGAATGTAAACAATGTAAACATCACTACATTCAGCTCAGCCTGATTGAATGCTGAAAAACAAGTCTAAATGCTCTATGTGCCCTTACTAGCAGGATACATTAGTTCTATTTTACAAAGACAACATACTCTAATTTTTACTAGGAAAAAATAGTTTATCGAAGTCGATCCCAACGCCAAATGCTGGCATCATCACAGACAGCTATGAGGATGCTGCTATCCCTGCTAAAACTGGTTTGTCGAATAGCAGCACCACATTTATGATGAGTCAGTGTTGTACATCTAGGGAAAAACATGACAAGAGGTTAAACAGCACACATAACAGTATTTACCTTTAAGAGCAAATGAAAAACTGTACAGTTTAAAACCAGCCTATCTTCATAAGAATTCTTTCTCAAATTTCATTAGGTTTCGCCACAGTATAACAACTCATTGAAATGCTAAAAAACCAAAAACAAAACAACAACAAAAAAAAAACCCGGAACTTTAAGAGCTATGACACAGCTTAGTAGTATGACCTTGTCCAGCATGTATATAAGGCCCTGAGCTTGATCTTCATCACCACAAAAATTAATGATTTAAGGAAAGCACAAAAAGGCCACAGTTGCCGGGTGCCATAGAAAATGCCTCTAATCCCATGCCAGCACTTGGGAGGCAGAGGCAGGCAGATCTCTGAGCTGGAGGCCATCGTAGTCTACCAAGGGAGTCCAGAACAGCCAAGGCTACACAGAGAAACTTTGTCTGGGAAAACCAAAACAAACAAGTAAACAAATAATAAGAATAAAATAAAAAGTCTACAATTTAGAATACTTCAGAAATTTTTACTTACTTGGCTTTATGAGGATCTTCTACTTCTAAATCCCAAACATAAAGTTTGCCAACCTGATTGCCCAATGCAAGCATCTGCGTAAATATATTGAAAACAGGAAATTAATACAGCACCAAGCTCTAAGATATTCAGGTAATCCTAGGATAGATTCCTTGCTTAGAGGAGCCTCAGCTCCAGCCTTGATGGCCCATTTGGCTAATCTTTGCATCTATGTTACTGACTTGTAAGTAGGAGTAAGAGCAATTACTGTTTCTTTGGCATCTTGAGAAAACAAGGCTCTGATCTCAACATTTCATGGTCGGCGTTATAGTTTTACCATGAGTATGGGAGTTTTCTTCTGCCTTAGGGTTACAGAAAAGTGGGATGCTCTTAAAATACTCAGTTAATCTGTCTGACAAAATCACAGCAGCAGGTTCCTTTAACATTTTAGATAATAATTCCTTCAATATTTCGGATAACCTTCCATGCTGATTTTTTTTTTTTTTACTAGAAAGAGGACTACGTAAGAGGAACACATTAAAACACTGTTATCTTAGGGACAGGCATTAGGGATGTAACATTGCTGACACTCAACCACCAGTTCCTCTTCTAACACGGCAGACAATGTGCAGTGTGCCCAGGAAGGCAGCCAAAGCAATCAACATAGGCTCAACCAACCAGTGTGAAAGGACGAGGCGCAAGACAGAACAGGAAAAGCCAGAACTACAGTGTTTCACAAGACAATTCCAAATGTAAAAGTATGTGCTACCTTTTGCCAGAAATCCATAGAAAACCTCATGTACCAAATGTCACATTGGCTGTAATCAAATCGCCCAAGAATAGTCACATTAGACTCACTGGGTTTAATTTTATCTATATCATCCTCCATTTTGCCAGGTTTCCAGCATACAATGGCATTTTCACAAGACTAAAAGAGAAAAAATAAGAGACATATATTAGAACTGAATTTTGAAAATAAAAATAAAACTTTACCATTTTAGAATAACTCAAAGAGCCTGCTTTCCAAGACTATCAACTGTTTTATCAAGTCCAGTTTTACACCCAAGGACAAAAAATCTGACTAGCAATAGAATTAAACAATACAGAAGAAACATGCTGCTTGAAACAGCCAGTTTCTCTTCCAGAACAAATTAAGTTCAGCTCCAAAGAGGTTGGTCCACAGAGACTTAAAGAGTGCTATAGAAAATCAGAAAAACTTAGTATTACATTAGGAGGCTTTTCAAATCTGGCCACTCGCTCATACTGCCTCTGTTTTCCAATCCACATGTCACCAGCAGATGCTCCCTGTCCTTGTTCACTACTAAGGCTTCATCTCAGGATGGGCACTACATGGTAGATGCTTAGAAGACAGCATAGGAATTGATTAGTTCATTGGAAGGACCAGGTTATAGGTTATAAAGTGGCTCAGTGGGGACATGATCAAACAGGCCATGAAATTACACATTCCCTACCCTGTAACACTGTCTAACACTTCTACTTAAATAGTCTCCCTGTGGCCATTACTCCATTCACTGTCTCGGCCAGTGGCCCATAGTAACATACTTTTGGCAATGTGTCTGGCCTCTAGCTGACAGAAGCTACTAACCATCTCATTAGCAACCTCTCCTCCAAGCCTGGCCAACCTCAACAGCACCTAGATTAAAAACTCTGCCCCTAGAGTTTTTCATTTTTCAGGGCAGTCTATTCAGTCACAAATGGCAGCCTACAGGGATCTCTGCATTTAAACAGTTTAACCACAGGATAACAAAAGACTAGAATGGGAAGAGCACAATTTTTCTTCTCTGCCTTCTTCAGATTTGAAAATTCTAATGTTAAGTGACATTTGAACCTGCTTTTGAGAAACCACTTCTTAGGTCTCAACAAGTACATTCCTGGCTCTCTTTATCCTTTGTAGTAATGTGCTAACTCTTTGGCCAGGTTAGTTTAAGAGAAGGACTGGCAGCCAGGACATCACAATGACCCAGAAGTTAAGAGTACAACAGACTATCCACAGGCGAGTACAGGCCACAAGGCAAGCAGTGAAACAGTATCCCCCTCACCTCCTTTTAAGGTGTTATCAGCCGAGGCCTAGTGGAAAGCCTCGACTCCTGCCTTCACCTGGCAGCTTGCAAGGCAGTGTTGCAATGTTCCCTTCCACAGCTGAGAAGATATTAAAGAAAGCCTGCTAACAAGGGAGGTCCCAAGAAGATCTTGGGGTTAGCTTAGTAGCAGAGTGCTTGCCTATCAGGTGTGAAGCCCCGAGTTTGATATCCATCAAATGACAAATGACAAACAAAGCCACAAAAACAACAAAATGACTGGGTAGATGACAAAAAGAAGGACTCCAGAGTCTCATAATAAATACTCAAACACCCAGGCCCCAGTAAAAACATTACAGCTGTGATGGCTGGCTAATCTTGATTATCAACTTCTTAGGACTTACAATCATTATGGAAATAAATACCCTCACACATCTGTGAGGGCTTTTCTACATTAGGTGACTAAGGCAGAAAGATCCACTCCCCCACCCCTGCCCCAAATGTGGTAGCAGCATTCCATGGGCTAGAACCCTGGAATGAAGTGAATGAAGGAGCAGCAGAATTCACTGCTCTGTCTGAACAAGGATGCATGCAACCAGCTACTCCTGCTGCTGACAGGACTTCCATGCCATGAGAGGCTGTGCATCAAACTAGAGCCAAAATAAACCCTTCCTTCCTTTCCCTCCTTACTTCCATTGCTTTTGTCAGGCATTTTGTCCAAGCAACAAGTAACTAATGCAACAACCAAAATTAAAACTTAACTGATGTGCTCAACAAGAGAGAAGAGAAATCAAGACAATGCAACAGACTGTTACCCAATAAAAAAGGAAACAGAGGTAGAAGACAGTCATTTCAGGGGCCAAACAACAACAGAAGTCTGTAACAAAAGTCTCAGTGCTAGAAAATGGATAACCTCCAGGGTATATCAAAGCAGATACTGAGACACATAGCCAAACTTTGGACGGAGTGCAGGGAATCTTATGAAAGAAGGGGAGATAGTAAGACTTGGAGAGGACAGGAGCTCCACAAGGAGAGCAACAGATCCAAAATACCTGGGCACAGGGGTCTTTTCTGAGACTGATACCCCAAGGACCATGCATGGAGATAACCTAGAACCCTTGCACAAATGTAGCCCCTGGCAGTTCAGTGTCCAAGTGGGTTCCATTGTAATGGGAACAGGTACTGTCTCTGACATGAACTGATTGGCCTGCTCTTTGATCACTCCCCCTGAGGGGGGAACAGCCCTACCAGGCCACAGAGGAAGACAATGCAGCCACTCCTGATGAGACCTGATAGACTAGGATCAGAAGGAAGGAGGACCTCCCCTATCAGTGGGAGAGGCATGTGTGGAAAAGGGGGAAGGAAGGTAGGATTGGGAGGGGAGGAGGGAAGGAGCTACAGGGGGAATACAAAGTGAATAAACTGTAATTAATAAAAATAAAAAATACAAAAAAAAAAGCAACGGTAACATCAGACTAGCACTGTGTGTAAAAATATCTAATATATTAATATAATAGAATTAGTGTCTAAAAATAAGGGAAGAAATCAGGGTTGAAAAATATTAGTCATTAGTAATACAGTTCAAAGTATGAGACAAAACATTTATTTAATACAGAAATCTACTACAGATTCAAGATCAATGAACTACAAATAAGGTAAATTAAAGAAAGTCCCATGTAGCCAAATTATACTCAAACTTCGAACTAAAATAAACTCCTATTCAATCTAAAAGCTAAAGAAAAAGGAAAAATTTTGAAAGCAGGACAGAAGAACATAGATACAGTTATACAGGAAAAAAGGGGGGGGGAGGAGTAGTGACAGAATATTTCACACCAGAAGCCATGAAGGACAGAGAAGGGGCAATTTTTTTCAAACACTGGAGAACACTCATCTCAACAATAAAAATAAAACAAAAAAACTAACTAGAAAACCAGCTAAAGATTCAACTTGACCACATCTGGAATTAACTAAACCTATGGCTGGGCACACCTGTGATGGGTTTTTTAAGTCATTTGAATTAGGAGGACCCACTTATAATCTTAATCTTTGAGGTGGGAAGAGCCACCTTTAATATGGACCACACCTTCTGCTGGCGGCCTTCATAAAGGACATGGGAGAAGGGAGCTGTCTGCCTGCTTGCTTGGGCAAATTCAATCTTCACTGGCATTCTTCGGGGTTCTGTTGTATACTTAAAACCAGCTGAGATATCTAGCCTTGTATACTGAACAACTACTGGATTCTTGGACCTTCCATTCATAGGTATTCATTGTTGGGTTAGCTAGACCACAACTAAAGCCATTCTGTTCCTCTACAAAACCCTAATACAGATGGTAAATAAGCACATGAAAAAAAAAATGCTCAACAGCATCACGAGCAGTAAATGCAAATAAAGACCACAATGAGGTTTCACTACACATCTACTGGAGAAACTAAAAATACCAATACTAAATGCTGGCAATGATACAGAGACCTGATCTCTCATGCACTGCTGTTGAAGGTGTAAAGCAGCACTCTGGGAAATAATCGATAGTTTCTTAAAAACTTAACCGTTACCCAACAACTGCTCTAGGCTTAAAGAAACAAGAATCCACACAATATCCTGCATTCAACTGTTCATCTGCAGATGTGCTGTACCCCAAACTGTAAGCAACAAACACAGCCAAAAATGTGGTGTTAAATTAACTGCGATAAAACCTGAGCATGGTGGTCCACACCTCTAATCCCAGCGCTTGGGTGGCAGAGGCAGAGTTTGAGGCCAGCTTGTTCTAATAAGCAAAAGGCAGCCCAGCCAAGGCTGCACTAGACTCTACCTTAATGTAAACAAACAAATACATAAAAAATTAGTTAACTGATTGTGATGGTAGAGTGATACCATGGAATACTACTTAGCAATAGAAAATAAGAACTGCTTTACAGGCAGCAACTTAGAAGGATCTCCAGTAAATCCTACTGAATAAAAAAATATAAATCTTGGTGATGAGGGAGGGGGCTACAGCTAGGATACAAAGTGAATAAATTGTAGCAAATATATAAGTATAAATAAATTTTAAAAATTTTTAAATAATCTCAAAAAAAAAAAAAATCTTAAGAGGTCCCCAAGTATATGTAATATTCTTGAAATGACAAGGAACTAAACACACAACATCAATATTCTTTTCCTAGTTTTCTTTTTTCTTTCAAGACAGGGCGTGTAGCTTTAGCTTTTCTGGACTTCTCTGTAAACCAGGCTGGCCTTGAATTCACAGTGATCCACCTGCCTCTGCCTGCCCAAGTGCTGGGATCACAGGCGTAAACCACCACTCCCAGCTTTTCCTTGGTTCTACAAGCACGACAGAATAATAACTACTGATTTATAACTCCAGTTCCGGGTGATCCAGTGCCCTCTTCTGGCCTCTGAGTTCACAACACACATATATATGGTTCACATATATATGTATATACTATCTATATATTATATGTATATAATATCTATATATAAATTATAAAATATGTAATAATATTAATGTGAGAGCAAGTGTGTGATGATCATACTAAACTCTCTGAACTACCTGTAAAACTTCCTGTAGTCTACATCATTAAGAGTTTAAGAAAGGGAAAATAAAACCAACAACAGTAAATTTAAACCCAAAAGTAAATGAAGGGGCTGGGGGATCAAACTAGGTTCTACCTAAGAAAACATGACACACCCTGACACTCAGGCTGGAATGTCTCCAACTCTGACAAGCCTACATGTGCAGGTAACATTACCAATGACCCCTCTAGATGAGCAACTGGAAAAAGCCAAACCAAACAAAGCAAGACAAAGAAGAACTGACTACAGACACCAAAGTCTACAGGCTCAATCAAGTAACTCATTGAAATAGCACCATACATCCCACATCTTCCCACATACTTTCAACCACGACTATATTTATGAAAGCCTGTTGTATTGCTTAGTGAATGACAAGAAAAGCTCTTTGTACATGTTCAGTACAGATGCCATTCTTTTGTTCATATTCATCACAGATGCAGAGGGCTATGTATCTATATCCACCACCAAGATAGAACAGGGTGAGCAAACAGCAACTTAGAAGCAATGAACTCCAGCCACCTATTCTTGCAAATAAGAATTTACTGAAGACAACATAAAAACATTTCTGTTGGCTTTAGTTATTATTTTCAGTATCACGATTCCCAGACAGTCACACCTTCTGAGCTTGTCTTCTTATACTACAGCATAAGGAACTACATTCTACTCAACTTCTTTCCTTAAGTCTGTAGATCTGCCAAAATACAGGACTTGAAAAGTTTACTATTTTCTATTGATTTTAATAAATGTCGTAAGTGTTTCCTGCAGAGCACACATACATACATGCACACACGCACGCACATACGCACAGACACACACTGCAAGTACAGCTTAACAGCTTAACTCTAGTTTTCCGTACCTTGGAAAGTATCAAATCGCCTAACCATCGCACACAATCAACATAATTCCTATGTATGTCTCTGGTAGAAAAGTCAGGAAAGTGGATTTTCTGGGAAATAAATGGCCTGAAGGAAGAATGGAAATGTAAAAGTTAAAAAAAAAAAAAAAAAAGTGTAGTAGGATCATACTGTTCTTTTTTCAGGTTGGGAATTAATGTCTAGTGCTCAGGCTCAAACCTAAGCTTCATACAAAATCAGACAGCCTGTCTACTGAGCTTCATTTTTTATTTCAATTTTTAAAACTCCACAACACAAAATGGACTTTATTTCTCTATGTTCCTAAATAAAATGTACTAGTTAACCTGTTTGGTTTTTTTTAATAACTAAAGTATCCATTTTTCATTTTTATTTCCTTTCAGTGTCAGTTTCCCAATATAATGTTTTGCTTTCTTTTTTAAACTTAGGATTTTATATTTGGGGTAGGTGAGATGGTAAAAGCACTTGCCATACAAGCCTGACCTGAGCTCAATGTCTGGAACCCACAAGAAAGTAGAAGATAAGAAATGACTCCAAAGTTGTCCTCTAACCTCCATTTTTACTAAAATATTATTCCAATCTTACTTACTGACTCTATGGTGTACCTCAAATATCTTCCTATATCACCAGCTCTTTCACTGAATCTGAAGCTAGTGGCTTTCCTAGGCTTCCCAGCTAGCAAGTTCCACTCACTGGCAAACTCTATTTGCAAGGAAGTCAAAACCACACCAGGCTTTACATGATTGCTGGGGATTTGAACTCAGGTCATTTTTGCTTTTACAGTAAGTACTCTTACCCATCTCAACAAGCTATCTTGACATGCACTTTTGTTTGGTTTTTTTTTTTTTAAAGATTTATTTATTATGTATGCAGTGTTCTGTCATGTATGCCTGCATGCCGAAGAAGGCACCAGATCTCATAATAGATGGTTGTAAGCTACCATGTGGTTGCTGGGAATTGAACTTAGGAACTCTGGAAGAACAGCCAGAGCTCTTAAGCTCCAAGCCATCTCTCCACCTCCCTTGACATGAATTCTTAGCTGTTACAATTTCAGTTGCTCTTTAGTCAAATGCATATTAGCAGTTAAAGCCCCTTCAGAAACATCAGGGCAACTTTGTGAAATATAATTTATATTTATTTCAGAAATCTATCATTTCAAAACATAAATTTAACATTGCACCTGGTGTTAAAAGGTTAAAGCCTAAAAGTTATAGTAATTCTTAAAAGCCACTAAGATATGTTAAGTGTATTTCACTGTTTAATGACTTGGAACCCTGAAAATAAACTCTTTGCTAAAAGTACAAAATTAACATATTTAAGCATATGATGCTTAAGTAAAAATATAACATGTAAACATATTTACAGACTACCCAGTAAATACTAAGAAGGCAGTTACACTAAGACCTAAAGCACTTTAAAAGAGAAACAACTGAAGCATCAATACCAGGGATTCTCTACCCCATTGCATATATTATGGAACAAGACTCCACAATTTGAATTTTCTTTATTTAGTGAAGGAAGCAACACTTACAGGAAAATATCATTATCTATCTAGTGACCGGGTCTCACTATGTACGTAGCCCTAAGTGGCCAGAAACTTGCTCTGTAGACCAGGCTGACATCTAGTCTCCTGAATGACAGATATGCCATTGCCTCTGCCCTCCTCAGTGCTGGGATTAAAGGTGTTTACCACCAAGCCCAGCAGGAAAGTATTTTATTATCATGACCTAAAGCTAGGAAATCAATTTAAGATTATAGTTTAGTATATTGAATTAGAATTTACTACTATGTCTGTTTCCTTCTCTATTCCTCAGTAGGTTCAGGTAGTTTAAAACTTTTATACTTCCAACATAATGAGTTAACATAAACCAAAATAAGTGAGATGTGTCACTAAATTAGACAAAAAACAATTCAAATGAGACTGAAAAAAAACTTTAAAATAAGGGATTCTATTTGAAAGAGGTGACTGATGGTAGGTAAATGATAGCGTGAGGTTTTAAGATAATAAAGGCTTCTAAAGCAACAGTGGGGATTATTTCACAATACTGGAGGGAAAGGAAAATATGTCTATTCAAGAACACAAGGCACTGAAACTGTCACCTGTTAGTTTTATTTGGGTTATAGTCATAAGACTCCTTAATCGCATTCATCATTCTCTTTGAGTTGATTCTCCAAAGTTTAAGAGAGTGATCCATACCACAGGACATTATTTTTTCACCCAAGAGATCATAATCCTAGAAATAAAACAGAACAATGCCAATAAGTAAATTACAGCCTCAAATGCTACCCAGGCTTCATCTAGTATTATCATAGGTCACAGACTCTAGTGTATTCATTCCATTCAAAAATTACTTTGTCACCATTAGCGTGCAAAATGGAACTTAAAAGTAAGTTACTTGAATTCACATTCATCTCTTCAACTATATTTAAATATCTTCCTTGATTTTAAAGGTATATCAAATGCTGCAAATATTTATTTTCTGACACACAAAAAAAGCTGTTATACTACTTTTCTTGTCCAACAGTTACTCTATTTTTCTTGTCCAACTCCAATTAAGAAATTGAAGTGAGAGTTGTTTATAAACTGTGTGAGTCCTTCAACTATTACCATCCCTTTTCTTGTATATTTAAAATGGCACTAAGTCCCAGCATGGAGGAGGTGGACAGGAAGTCCCTCTCCTAGTGGAGGAGCTACCAGCACCTGACTGCTTCTGGGAGAGGGAGTCAGTTCTTCAGTGGAGAAACCTGCTATGTTTACCACACTTCAGGGCAGGCCCCATGCCCAGGAGTAGTCAGCTAACACAAACCGTACTGGGTGGGGAGAGGGAGAGAGACAGTTGGGAAGGTACGGGAAGGAGTTGAGGCAGAGGGGTAAATATAAACAAATTACACTATGAAATATCACATTAAAACACTTAAAAATATCAAAACCAACAAACTAAACAAAGAAAATATATCTGTTTGTATGTGCTGGGGGACAGTGGCACACGTGTACCATGGCATGTGCACAGAGGTTGGAGGACACCTACTTCTGCCAGGGGACTGCACATAGGGCTCCAACTTCAGCGGTCTTCACCTTTGTTCTGGGCTGTCCCACCAGGACCCACCTTCCCACGACTGTACTTTCTTTCAGTCAAAACTCTTCAAAGTTATATTGTTTTTAGGGTCACTGCAATGTTATGTTGTATTTAGGGCTTACCTTTTAAATGAGTAAAAGAAAGTCTAAAAGACATAACTAGCCTTTTTTCTTTTTGGATGGCCTTGAATTCAGAATCCTCTTACATCAGTATCCAATGGGATTACAAATAATACTACTTTATAATGGTTACTAATTTTTAATGCACTACAAATATTATGTAATAACAATCTCAGCTTACAGGTGGACACAATCCAGATATGCTATTTAACTTAGTACAAAGCACTCAAAGAGTTCACAAAAATCTCACATACCTTCCTTTGTTACGAACAAAAGAGATAAAGTTTCTCCTGCTTGCATTTTGCGTAACAGTAAGACCAGGCATGGTGATGTACCCCTTTAATCCCAGCACTTGGGAGGCAGAGGCTGGTGGACCATTGTGATTCGAGGCCAGCCTGCTTTACAAAGCAGGTCCAGGACAGCCAAGGCTACACAGAGAAACCCTGCTTTGAAAAACCAAAAAAAAAAAAAAAAAAAAAAAAGACTTCTACCCAAAAGATCTTTTTATACAGTACTTTGTTTGCATGTAGGCCTACCCACCAGAAGAGGATGTTTCTATACCAACCTAGATATCCTGTAATGACTGATACTTGAAAACTATTTTATCAGAACATTAGCCTTAGTGTTTACTGACTTCACAAATCTATTTGTTACTGTTTCCAATAACTGCACTATGAATAACAAAATACCTTTAGAGTCTATGGCTCTGTTGCATTAAAAAAAAATTCTTGAAGATTTATTATGTTTATTGGTGTTCTACATTTTTGTCTGTGTACTACATGTATGCACAGGTCCTCCGGAAGAGCAGCCAGTGCTCTTAAGGGTTAAGCCATCTATTTTCAGCCAGATTTCTTAACAAAGGACAGTTCTGCTGAATTCACTCCCACAGAGATCAATGTAGAACAATACCACAACTTTGAGAAAAATCCAAGCTGACCCAGCAGCATTAGGTAAGTATTCATGATTAGGTAGTCTTCAAAAGCAGTTAAACTTTAGTGAAGTATTTTGGTACTCTTTATATGCTTTAAGTAGTTAAGTTAGTGAGTTAACATGGAAAGGCTGCAAGGCTTACTACACTGTGTCTGCATAAACACAGTGCCTATCTTTAAGCATAATCAGGACAGTGAGATATCTCCAATGGCAAAGAAGCCTATTACCAAGCCTAAAGACCGGAGTATGATCCCTGGTACCCACATGGAAGAAAGAGAAGAACCCCCTGCAAGTTGTCCTCTGATCTCTACATGGGGGGAGAACTGTGCTAAGTGCATATCCACCTATTCACACATATACACACACCATAAAGAAACGTTAAAAAAAAAAAAAAAAAAAAAAAAAAAAGCCAGGGATAGGCCAGCACAGGCTTTATTCTCATCACTGAGGAAGGAGCAGAGGTAGGCTATCTGTAATAACCATCATTACACAGCAAGTTCCAGGCCAGCCAGAGTTATAGCAAACCTTGTTTGTAAAACACAACGCACAACACTTTTTTTTTAAACATCAACTGTTGGTCTTGTATGCTACCCAGGGAAGAGGCACTCTAAAACAATACAAGGATAAGCACATCATAAGACTTCCTAAAAGTGATTCACTTATTTCGACTTCAAGTAAAAAAAAATTCTTGTGGATAGTTACTTATGGTTCTTTAACAGGTACAACAAAGAAAATCAACTTGATGATTTTAAATTAAAAGGAAAAAAGTTGGTTGGGTCTGGTGGAGCATGCCATTAATCCCAGCCCTCAGGAAGCTGAGACAGAAGGATAGAAATCTCAACAGCAGCCTGAGCTACATGATGAAACCCTATCTCCAAAACCACCACTAAGCCCACAAGAAGAAATGACTTTGTAATATTCTTCCCTGATAATCATGGCACTCTAGGAAATCTGAGTCATTTTTATAGAAGTGAAACTGTCAGAGGCCCTGCTTGCCTTTACATGCAATGTCATCATGACTGCCTGGTGGGATGCAGGAAGCAGACAAATGTGCCTATGAGGAGGAAGGGATTCTCACTAAACTGAGGTCATTACCCGAGCTTCAACTTACAGCACTCAGAACTTCATCTCTGTGCCCTTCCACACCTCCAAATATGGCCACAAGCGTATCCGTTTGGATATTCCATAATCGTAAAGCATGATCTAGCATAAACAAAGAAAGTTAAGAGAAACTTTTATCACTTATCTCCTGCGAACTTTTAGTATATCTTTAATATGTAAAAGATAAGCTGGGCATGGTGGCTCACTATTGTAATTTCAGCACTCAGGGAGGCAGAGGCAGAGGAGGATCTTTGTGAGTTCGAGGCCAAGTTGGTCTATAAAGCACGTCCAGGACAGCCAGGGCGACACAAAGAAACCCTGTCCTGATAAATAAATAAATAAAAGTAAAATATATGAAAATTTAATTATGTACAATAAAACCAATATTATCCACAATATATAACAACCTAAAGTATATCACATGTAGAATATTAATGTTAAGTAAGTTCTAAGCCCTGAGAGTGCTTCAAAAACAGACAAATGAAAATTGCAGCAGACACTGAGGACTTTGTTCAGAGCACGCACTCAGCACACCCAAGGCCTAGGGTTCAAGCTTCAGCACTGAAATAAAAAGGGAAAATTCTCTTCCCCTTACACCTATAATCTCAGAACTTGGGGTGGGAAGGGGACCAAGTAAGAAGACTGCCTTGACTTTAAGGCCAACCTGGGCTAAACAGAGAAAGAGCCTGTCTCAAACAAACAAAAACATAGTGGAGAAGACATGGCTCAGCAATTGAGAGTAGTTGCTCTTCCAGAGGATCCAAGTTCAGTTCCCAGAATCTACAGCAAGTGGTTCACAATGGTCTCTAATTCCAACTCTAGAAAATCAAATGTCTCTGGCCTCTGTAGGCATCTGCCGTCACATGCACACATATACATCAACATAGACTTGAAAGTAATAACTTTTTGAAGTACAGACTTAAAAAGAAGTAGAAGTATAAAGAGAAGAGGCACACAATAATAGCGTAGAAAAAGCAAACTAATACATTTTAGAAATCGAAGAAATGGTTAAAAACAGCAGATGGGCTGGAGAAATGGTTAAGCAGTCAAGAACACTGGCTGATCTTCCAGAAGACCCAGGACCAAAATGACAGGTAACTGTAAGCCCAGCTCCAGGAGACCTACCTCTTTTCTGTTTCCCTGGGCACCCAGGCACACATGTGGTGCAGACATCCATGCCATCAAAAGACCAAATATATTAAAACAAAACAAAAACCAGCCTTCTTAAACCCAGTTAGACTTTTAACAGCAGTGCAGGCACAAGGAGTGATGCAATGCTTTCTTTTCAGCGGGAAGTATTTCTTTCTTTCTTTTAAAGATTTATCTATTTACTATGCATACAATGCATGTACACCCGCACGCCAGAAGAGGGCACCAGATCCCATTATAGATGGTTGTGAGCCACCATGTGGCTGCTGGGAATTGAACTCATGACCTCTGGAAGAGCAGACAGTGCTCTTAACCTCTGAGCCATCTCTCCAGTCCTAAAGGGAAATATTTCAAAGAGTTCAGAGTTCATGCCAGAGAATGTAGGAATTTTAGCCAGGTGCAGTGGCTCACACCAGTAACCTCAGCACCGACAAGGCTGGGATTCCTGCTTTGTGGCTACTCTGGGATACAGAATAAGAAACTGTCACAAAAAAATAAACAAGGCAGGATGTGTTTTCAAGAATTCAAAAACAAAATCCTTTAAAATAAAAGTGTCGCTTGGGACACTGTAGTGCTTCCTGTACTATTTCTGTGTGTAGGTACTTAGGTACCACAGCATATACATGGAGGTAGTTCTCTTCCATCCTCACATGGGCTCTGAATGAGTATAGTCAGGCCTTATCTATGGTGCCTCCTCATCAGAACTCCCCGTTTTTAACATGCAGTATTTCTTTTAACATTTCTGAAGAGACTGGTGGGAAATGAACCATTAAAATCCTTTTGAAAATCCTAACTTGGTGATAGGTCATTCAAGACTAATGAATGAAGATTGATAAAGATTGATGAATTGAATGAAGATTGATAAAGCAATCTATCAAGGTAAGGCTCTACAACTATCACAATATGATATGTGAAGAGGCTGACACACCCCAGTGTCTAACATTAATAGATAAGCACAGGCCTATTTTTGAGATGCTAATATACGGTTTTTGTTTTTTTACTACTAAATCCTCCCCCCCCCTTTAATTTTGATTATTTTTCCTTAAAACACAACTTGTCTCTTTTAAACAATTATTCCAAAACAAAATGAACTAACATTGGTTTCTTGTAAGCTTACCTTTACTTACAGACAGGAGAAGGTTTGGGTCTCGTGGGTGGAATTTCAGCTCATTGATGGCATTTCCATGGCCAACATAGTGCTATAATAAATTTAAAACGTTTCATTTCGTATCTTAAAAGCCAATAAATTCTCTTTCTCAAACCTTCAGAAATACATAAGGCTGGGGTGCAATGCAGTGGTGGAGCACCAGCCGACTATCCTCAAGGCCCAACGTCCAATGAGCACTACATACCGTCCTCTGCCCCCACAACGAAAACATTCACCTAGTTTTCAACCCTGGCTTCATAATTCACCCAACAAACTTAAAGGAAAATGAGACCAGTTGGCCAAGACGCAGCTAGCAGCATTGTTTAAGAGATGCCAATGAGCCCCAGGGTTAAAAACAGAAACTGTAAAGCCTGCCTTAGCTTTCCCTCCCTGATCCTCACAAGGTGCCCTGGAACCCACAATTCAGTTTGGGTCCCTTACAAAAAGCTGTTATTCTTACATTAAAGACTCTCAAAGCAAGTGAAGGAGAGAAATTAAAAAACAAAACAAATGTGTGAATATTAACTTGTCCTATGTATTCCTTAGTTTACATTCTCCAACTGTCACAGGGGTTTCAAATGACTAATCTAAATAAGGAAGGGGGCTGACAAGATGCTCAGCACATAAGGTGCTGGCTGGCGTGCCTCAAAGCTGAGCTGGCCCCTTAAGACCCACACGGTGGACGGAGGGAACCAACACCTCTGACATCCACATACACACACTCACATACACCTTCTCCACATACCCAAAAGAGAAGAAATGTACCAAGAAAGAAAATAAGGTCAGGTGGTGGTGGTGCACGCCTTTAATCCCAGCATTTGGGAGGCAAAGGCAGGCAGATCTCTGTGAGTTCGAGGCCAGCCTGGTCTACAGAGAGTTCTAGGACATCGTTACACAGAGAAACCCTGCCACCAAAAAAAGAAAAAACGCCAGGTACAAATCAATTTGGGTATTTAAGTTATTTGATTGCATTTGTTTTAAGTTATTTTCACCAAAATAACTTTAAAAAGTTATTCAAAAGTGGCAAATCTACAATTTGACCACAAGACACACCTTTATACACTGCATTGTTATGGGGTTAATTATCCTTATTATGCCTCTAGACCCAGCAACTGCGAGCAGAGGGTGGCTGGTGTTGCTATCATAGGTCCACGCACAAGTGTAAAAGTTTTCATCCGCCTAAGAAACACCAGTTAAGAAATATAATTTATTTTGAAAAATAAACATGTTAATGTTCACAATAAATGGGATCTTCCATACAACTGCTCGGGTTTTGGATATTGTATTCATTTTTCTTTATATAAAAATTGCATACTGATAGCTAGATGTTCCAGGATGCCAAGAGGCAAAAGCAGGAAGATGTTCTTAAAGGCCACTCAGCAAGGCTCTACTCTCAAAAATAAATATCCACAGTGTCACTTTTAAGTTAAAATCCATACCAAATGAGCTCCCTCCTTATTCTTCACTCTATCCCACTTCTCTTTAGCTGCCTGTAGAACTACTCTACTCCATTGGCACATGCCAAAACAGCCAAAAACAGCAGCAACACATAGGCGTGCTCTTTCCAATGAAACTTTATTTACAAAGCTGGATGGCAAGCCCACAGGCTTTGCCCTGCTGACCCTCTGTCCTGATACTGCTATGAACCTATAAATGGTTCATTTCCACCTTCCTATCACGGCAACAGTTCATGCATTTCTGTGTCATCAACAGAGTCAGTATCACCTTGCCATACTTGCTGTATTTCTTCAAATGGATCTGCAAGTAACATCGTATCAATCAGCTTTTTTAAACGATTTTATTACACGTACAGTGTTCTGCCTACACACCAGAACTCATTATAGATGGTTATAAGACTCGATGTGGTTGCTGGGGATTGAACTCAGGACCTCTGGAAGAGTAGCCAGTGCTCTTAACCTGAGTCATCTCACCAGCCCTGTCACTCAGCTTTTTAAAATTCCTGTGAGCTAATCTTTCGGCTTTTAAGTTAAGACCTTCCTTTTCTTCATAACTCACTTTCCAATATTTTTACATATATTTAATTTTTCCATCTCTGCTTTGTTGACCAAGTCTGTAGAACGACTGCCAGCTAAGTTAAGTATTAAAACTATACTGGACTTGCAAAACTCTAAGCATGGGCAAAGAAGCAAGAGGCTTCAGCTGGTCTCTGCTCATGATTTCCACCATGGGTTTCTAATGCACCCACTTCCATTCATCTTGTACCTACCCATCATACCCACCTCATAACAAAATCAAGATCAGGTAGAAACTTGGATCCCCTAGTGACCACACTCCTAGCTAAAGCAGGAGGGGACAGTAACTTTAGGGAATTAGTTATTAAAAGTTTTAGTGTACTTATCAAAATAAATGTCTTAAAACAGAACCATAAAAACACTCAGCAAAGGATACATCAGCATCTACATAGGACTGCAATAGCCGGATTTCCCCTTGTGAATGGCACTCATATAAGGTAACCTAAAGAAACAAAAATAGGCATATCATCTCAAATTAAGAAATATTCTCTTTGTCTCTTAAACATTGTAGTCGTAATTATAACCTAACATTATGGAAACTGCTTTAAACAGCTCTGTATGTTTACCAAAGCCATTATAAATCGGCACGTTTTATGTAATACTAGACTATATTTAATAGCCTAGTAATAATAATTTCTATTTCCAAACATTTAAATATACATTTCACCCATTTAATCACAACTTTTTCAAAGTAAGTCAAAGTTGAAAACCTTTTCCATATGGTAATATGGTAAAAATAATTATGGTTTATCCTTTTTTTTTAAAATTTGTAACAAAACATATTTAGTAATATGAATTGACTAATTAAAGAACCTCACATAATATATACAAGTACTGAAACATCACCTGACATCCCATAAATATGTACAATTTTTAACGGTTTTATATATAATTACCACTTTCAAAACTATTACTTAAACCCACTGGTTTTACAATTTTGTTTTATAACAATTACAATTTTTTTTTTTTTTTTGACAGACTTCTGGCAGTGGAGAGAGAGCTCAGTGGTTAAGAACATTTACCCTTGCAGAGGATCCTTCCGGCTGCTAACAATCCTCTGTAACCCCAATTCCAGAGGCTGACACCCTTTCCGCATGCACGCTGTGCAGACATACATGCGAACAAGCCACTGATACACATGACGTGCAACTTTTAAAGGAAAGCGCAGGCTTCTTTCATGTTTGAATGATAGACAACAGTCAAGTCTTTCAGCCAAACTATAAACCTGCTTCATAACAAACATAAATAAAGAGGTACTTTCTGGTCATTTAACCCTGATCACTTACTGCTCAGAAACTCTCTTACACAGAGTCTTAACATTAACCTAGAATTTATCTTCAATTAATCCAGAATTTATTTTAAAATATTCCACTTCAATACTATAATTGCACCAAATGAAAAGCAATCACTCTTGCCAACCTGCCCACTTCACACTTACTCTGTTGCTTCCCACAGTTGCAAACACCAGAGGATCTCCTTCTTTACTGTGCCAGTTAAACTGAACTCCAAACAGTGGCTGGTTATGATCTTCCTATAAAGCAACCATGGAAGAAAATTGACATGCTTCTAAAAATAAAGAACATTAGCAAACAAACCTTTATTTCACCTTCTTTCTCTTCCCCAAATTCATCCCATTCACAATTTTATAGAGTGTGGAGGCCCGAATATGAACGGCTCCCATACGCTCATACATTTGAATGCTATGGAGTTGCACTATTTGAAAGGCTTAGGAGGCGCGGCCTTGTTGAGGTGTGTGCAGCCCTGTTGGAGCAGTGTGTCCCTGGGGTAGGCCTTGAGGTTTCAAATGCTCATGCCAGGCCTAGAGTCTCTCTCTTCCTCCTGCCTGTGAATCCAGACGCAGAGCTCTCAGCATCGTGTCTGCCTGCATTCCACCATGCTTCCAAGCCATGATAATAATGGACTAAACCTGATAGCGTTACCAGTCCCAATTAAATTTTCCTTTTCCAAGAGGTGCCATGCTCATGGTGTCTCTTTCTAGCATTAGAACACTAAGACATATAACATACACACAATGACTTTTGACATTAAAACTAAGACATTACACAAGCTTCCGCATCTTAATATGTGAATGTCTTCTAACAAAGACTTAGGATCCCAAGTTAGGAAACAGCTATGTACACTGAAAACACTCTGCTTTTAGGCCCAACCTTCTTTGCCTGAATAATAAACCAAGAACTTTTGGCAGATGTATTTAAACTCTTGAGCCCAAAGGACAGGGTTATTTTGTTCATATAGCGCTAACAAATGGCTTTGGATTTTATCAGGCTTAACTTTTCCCTTGAAAAGTGGGGCACACCACACTCCATTCCTGCAACTACTTTTATTGGCCTTATACAAATTTAAGTTATCTTGAGAAATCTTTAAAATAACCTTGGATTTGGATCATCATAGGAAAATATCATCCCCTCAAGACTATTTGAACAGTGGAGACTCGGGGAGGGGATGGACTGTGTCTTTGGATATTCAAGGAAAGGGCAATCTCTAAGACTTCTTTTTAGCGCTCGTTCTAAAACCTGGGCTCTAATGAGTAGTAGACACTACAGGGCTGCTCACTTTAGTTTTCCAAGTTGCATTTCAGACTTAGGGCTTTACTATAACCTCCTTGCAATAAATAGTGTCGTTTAACACCAACTTCCGAGTCCACTTTAACATACTTTTTTCCACTTACAAAATCTTCTAGATTTTATTTTAACTCTTGAAAATCCAGAGCTTTAGATTTTGGAACTATCTAAAAGGCACTCTTCCAGAGTTAATGAGATGACTCAGTTATTTTGCAGAGGACCGAACTCCAGCTCTGTCACCCATGTTGGGTGGCTCACTACAGCCTGTAACAAACAGTCCCATGTGGGCTGGAGAGATGACTCAAAGGTTAAAAACCACTGTCTGCTCTTCTTGAGGTCATGAGTTCAATTCCCAGCACCCACACTGTGGCCAACAACCATCTATAATGCCCTTGTCTGGCATGCAGGTGTACATGTAGACACAGCACTCATATACATAAATAAAGCTTTAAAAAAAAAAAAGAAAGTCCCAGGAGAACCCACACCGTCCACTACCTCAAGCACATACCCCCATGGAAGACACAGCCACACACATAATAAATCAACAAAAACCTCTAGAGACAGGATGTAAAACCAGTAAGGTAATATGAATAAATACCAGCAGTAAATACCAACAAAGAATACTGGACGCTTCACTTCTTAATCTACTAACAGGAAGTTTCACCTCTTACAGGGTACTGTTACCATACTGAGCACTTAATAGTTTGCTACACACTAGAAAATGCTTTGCTAAGACTACCTAAAAGTATATTGAGAAAAGGTTTTCTTAAGGTACATTTAGTTTATGTTTGTAGTAGAAACAGTGAGTTTTGTATGACATTTCCTTCAAATGTATCATTTACTTTTAACTGAATTTAGACATTAGCCTCTATTAGTTTCCTGCTTCCCAAGTAATTCCCTTCTACAGATTCATTCTTCATGGCTGAGTGAAATTCCTGTCTATATACATTTCTCCACTGAGAAATTTCTCCACTGAGCTGCTGATGGGCACCCGAGCTTGTTATTGTGACGTTACCATAAACATGGATGAAGAGGTGGTTCTATGACATGGAGAACCAGTGTGGCAAGAGCTTTTCATAGTTCTACATGGAGTTTCTCAAGGATTCCCACACTGACTTCAGTGGCCACACTGCACTATTTCACATTCCCACGAAAAGCACATAGGTATCCTCTGGCCCTATTCAAAACACAATAAGCATCCTGACAGAGGTAGGACAGAATCTCATATCCCTGGCTGCTAAGGATGGTGACCATTTTCGTGTATCTATTCATCGATTGTGCGTCAGTTTTATAAAAGCTCATTATTACTGTGCATGTGTATGCACGATGGGGGAGGGAGCATAGACCCAGGGTCAGAGGACAACTTTATGAAGCTGGTTTTTGGGGTTTGGTTTGTTTTAAAGACAGGGCTTCTTGGTGTAGGCTTGGCTGTGCTGGCTTTGTAGACCAGGCTGACCTTGAATTTAGAGATCCACCAGTCTCAGCCTCCTATGGTGCTGGGATTAAAGGCGTGTGCTAATACACCCAGGGGGAAGCTGGTTTTTAATGGGAGGTCTCCAGACTCAGGAAGCCAGCGCGTGCCTTTGCCCACTGAACCATTTAGATATGTAGGGATGACCTTCATTCACACTGTGTTAAGGTGGGTGTCTGTGTATTCAGCTGTTAATTGCTGAACCCGGTATGGGCTAAATGCTAAGAGATTCTACTATTATCATTGCTATTGAGGAATCTCCTGTCTCAAGGTTGTGTAAAAAATGCTCTCCAACATCTCTGATTGGTCAATAGAGCTGAACACTCTATAGCAGGAAGGAGAGTTAAGGCAGGGTCCCAGGTGCAGGAGTAAGAAGGTCACCGTGAGTAGGTGGCAAGAGAAGGTAGCTAGGCCATGAGAGAGTCACTCTGATAGTCTCCAGGAGAGCAAAGAAGGGACAGGAGCAGGCAGGGTGAGACCAGTGGGTAGGGCGTGTGGCTGAGGAGGAGGCCAGGCTAGCGTAGACAGGTGAGAATAGATGAAAATCTACCTACCTGTCAATAATAACAGGTCTCTGTCTCATTTGGGAGCTAGAACAGGCACATAGGCCATACAATTAATTTTACGTGGATGGTCCTACTTCAGCTTTTGAAATGTATCTTCATTTCATCACTTGTTTACTGACTAGATTTGGGTGGAGTGTTTTGGAGGAGAGGGTTAATTTTTTAAGTTAATTGCAAAGTTTTCTTACGAAGTTAAACACATCTATAAGATTTTATATCTATAGATATAGATTTATAGTATACAATGATACATATATATCCTCAAGGGAAAAAAGCCCATAAAATTTAGAAAACAGTAAATAATATATTAACCATTTAAACACCAAGTCTTTATCACTAGTGGTCTCTTTCTCATGAATTAATAAAAATGCTGCTGAGAATACAGTAATCTAACTCTTTACTTCTTGCTCCCCCCTCCCAAATACTGCATATTTAAGTTATTAAACTGGGCACAGCATTTATACCTTAGTCACAAAACACAGAAAACTGAGCTGTGACTAGTTTGAGGCAACCTGGGTTACATAGAGAGACCTCTTCTTAGTAAAAAGATACATTGCTTGGCAGTGGTGGCAAACACCTTTTATTCCCAACACTTAGGAGGCAAATTCAAGCAGATCTCTAGGCCTGTCTGGTCTACACAGAGAAGCCCTGTCTTGAATAACCAGAAAACAGACTGATTTGGAGGCTGACGAGATGGCTCAGTGGTTCCAGAGGACCTGGATTCAGCCCAGCACCACACTGTACAAGGAACAAGGTACTCACCGAAGAACTAAAAGAACCAAGAATGTTAACCACACAGGGGCCTCCTCAGTGGAGGATAAAGATCAAGTACCTTCATTCCATCTAGGTCTGGTGACATTTTTGTTATTTGTAAATAGACTTCACCCTAATTCCTTACAGTGACCAGATTCTTTCCCCCTTAGAGCATTACCCATCCTTAGGGAAGATGTTCAGTGTCCTTTATGGCCTGCTGACCTCTGCTGTCAGAGACCACAGTGGATTCTAGGTCTTTTAGCTACAGAACCCATAACACCTTAATCTTTACTGTGTGCTTGGAATTGACATGACTGTGGGATTGTTGCCTGGAAACCCTTTTCCAAATTCTATTGTGTTAAACAGGCCTACAGTAAACCCCCTGGTTGATAGACTCCCCAAAGTCTGATCCATGATGACCAAGTCAACCTGCACCAAAGTTTTCGTTCTCTTCATGCAGTTTGCTTCCCTGCCTGAGAGCTGCAGAAACTCCCTCACCATATTACAGATCACAACTGTCTGTAATTTCAGCTCCAGGGGATTTGACACCTTCACAAAGACACACATTCAGGCCAAGTGTCAATGCCCTAAAAAATACAAATAAATCAAAGTGTGTCTGTCTGTGTGTGTAAAGGTCCACTTACCAGACACATATGGCAACCAGAGAACTTTAGGAATCAATTCTCTCGTTCTACCATCTGAGTTCCAAGGATTAAACTCAGGTTGTCAGACATGGCAGCAAATACCCTCACCCACTGAGCCATCTGGCTGGTCCCAAAACCAGTAAGTTTTTAAAATGTCATACTGCTTTCTTATAAGACAATTATAAGTAAAAGTTTAAAATGTTTTTAAAACTGTAAAAATTAAGTTATGTTAAAGTTCACTAGGGTCCAGTTAACAGATCATTCAGCTCTTTTTAGTAACTGATGCCAGATTTGGCTTTGGTTAAAGTTAACTATTTGTATCAGCAAATGAAGCAGCATCAGCCTGCAATACTCAGTATTATACAAAGTACAACAATCACTAAAGCTCAAATTACTGTATGATAGATTACAACAGCCAGCATAAACAAACAGAAACCCCTTTAAAACAATAGTTTTACAATATTTAAACCTCAGTGTAGCTTCATGTCCCTGAGAAGCCTGCACCCTAGGGTTCCCTGTACATACCTTGAGGCTGTTCACACATTTGAAAGAATATTTGCATTTCTTTGACTTCCATTTTCCCTTCCCCCAGCTCTTCCTTCCTGGGGCGTTGGGCGTATTTGTGGGTGTGTCGGGGCGCTCGGTGTTTGTGCCGCTCTCGATACTGACAGCATCATCCTGTGAGCAGTAAATCAGGAACATCAGGAGGCAGAGGTGCACGCGGCATTTAAAACAAGCGAGAGCGCTACTCAAGTTAAAGCATAAGCATGGTTATTTGGGGCCGGTGGTAATACTTCCGACTTTAGATGTAGTTCAGAAAAAAATCTGTTATGCAAATTCTACTTATCTATAAACAAACCACTCAGAATTTCAAAGTTCTACAGGGTCCATAGTATATGTAAATGCAATTCGCCTCAGAGCTTGAATACGACTACAGACACATTTAAACTCTGTGCACATATTTGAACTCTGTACACTGTAATCTGTCCAAACAGATACAGCCTGAGGAAATACTGAAGTCATCTTAACTTCTTAGCTTTAGTTCAGAACCCATACCTAAGTCTTCTTTGGGACAGAGTGCTACCCTGGGGCAGTCCATCCCTAAATTCATCCCAGAGGAACCATTGTCAGAGTGTTCAACAGCTACTGAAGTCCAGGAAGCCTGCACTGCCTTCCTTTGTGGTCTAAGTTACTGCTTCCTAAAGTTGATATTACACTATAAAAAGTTAAATATAAGTAGAACTGTCAAAAGGTACTTAAAAATCACTAGTTCCTTCAAATACACAAGTTTTTTTTTTTTTTTCCAAACTTCACACTGGTCCAAAATGAAACGTCTTTTATAAAAAATACAATATTCTAGAACATATTATCTAACACCATAAAAAGAAATGAAGCTAGGCACAGTGTCTCAGTCCTAGAGTCCCAGTGGGCAGGGGCAAGAGGATCTCTATGAATTCAAGGCCAACAAGGACAAAATGGCCTTCCAGGACAACCAAGAACACAAAGTTAGACCCCTGCCTCAAAACTTACAAAAACAGGGGTTAGCATATCTTTTGCTGAGGAAAGAACCTGGGGCCTCCTATATGTCAGGCATGTGCTTCACAAATGAGCTTTCTGCCTCCAACCTTTAAAAAAAATAAATATATTTTAAAGTTTTATACTTGGTCTTATTTGTAATCTTATATACTTCACTTGTATAAACATAGTATTCTCCAGGGCGTGGTGGAGTGCAAATGCCTTCTAAGTACAGAGAGGGTTAAGGTAAAAAAAACATAACAGGTGTGAGGCCAGCCTGTGATACACAGGGGAGATAGTTTTACCCTGAGAGGACTCCAAAAGGTTCAACAACGTGTCAAGGGAATACATACCAAACATTCAGTCAGTCTCCTTCCTATTTGAAGGGACTAGAGCAAAAGCTAACCCAAATCATTTGGTTATGGATAGCTTTAGAATGCATCAAAAAAAATTATTCTAAGAATCTGCAAAATCAAAATGAGTTTTCACTCATTTTTTTCCCGTGACAATTTCCTCAATCTAAACAAATTTGACATTTTCATTGAATTCTGAGTAATTATCAAACATAGGAAGGGCCAAAGCTGTAACTGCACGTTACGCAATCTTAGGCAGATGATTATTAGAACACGTGCATGGTACTTTTCACAACACTTGCATAGTACTTCTTGCGGGACCGCGTTTCTCAAAGCACTGTGACTTAATCTTCACATTCGCTCAACTATATCAGCCGTTACCACGGTTGCCTGAACTCTTCCAATCCCTTTACGTTAGGTAAAAACTTCCAAATGAACCGAAGGTGGTTCCCCCTCCACGATCTCCTCGATTCCGCTCCTCCCACAGTTGAAGTCGGCACGGAGGCAACCCCCCACGTTCGCGGTGAAGACCGTGGAGATACACAGTCACGTCAACCCAAGCCAAGAATCTCTACTTCGCATCCCGAAGGTTTCGTGGCGCTCTGAGGCGACACAGCCCCCGAATCCCTCAGGGGGACGCGATCGACAGCCGCTCCGCCAACTCCGCCTCGGCAGGCAGGAGCTCTTACCTGGAGCATGCCTTTCCCCAGTCCGAGCTCAGGTCCGCAACCGCCGCGAGCCCTCCTGCGCAGCCCCGCAGCCCCCGGGCACCCCTCGCCGCTCGCTCACCAACTTTCTACCGGTGCTGGCCGCAGCCCAGCCCGGCCCCCGGCCAACTGGGTCTCCCCGCGCGCCCGCGTCTTCCCCAGGGCCGGGTGACACCTCTCCCTCCCCCCACGGCCGCGCGCCCGGGGGCCCCGCGCGCCCAGTTCCCCAAGAGCCCGAAACTTCCCCTCCGCGGTCCCGCGACCGCCGCGGCCGCCCTCACATTTTCGTCTCCCGAGAGGTCCGGGTTGCTGTTCTCGTCGCTGCTCAACTTCTGCTTCTTGGCCGCGGGCATGTCCGTTCCCGCCGGCGCTGTCGACACTTCCCTCTCGGACATGTTCCTCCGCCTCCCTCCAGGTTCCTGCCGCCTCGGGCGGGGCCTCCGCCACACCGCCGTCAAGCAAGCCCGGCCGGGGCCTGCCGCAAAGCCGCCCGCGCCGCCACCGCCGCCGCCCCCCCCACTGTCGCAAACCGCGCCCAGCCGCCGAGGCGGGCGTGCGTGCGACCCCGCCACACTGCTGAAAAAGGGGCGCGCGCGCGCCCTCCCGCACGGCCGCCCGGCTGCTCCGGCCCCGCTCCCGCCCGACGGGCGCTCTCCCCGCCGCCCTCTCGGCACTAGGCGCCGGGTCGGCCGGCCCGGGGGACGGGGCTCCCTACGTCTCCCTTCCCCACTGGCGCCTGCCGCGGAGGCGGAACTCCGGGGGCTGCTCCCTCACCCCCTTCCTGGCCAAGACGTTTGGTCCGCAATTGGCTCAACCCTCTGATCTCCGACCCGCCGCCAGCGAGCGAGAGCCCGAGGCTCGGACCGGACCACCGCCGTCCCGGAGGGAGGGGGAGGCGAGGGGCCGCCTCTCGTTTTGGGTGTCTGCGCCGGCAGCTCCCGGGGCTGCGGTGGGCAGCTCCCTGTCGGGCCCGGCCCCGGGGCCCGGCACAGCCCAGGCTCCCCGCCGGAGGGAGAAATTAAAGCCCCGGAGGCGGTTGTCCGCCGTCCACCCCCGCCGGGCCCGTGGAAGGCGCCCGCGCGGGAGGGCGCATGCGCCGAGCCCTACTCTCGCGCTGGGTCGCGGAGACCGGCCTCCTGGCCCCTCCTCTTCGCCCTGCTGCTCGGCCGAGCCGGGTTGGAGGCGTTGGGGACGGGGTCCGGACGGCTCCAGACTGTACCGAGGAGAGCCTCCGGACACGCCCACGTTCTGGGCAGATATTTTACCGTTACGATGAATGATTCCCTTCGACCGGTTGGTGCCACTCTTGGCTTAAGTAAAGCTGGGTTTTGAATTCTGCGTTTAGATCGAAGTAAAAATACATCGCGATGCGTGAAGCATGCCTGTAAACCAGCTTCTGAGAGGCAGCAACATGAGTATTGCACGATCACCTCAGTGTCCACATCATCCTGGTCTAAGTGGCAAGTTCCGAGCCAACCAGGGGCATTTATTTAAGACCTGTCTGAAAAAACAGTCTTAAACTTACGTGGTTCCGACAGGTGTAGTGGCTTGTGTCTTTGATCCCAGTACAAGGATGACAGAGGCAGGTGGATTGCAGTAAGTTAGAGGCCAGGTTGGTCTACACAAAAGAGTTGCAGGGCAGTCGGGACTTCATAGTAGACCCTGTTTCCAAAAATAAATAAAACTTAAAAAGAAAATTACGTGGTTCTAATTTGCCAATGACTTATAGTTGAAATGCTCTTTTTTTGGCTATTGAAAATGGAGGCTCTAGGAAATTGACAAGGCCTGTAAATCGGTGTGAACAACCGCATGAGTTTGTGAGACTTAGGCAAAAGGCAATTTTTTTTTAATATAGGGAAAGGTTACTATTAGTTGACTGTATTTGAGTGTGGCATATAAAACCATTTTCTTTAATTTTTCATTTTTTTAAAAAACGTATGAGTGTTTCACTCACATCTGTGTTCCCAGTACCGGAGGAGGTCAGAAGAGGGTATTGGAGCCCAGGGACTGGAGTTACTAACGGTTGTGAGCCACCCTGTGGATGCTCGGAATCTAACCTAGGTCCTCTAGAAGAGTAGTGAGCTTAACCACTGAGTCATGTCACCACCCCTTTAGATACAGTCCTGACAGACAAGTGACAGCAGATCTGTGAGCCTTATGGATTTGGTGGGTGCATCATCAAGCCACGTGAATGACTGAATGAGGAGCATCCTCTCAGCTCAGTTTTAAGGATAATTATTTCTAGATTGCCAATTGTAAAATGAAGAGGTCGAAACAGTCCAGACAGTCGCTAGCACCCGCTTGATAATACATTCTTTCTCTTAGACCTGGCTTTGTCTCCCAACGGAGCACCCCATCCATTACATAGCACTTTACTTGAAGACTTCAACGTCTTTACAGTGAACATGGCGGTTCCGTTTACTCTCTGGGTTGTGTAAGTTTTATGCAGAGTCATAAATTTTGGGAATGTTTCAGCTAAAAAGAAATCACTGGGCTTGGGAGATGGCTCAGGGCCTAAGAGCACAATTCCAGGATATCCAAAGCCCTCTTCTGGCCTCCAGGAATGCATCTAAGTGTGCAGACATATGCTCAGACAAAACACCCACACACATAAAAATAATTTTAAAAAATCGAAAAAAGAAATGGCGCTGTAACAGTTTAGAAATGAGAGTATCCTGAAATGCTTTTTATGTTCGGTTTATGGTAATTTTGGGTAGGAGGTGTCACGAAAGGGAAAGAAAGACTAGGTCCACCAGTGGTTCTCAACCTGTAGGTCACAACCCCTTTAGGTGTCAACAGCCTTTCACAGAGGCCAATAGCAGATACCCTGAATATCTGATGTGTACGTTTCCATTCATAACAGTAGCAAAGTTACAGTTATGAGGTAGCAATGAACTACTTTTGGGGTCACCACAACATGAGGAACTGTATTAAAGGGCTGCAGCATTAGGAAGGTTGAGAATCACTGGGGTACACTGTCAAAAATGTTAATATTTTCCAGCAAGAGAGAGAAGGGCCGTGTTAGGCTAGGGCGGTAGCTCAGTGGGTAAGAGTGCTTACAGAGTGGACATGAAGACCTGCGTTTGAGTCCGTGGTAGCTACAGACAAACAGGCGTGATGGAACCTCAGTGCTGTGGAGAGCAAAAATAAAATCGCTGGGGCTTTCTGGCTGCCAGCCTAGCTCCAGGTTCAACAGAGACCTTGTCTCAAGGAGATAAAGCAGTGAGTGAGTGGATAGGAGGCCTCATGTCTTCCTCTGGCTCCCAGCAATGCGTGTGCATACACACACACACACACACACACACACACACACACACACACACACACACTGTTGACCTAGCTGTTTTGAGACAAGGTAGATAAGTCTGGCCTCGGACTCATGGAGATCCACCTGCCAAGTGCTGGGATAAAAGGTGTGTACCACCATGCCTAGCACTTTAAAAAAAAAAAAAAACAAACAACTGTTTCATACACAGGCATGATGGCTCACACCTATAATCCTAGCCCTGGAGAGGGTAGGAGGACCAGGTGTTCATGCAGAACAGCCTGGGCTATGTGAAATCCTATCTCAGACAAATAATAAACTGCTAAATAAAGCTAGCAAGTGAAGGGTTGTTTCTGGAGATGTTTAAGAACCATCAGTAACTGATGGTATGACAGAGTCGAAGGACAATGATCCTCTCTAGCCATCAGCGTGGCTGAGTTCCTGAGGAACAGCATCACTGGGACAAGGAAAGTCTTCCTATCTTACTGTTGAGAGGAGACACAAAATGTAAGTTTATTTCCTAAGTTCAAATAGTTGGCAATGGTCTCTCCCTAATTTAAGGAAGGATCAGCTCAAACAATAGATTTAAACTTCAATATCTTAGTTTTGCAGAGGAAGTTTGTGTAAGCTAAATGAGACAATTTACTTGAAAGAACTTGAAACCTTTATCATTTCTGGAAAACTTGCTGAAAGATAAACTTTGAATTTTGAAACAAAGGTTTACCTTGCTTTACAGTTATTAGTATTAATTTTATAAGTAAGATTTTAAAAAACTTTTTATTGATTCTTTGTGAACTTCACATCATTGTACCTCATCCTTGTGTATCTGCCCTCCTCCCTTGCAACCACCCACCCAGAGAAAAGAAGAATTAAATATATATATATTCTTTTGTTCACACATCTTGCAGATGTTCAGTGCAATGAATCATTGGTCTGTTTGGAGGCCTTTAGATTCTGCTACACTGTCAATACTGGATCCTCACGGGAACTCCTCTCTGATATCCTCTTGTTGCCCTGTGTCATAAGAGCTCCTGCAGCTTTGAACTGGGCCTTTCACAAGTTCCAGCAGATCATAGCTGGGTAGATGTTGGGGTAGGTCAACTCAAAGCCCTGGATCTGGACCTGGGAGGTAGCTGAGCTGGTCAGCCCACCAGCTCTCCTGCACCCACACCACCTGGGTGAGCTCTATGAGTAAGATTTTATCCACAGTTCCCTCCTTTGCAGTAAAAAAAAGGATCCAGGGAAAACGTATTTTGTTGGAAGTGACTTGAGATACAGGGTGTTCCTTTCAAATGTATCAAAGCCAACACAGTTCCTATTTTAAGATGCTAGGACAAAAGGAGCCAGAAGTTGTGTCCAGAGGTCACATTCACTGAAGATCTGTTGCATAACTTATCTAATTTGATCTTTAATTTCTATAATTGTTCATAGATAAGGAAGCTTCAAGTTGCAAAGGTGGCATGTGGAATGGCGAGTTCTGAGTTCGTACAGCTTGACTCTGGGTCCAGTACCATATGGCTCCCCAACCAGCTGCCAGTATGTTCACCTTTCTTTTCATCGGCTTCCTCCCTGCTGTACTTGCTGGAGATCTAACCCAGGCTCCCTTTCTCACACAAGGCAAGCACTGTACATTGCCACGTTGCTCTCATGTCTTTCTGCCTTTCTGCTTCTCTGTCTTCCTGGTGTTAAGCGCGTGTTAGATTTGAAGTAGGAGAAAATGTTGTTTTAGCTCCAAAAGCATCCATAACCATTTACTTTAAATAGCCAAGTTCTCCCTTACTCGTAGAGAAACAAAACCACCTCCATGCCTAATGTTGACTTTAAGAAGTAAACACGTTGCTTTTTAAAGACAAAGTCCTTCCTGGGCCATAGTACATGTGTACTTAACCCCTTGAAGACAACAATCACTGCTAAATTAAATAAAGGTTTTCATTTTAGGACCTAGAATATTACAGATAAATGCCAGGTTCTGAAGAAAAAATCAGGACTTAACGCTGGATGTGGAGAAAATTTGGTAGTATTGTTTTAAGACTCAAGATCTTGCCAGGCGGTGGTGGTGGCACAGGCCTTTAATGCCGGCACGAGGGAGTAGGAGGCAGGCAGATCATTGTGAGTTCGAGGACTGCCTAGTCTACAGAGGGTGTTCCAGGACAGCCAGGGCTAAACAGAGAAACCTTGTCTCTAACAACTACAAAAAGACAGGGGGGGAAAAAGATTTTCAATCTTCCCAGTGTTGGAAAGTTTGTTAAGCCTCCATAAGAAAGCAACCGCTGTTGCCTAACAGCCCAAGCCAGCCTCCGACAGGTGTGGAGAAGTGCCAGTTAGCTGGAACTTCACTCTAACCCCTGGGAAGTACACCTGGGGTCACATTTCTTTGTAAAGCTAGTTTCTCCTTTTTCCTCACAGACTGCTGTTTTTGTTGCAGGAGGCTGGCATCAGGGACGTTTTTGTAGTCAAAGGGCAATTACATAGATTAAATTACACAGATTTTACAAAACAACGTGAGACCCCTCTCCCCCGCCCCCCTTCTCCAGTAACTGTTTACTGTTAGACAACCCAGGGAGAAACCTTGTACTTTTCTTGGGAATTTCTGGAGTCCTTTAAACCTCTCCTCCCTCCTTCCTTCAGGGACTGTTTCAATCTAGATCCAACACAAGTGTAACTGAACAGAAACACAGAATATACTCCTCCAAGTGCACACGTTTAAAAGTGCAAAAGAAAGCGTACTGAGTAAAATGCCCTACACTTCATGAACCTGGGGTACACACTAAGTGACACCATGACTGTTCATGCCCAGGGTAAATGGTGGAGTTCACGTCCATTACCTTCACTTTATCTGTATGCCAAACAGCAAAGATATAGATTAGGGTTCTCCATAGAAGAAAAACTAACATACATGTATGTATGTATATGTATGTATGCACACACATGTACATGAATTATATATGTGTGTGTGCATTCATACATATGCATACTTTTTGTTTATTTGTTTTTTTTGTTTGTTTGTTTTTAGAGACAAGGTTTCTTCATGTAACCTTGGCTGTTCTGGACTCACTTTGTAAACCAGGCTAGGCTCAAACTCACAGCAATCCACCTGCTTCCGCCTCCCTGATGCTGGGATCACAGGCATACATAGTATGTTTTTTTTTTAACTGCTGAATTAAATCAGCCTGTATGTTTTATTTTATTTTGTTATTTTTAAGATTCTATTTATTATTTATACAGTATTCTGCCTGTATGTGTGCCTTCACACCAGAAGAGGGCACTAGATCTCATTATAGATGGTTGGGAACCAGAGATACCAGAATCAAAAACCCTTGGACAGGGGTGGAGAGATGGCTCATTGGTTAAGAGCACTGGGGGCTCTTTTGGAGGACCCAAGTTCATTTTCCAACACCCACATCAGCCTCCCAGCCACCTTTAAACCTACGTGGAGAGGATATGACACCCTCCTCTGGCCTCCACCGTCATCTTCATGCAAGTGGTGCACACAAACTTGTACCAAACATACATATTATTTTTTAAAAAATTTTTAAACTTGAACTACAGGCAGCACTCAGGAGACAGAGGCAGGCGGGTCTCTGTGAGTTCAAGGCCAGCCTGGTGTCCAAAACAAGTCCAGGACCGCTGGGGCTACATAGAGAAATCTTTTTTTCTTTTAATTAATTACACTTTATTCACTTTGTATCCCCCCCATAAGCCCCTCCCACCTCCCCTCCCAATCCCACCCCCTTCTTCACGCATGCCCCTCCCCAAGTCCACTGATAAGGGAGGTCCTCCTCTCCTTCCTTCGGATCTTAGTCTATCAGATCTCATCAGGAATGGCTGCTACACAGAGAAATCTTGTCTCAAAAAACAAACAAAAAACCCTTGATCTATTGTAAGAGTGTGTAGGTCTTCAAACACTCCCTACCACTCCTGTGACTGTTCCAGGAAGAACAAGGAAGTACCTTCTTTGTCTCCAGATACAACTTCTCCAAGTGAGACTTTGAGTCTTCACAGTTGGCATCCTGAAATAGTCTTCTGTTTCTGCCCTGCCCTGGGGGAGTTTGCTTGAGACATTTTTATGCAAAGAAATTTAAACCATGTTTTTGTTCTTCTCAAAGTATAATTTGTTTGGAATGACAAGAGTAAGGTGTCTATTTTGGATAATTTGTTAAACAGAAAACATTGAGAAAAAATGCTCCCATAATCCTACTGCTGCAGATAGCCATAACTGATGTTTACATTTAGTCTCTTTATACGTACACAGAGATATAAATACACACATAGTTGGGAAATTTAATTTTTAATGGGTTTTTTGAGTGTGTGCTTATTTTTGACACAGGATGTTATTACTCTAGGCTAGCTTATAACTTGCTAGGTACAAAGGAAAACCTGGAACTTCTGCTGTCTGGCCTCTGCCTCCTGAGAGATTGGGATCCATTGTGTACATTTTCAAATTCACGAACCCGCAATACAAAATACCTTCTTCTGAAGTTCTTTCTTTTTTATTTATTTTTGTTGTTGTTGTTTGGTTGGTTTTGTTTTGGTTTTGGATTTTGAGATAAGGTCTCTATGTAGTCCTGACTGTCCAGGACTCTGTAGACCAAGCTGGCCTGGAACTCAAAGAGAGCCTCCAGTCTCTGCCTCAGAGATTAATGACATACACCACCACACCCCAGTTTTGTTTTGTTTTAAAGACTGAGTCTCCTGTATCCCAGGTTGGGCCTAAGTAACTAGGGATTACAGGCTTTCACTACCGTGCTTGTATGTTTATTTTTCAAAATTTGTTGATTTGTTTTATTTTTAAATTACATTTATTAAGCATGTATGTGTGTGCATGTGGAGGTCAGAGGACATTTTATAGGAACTGGTTCTCTCCTTCCATTATGTGGGTCCCAGAAAGTGAACTCAGGTCATCATCTTGGCAGCAATTACCTTTACCCTGAGACATCTTCCCGGCCCTGCATGTTCAGTTTATGCAGTCCTGTACCAAACGGGCATAACACATTCTCTACCGACTGAGCTACACCCTCAGTATTCTCTGTTCCACCTCAGCTGCCTCATTGTGCCTCTGTAACGCAGACTCCATTTCAGGTTCCTCTTGACATCCACAGTGCCTTCAAACCCAACGGGAGCCTTCCACTATGGGAAACCAGCATTATATCTCATTATATCTCATTTGTATTGACTTCTTTAGAGGATTAAAAAGATAACAAGCTCTTGAAGTTGGCTGAGCAAAGACAAAAACAATCCTAGTTTGGAGCTTCTGCACAGATGCTACCAGAGGTTTAGAAATCCATATAAGTAAAGGGATTTAAAATAATCTTGTCTAAACCTGCATTTGGAAAGTACAAAGTTTTGACACACTTGTAGCTCTCAGTGTTACGTTAATACTGCCTAGAAGAAAAGAAAATCCCTGTTCACATCAGCCCCCAAACCGTGCTTTGAAGGAGCTTGATGCCCAGGGTCTGTTATTTCAGGTCAAATTCCACTGAAACAACTGTTATTGACCCAAGATGGAATATAGCATTTCTAAGGTGTCACGGGCCCATGATTGTAGTTTTGTCAATATCTTTATAAGATGTCTGCTCTCTGTGCCAATCACTTATACTGTATTCGTGAAAGTGGCAGACCGTGTGTCAAATTAAGAAACACCTTAAGAAGCCCCATGATCCTCCCTAATGATAACAGTAGAGGGTAAAATATATTGTTTAGTTTCTGGAGCCTTTGTTATGAAAGTTCTGAATACACATATCTCTAAATGTCTTTTGTCTATTCAAGCTAGAGGCAGACATTCCAACCCCTTTCTAAAGCTATATCACAGTCCACGACTTAAGATCAGAAGATTGACCTTGGGTCATCATTAAGCCTGTGCACAGGTACCTTTACCCATGATCTGTCTAGCCATGCCTGTTTTCTGGGAAGGCTTAATTTAGCTCAGACTATCGTTGAATTTTCTGGGTTTTTTTGTTTGTTTCTTTATTTGTTTGTTCGGTTGGGTTGTTTTTGTTTGTTCTGTTTTTCTCTTTTTTTGAGACAGGGTTTCTCTGTGTAGTCCTGGCTGTCCTGGACTCACAGAGATCCATCTGCCTCTGCTTCATAGGACCAGTCTGTCCTAGAACTCACAGAGATCCATCTGCCTCTGCTTCCCTAAGTGCAAGGATCATAGGAGTGTGCCACCAGGCTAACTTTCTGTTTTCAAAGCTGGCTTTGAACATCTGATCCTGCGGGACTTCTCCCAAATTTTGGGATTACAGGTCTGTGCCACCATATCATATCAGACCTGTGGTTTGATTGAATTTTTGTTTTGTTTAGTTTTCAGTTTAATTTTCCATGCAGTTTACATGGCTCACTGTTTTCTCTTTGTTCCTGGCCTTGACCACTGCTGTCCTTGTGAGTGGTCTCATCAAGAGAACTACCAGTAATTACCAAAACAAAACAAAAGTCATGGCTTATCAGTGCTTATCTGTGCCTGGTTAGAGGAACACGACTCTCCCTGCCCTGTCTGCACTGGAAAGGGCATTCGGTAATGCTGCTGCCAGTCTTGACTGTCTGGCACTCAGAGAAGGCTCCTTGGATTGAACCTCAGTTCTTTTAGCTTGTTCTAGTTCATTTCCTTTGCTTTCATCTTGCTGACAGCCTGGCAGAGATGGTCTTGGCAATCAAAATTCTAGTTCAGGCCAGGGCTCCTGGCGTCTTTGAGGTTGGTAATCTAGTTGCACATGTGGTTGTGGTACTCCATGCCGATGCTCTTCCAGGTCCTGGTGACTATGATCTTCAGCTTCTCATCCCTAATTCATTTTCTTGTTGATGCTACAGACATTGCAGTCATTATCCGCTGTTGCCAGGGTTACTGGAATCATCTCCACACATTTGTCCTGCACAGAGTCCCCTGTGATGTCCTGGGGACCCTGAAAGAAGGATCAAAGAACGAAAGTGTGAGTTGAAAACTGCTAGGTGAGCATAGGCAGACAGGTCTCTGAGTTCAAGGCCAGCCTGTTCTACAAAGCGAGTCCAGGATAGCCAAGGCTACACACAGAAACCCTGTCTAAGAGAGAGAGAGAGAGAGAGAGAGAGAGAGAGAGAGAGAACTTCTAGCTGTATTGAGGATCTCTGCTTGCTATTTTGCTTTCTGGTTTTTCGGGGACAGGAAAAACCAAATATCCAGGTGCTTTTTATTCAGTGTAGTTTACAACAATACATAATAATAATAAGTTTATAATAAGATAATCTTCTTGTTCTCTTTCTGTGGAAGAAAGAGTGGGCTTTCTACTTTCTATAACCCTGTCAGGAACAGTTTTGAGCATGAGTGTATAGATCAGCAGAGTCTGGTTTATTCCCTTAAGTTGTTTACTTATAGAGGCTAGAGAGTCGGCTCAGCACTTAGGCCTATGAACTGCTCTTGCAGAGGACCCACATTTGGTTCCCAGTGAAAGACCCCCGCCTCACCCCAAGTTAAACATAGCTATGAGAAACTCTGTAGACTAGGTGGGGAACTGGAAAATTACTAAGAAACCCCCAGCTGTGTCACCCACTTGGGATATCTGCGGTCAGGCTGCCCCAGTCGAACTAAAAACAGTTTGTGTTAATCACCCTCATGGGATATCTGTGAGATTGTTCCAGTTGAGATAAGGGTCCTAAGGAAAACAACAGGTGGCGGGCCACGTCAAGGGGTCATCATGATCCCCTTGACCACCCAGTTCCTGGAATCTTGGTGTCCCTGCCAAACTTTGACGCAAATCGTGGTCTCATGTAAATGTACCAATCAGCCCCCTGTAACCATGCTTCTCGCTTCTGTACCCGCGCTTCTGCTCTAAAACCCTATAAAAAGCCCAGCTTTCCCCCCAGAGGGCGCGCAAGTCCTCCGAGTGACTCTGCTGCCCCGGGTACCCGTGTATCAAAATAAAAGCCTCTTGCTGATTGCATCCGAACTCCTGGCCTCGTTGTTCCTTGGGAGGGGGTCTCTCAGACGAAAGATACCCTCCGGGGGTCTTTCACCAGCACCCATGTCAAGTGGCCCACAACTGCCTGTAACTCCAGCTCCAGGGGAATCACACCAGACGCCCTCTTCTGGACTCTCCAGGCACCTGCACTCACATGTATACATATACATATGCTATACATACATAGTACATGTAAATGTATATTCATATATACATAGAAACATACATAAAACACACATACACACACTTTAAAAGAAAATAAATATTTAAAAAATACCAACTTCTGTCTAGTTTGTTGTGGTAGAACATGTGTTTTCGATCGGATAAGTGTTGGTGTATAGAAGCAAAGTTTAGTCCTAAACTCCTAGGTCTTGTGAATGGGCCGTGGTTGCAAAGCATCGACCTCTCCTCCCTAGAAAAGCTAACTGGAACACAGCATCAGAATATCCAGTTCAGCCACACAGTCCCAGGAGTATGTGTAACATCTAATTATCAAATAAATGACTCAGAGTACGATAGTGTTAGAACTAGATGAAAGTGGGAAGGGCAGGCTTGTAATTACTAAGTGAAGACGTGCTGATGTCATTAATTTGTCAGTTTAAGAAGTTAGTAGGAAATAAATTGCAATGAAATGCAAGTACAACCTAATGATTTATCATTACCTTTGAAACCCAGTTAACAACATTGTTGGCTTCATCATTACAAAGTACTTATTAACTGCATACACCCTGGAATTTATGCCCTTGAATTCATTGCCACTTTTTAGTATCATGGAAAGATATCTGGTCTTCGTCCAGGTTTCTGGTACAGAGATCCTAAAAATCCTTGGAATTTCCTAAGTAAGAAGGGTGATGGAAACTTTTTTTTTTTTTTTTTTTTATCTAATGAAGCAATTTTTGCCTTTTAGATAGCTACAGGATATAGACTGGCAACTAGGAAGTCTCAGTCTTCCTTGGAAATGTAGAATTATAGACTAGGTCCTGCTTCAAAGTTAGGAGAAGGCCTGGAGATTGAGTTCATTCACTACTAGCCAGTGACTTGATTATTCATACTTATGTTACAAAATCTCCATAACTAGCACCAAGTGATGGGGATGGGCAGTTTCACAGTCAGTGACCACATCAAGGTGCTGAGAGAGTGGTGTTTGTACTCCCTGACTATGGGAACAGAGGCTTCTGCTCTTGGGATCCCTCTGGATCTCACCTGGTATATCTCTTCAACCAGACAGCCCTTGTATCACTTATAATAAACTGGCAAACATACATACATGCCTTCAGGATATTTCTGATACATTCCTGTAAATTATCAAATGCCAGAAGTACAGATAGCCCAGGACTTGCATATGGAACCAATCAAATCTAATTGTCAAGACAATGAATTTCAGCTTCAACTAGAGTCCATACTCATGCTCGAGACTATTATTTTCTCTTTCAGCTCCTTTCTTAACCCTCACAATTAGTAGTGATACTAAAAACATCAATTTATGGGGACAGTAAACCCCAATTTTCCTTCATAATGATTAGTCCTGAACTGATCTTCTTCAAAACCAAGGATCTCATCTGAGTTAAGGTCCCTAACAGATAGAGGAAATTTTTAGGCTGTAGGCTGGGCAGCATGGCATTGTCATACTTTCTGAAGTTGCTGACATTGACTGTTCAGTAAGGAAAACCACTAGTTTCTTACAGTGGAGTTCTACAATACCAGTCCATTCTCTCCTCAAGTACCACAATGACCCCCAACTGGGTGTGCCTGGTGCTCACCCAACCGTGGTCACAGCGCTGATGGCAGTAATGGCATCAAGAGGCTATAGACCGTCTGGTCTATAGTCACTCTGCTGATGTGTTTATAAAGGTTGAAAATAGACTGTGAGGAATGGGATAAGAGGGATTTCCTGGATCGAGCAACGCATCTGAAGGCTTAGAGGGGACCAGCAACACTTACTTGCAAGGACAGTGAGTGGTTGAAGAATCTCCTAAAGGACAGGAGAGATGTCTCAGCGGTTAGGAGCACTTGCTGCTTTTGCAGAAGACGAGTTAGTTTCCAGAACCCATATGGGAGGTTCACAACTACCTCTAACTCCAACTCCGAGAGATGTGGCCTCCGTGAGCACCAGCATGCATCCACACAAGCCCTCACATAGATACATAGACATATTTTTTTAATTGCCTAAAAGAAGTCAGGAAAACATCATACAATTAACAAATTCAGAGTAGTATTTAAAAAACATAAAAAAAACCCACAAAAACCAAACCCAAAACTTTAAGAAAATCACAAAAGCCTCTTAGTGTCCCAGAAGTTGCAGTTTAATTCCCTGGTCTGTTTATTTTTCTAATATGTTTATTTAAGTTCCTTTCCATTTTTTGAAAAACTTATTTTATTTGGGATGGGAGGGCTTGCCATGGCATGTGTGTGGTGTCAGAGGACAACCACTTTGTATGACAACTGTAGCCCCCTCTCTCATCCTGTCCCAATCCCACCCACCCTCCCTCATCTCCTCCCATGCCCCTCTCCAAGTTCACTGACAGGGGGTGTCATCCTCCCCTTCCATCTGACCCTAGCCTATCAGGTCTCATCAGGACTGGCTGCATTGTCTTCCTCTGTGGCCTAGTAAGGCTGCTCTCCCATCAGGGAGAGGTGATCAAAGAGCCAGCCACTGAGTTCATGTCAGAGATAGTCCCTGCTCCCCTTACTAGGAAATCCTCTTGGACAATGATCTGCCATGGGCTACAGCTGTGCAGGGGTTCTAGGTTATCTCCATGCATGGTCCTTGGTTGGAGAATCAGTCTCAGAAAAGACCCCTGGGCCCAGATATTTTGTGAACTTGTTTTCTTAAACCACATCCCTGTAGCAGTGGTTTAAGGTCCAAGGTCAGACAAATAAGTTTAAGGAGCTTGGCAAAACATCCTCTTATCTCTGTTTCAAGGTGAAGGCCAGGGTAAGAACATGGTTTTCGCTGAATGCTCAATAGCAAAGCAGTTGACAAACAGCAGCTTTCCACAGTGAATGGATGTCATGTATGTACCCGTGGAAGCCAGAAGATGTGTTAGCCCCCTGGAGCTGGAGTTGCAAACAGGTTTGAGAGGCTCCATGTAGGTGTTGGGAACAGAACTCTGGTCCTCTGGAAGAGCAGCAATTGCTCTTAGTTACGGAGCCATTTCTCTCTCTGAAGGCTGTTTTGCTCAGTCAGCCATCAGTCTGCTTAAATGGGGAGATGGTCACATAATTTTGGGGTGCACACAGCCCAGTGCTTTTCTTTTCTTTTTTAGAGAAGCTACGGCTTAGAGAGTAGTTTGGTAGACGTTTAAGTCATTAAGAGCACAATGGGACTTGAGTGACATTTGCTGATTGTTTGTTTGTTTGTTTGTTTGTTTTGAGACTTGGTTTCTCTGCATAGCCTGGACTTGATTTGTAGACCAGGCTGGCTCAAATTCACAGAGATCTGCCTGCCTCTGCTTCCCTGAGTGCCGAGATTACAGGTGTGTACCACCGCACCTGGCTAGTATGAACTGTGAAGTTGTCTTTATGTTGTGGGTGGTTTTTCTTCCCATCCCTTAGCTCCTGGAATAATGACTCATGAGACTCACTAAATATTATACAAATACCTAGGACAGTTAACTAGTCTCTTCTCTGACTAGCTTATAACTTAATAACCCATTTATATTAATCTACATTCTGTCTTGAGGCAGGCTACATGAGCTCAGGCACCATATATCCATCTTCCTCACATCTTGAAGGCTGAAACTCTGCCCCACACACCCCTGTCTTTATCCCAGAATTTCTTCTGCCTACTGGATGTCCAACCTCTGTTTCCTGCCTAAGCTATAGGCCATAGTTTTTTTTTTTTAATTGACAGGTGTTGCATCCATACAATATACAAGAGATTCCTTCTACACTGTGAGTCTCATAACGTTAGCCTTCCAGGCACTTTAATTTCTTCTGTTTTTTTTTTTTAATTTTTTTTCTTTATTAATTACACTTTATTCACTTTGTATCCCCCCTGTGGTTTTCTCCCTCCTCCTGTCCCAATCCCTCCCTCCCTCCACCCTCTGCATGCATGCCCCTCCCCAAGTCCACTGATAAGGAAGGACTTCTTTTCCTTTCTTCTGATCCTAGACAATTAGGTCTCATCAGGAGTGGCTGCCTTGTCCTCTTCTGAGGCCTGGTAATGCTGCTTCCCCCTCAGGGGGAGGTAAATCAAGAGCAGGCCAATGAGTTCATGTCAGAGACAGTCCCTGTTCCTATTACAATGGAACCCACTTGGATACTGAACTGCCATGGGCTACATCTGTGCAGGGGTCTTAGGTTATCTCCATGCATAGTCCTAATTTCTTCTGTTTTTATTTTTCTTCTCTCACTTCCTTTTCTCTTTCTTTTTTAATTCTTTCCTTTTTGCCTCTTTAAAAATGAAGTTATATTTCCTTATAAAAATTGGGTGTTTGAAATCATCCTTCAACAACTTGATTTCATATTTATCTAATAATAAATGTGCTAGAAATTGCGTCCTCACCAGTGGGGATATTTAAAAAAAATAGAGAACTTCATTCTAGGCATTGGACAAGACCTTTGTAAAGCGATTTATAGGATCTCTGAGTTGTGTAGTGGAAAGTTGCATCAATTCGACTTTTGAAGAATAGAAAATTTTAATTTAAAAGGGCTGAGAAAAAGGCAGGAAAAGAATTGTGTGCCAATGAGATACAAGAATCCGGAAGAAGGAAGCTACAAGCCGGGGAGACATCGAGTGGAGTGCTGCGTTATTAGAGGGTGGTGGTTTAGGAGGGTGGGGAAATCAGGCCAAACTCACGGTACTTATGCCTCAGGCCAGAAATCCTCTCAATTACAAGATCAGAGTGGCTAAGGCACAAAGAGCTTGTCGTGGGGATTGTAGACAGTCTCTCTGAAATGAAAATGAAGGAAACTAAACAGCTTAGGAAGGCTGATGGTAAGATGGGAAAACTAAGCCAGTCCAAGAAGACATAGTGGCATACTTATGCCTCAAGGGGGAGCCCAAGATCGCCATCCTTCGTCTTAAGGGAAGTCTTTAAAAATCCAGAACGCGATGAAATGGGGAGGGAGGACTTTAAAAGAGGTACAGACTTTAATGGAAGTGAGTGCAGACATTTTCCTCATTATTAATCTGGAGGACCCTCTGGGTGACTCTTGTAGTCCTTTTAAATTTTATCTCCTCCCAACTTTGATTGATGGTTGGGACATTAAGTCACTAGAGAGAAAGTACACTCGGAGGTCTTTGTCCTGTTAGCTCCTGCAGCAGAGACCTGCTGGGCTGGGATCTGGCGGGAAAGAATGAACCTCTGCTTCCAGCATCACCTGTGCACCGATGGAGGAGAGCTGTTGAAAACCATGTGCATGATTCAGGATCCTGGCCAGACTGTTTCCACTTGCTAATTGTATGAGGCTGGCAAACAAAACCGTCACCTGAGGCCATGGCGACATCCGAGCCCATGCTGCCCCTGGGGACCATGTCTGGGTTCATCGTCCTGTCACAGCTGGGGTCTGTGCTGATGCCCAAGGCCCATGTTACTACCAAAGACCATGTGGGTGTCCTGATCTGGGGTGCCCCCCGAGGTTATGTTGATGTCTGAGCACTGTGCTGAGCTGTCCCTGCCTCTCTCCGGGTCAGTGTGGGAGAGCTGGCTCTGGTGGCTTTGGTGGAGGACAGCTGGTCAGGAAGAAGTGAGCAGAAGAGCTGGCCCTATCTCTCGGCAGCTGTGACACTCAGGAGAGCAGGCACCTCGCCTGGGAAGCACAGTAGAGCTGGCCTTGTTGGTTGGGGTGCGTGTGTGAGAACAAGAAAGCTGGCCCCACCGCTTGCCCAGGCAAAGCCAGAGAGCTGGCACTGATGACATGCCCACAGGAGAGTGCTTGGGCTGACCCGCTCAGTTTTCACACAGGCCCAGATCCAGGGCTCTGAGTTGCCCACCCCAACATCCACCCATCTATGAACTGATGGGCCGAATGAAGGGGCTAGTCCTGCATACCACAGCTGGAGGATCTCCACAACGCAGGGCAACAACAGGCTATCAGGGAAAAGTTTCAGTGAGGATCCAGGATTGATGGTGAAGCAAAAGCCAGAGGCCCTCAAACTAGACTCAATGCAATGAACATTTGCAAGTAAAAATGTGTGGACCAAAGCATATACTATGTGACACACCGTGACAAATTACAGCTTCCACCACAAGATGTTTATTTTTATTTTGAGGGGGAGGTTGCAAGGGCAGAGGGTGATTATGGAGAGAAGGGGAGATGCGTGGGATTTGGTGCATGATCACAAAGAACCAACAAAACCTTAAATAAGTAATATTTTTGAAAGTTAATTAGTCATTTACATTTCTTCCATGAATATATTACACGTATTTATTGCCTATTTATTTTTAAAATTTTATTTTTAAAAATTAGGATGTTTGCCCATTACTTTATCTTTCATACTTTCCCTTTTATTGTGGCGGTGAGAGTTTTGAAGTCTGGACTCTTTCCAGGTTCTTGATGTCTTCAAACAAGTGAAGAAAGACACTCAGGGTTTTAGCCAATGTTCTCTTGCTGTGAAGAGACATCATGACCAAGGCAACCCTTATAAGAGAAAGCATTTAATTGGGGCTGGTTTACAGTTTCAGAGGTTTAGTTTATTACCATGGTGGGAAGCATGGCATTATGAGGCACACATGGTATTGGAGAAATAGCTGAAAGTTCTACATCCAGATCCACAGGCAGCAGGAAGAGAGAACCACTGGGTCTGGCTTGGGCTTTTGGAACTTCAAAGCCCAACCCCCAGTGACACCCTTCCTCCAACAAGGCCACACCTACTCCCACAAGACCAAACCTGCTAATCCTTCTCAACCAGTGCTATTTCTTGATGAGCACACATTCAAATATATGAGCCTAGGGAGCCATTCTTATCCTTAGTCTTACACACAGATCACAAACTGTCAAGGAAAATTTATTCAGAAAAAAAAAGGAAAGTATAGATCAGACACACAGCAAGAAAGCATCAGACTCCTCCAGTTCTTGAGTTCAAGGGTATCTGCTATTATTTGGGACTTCTTTTTATGGAGTCTAGGAGGAAGAGAAGTTGGAGGAGTAAGGTGGGTGGTTCTCTGTCTTGATGGACAAACTTGGGTTATGTAAACATTTCTTGATTACATGCCCTTTCCCATGGTGCATCTGATTTTAATCATATCCATATCTAATTGTGCACAAACACAAGGTGATAAATAGGGGAATTTTCCATGAAAGTTCATTTTTAGGACAGTTTGCCTTACTGTGCACACATCCAAAACCAGTTCAGTCCAGATGGACCCCATCTCCAGTCCTGAATATGATCCACAACAGGACTGAATAGAAACTGACCCCCAAAAAAAGTTTCCAAGAGGTAATTAAAAAGGAGACATTTAGTTGTGGCTTGGATCATGGAGCAGCTCCCTCTATGCAGCAGAGGGTCCTAGGCTGCTAAGTACCCTGTTAGGGGAGGGTGTGTGCCTTGTCCAAGCCAAGTGGAGTCTCAGGCAGCTCTGTGCACATTTGACTGTCTTATCTCTGCAAATATGTTTTTCCTAGTTTTATGCTATTTACCTCACTGCATTTTTCCTTAAAAAATAGTTAATGTATGATTATTGTTCTACTTTTGATATACTTCTGTTTCATCATTTTACATAGAAATTCACCGTAAGAGTCTCAGATTTATGCTTATTATTCTACTGGAGGAAAATGCATTTTGTGTCATTATAAACTAACAGGGTCTAAATTTGAAGGTATTTTTAAAATAAATAGATTTTTTTTTTTAAACAGCTTTAGTTTTACAGAAAAAGCTGAAAGTACAGAATAGCTGTACAGGACCTTGTCCCTGTTCTTGCATTACATCCCCCCATTACTGATGTTGTATTTATTTGTTTGACTTGGTGCTGAAGATAAAATTCTCTACCCCTGAGTTATACTCCAAGGCCTTTAAAAGATTTTGTTTTGATTTTGAGAAAGGATCTTCCTAAATTGCCTAAGCTGGCCCTAAACTCACTCTGTAGCCCTGGCAAGCCTTGAGCTCTAGATCCTTCTGCCTTGGGCTCCTGAAGAGCATGGAGCAAATGCTTGGGACACTAGGCTCCTTCTTACTTTTGTGGTAGATATATTACAGTTGATATGTCAATATTGTTATATTATTATTAATTAAAATTTCATGCTCACATTGTAATCCATTATTTTTTGTGTATTCTTTGAGGTTTGAGAAATCCTCAATGTTGGAGATTGGTCTGGTGCTATGTATTCAAATGTTATATGCTGGCCCCCAAGATCTGGATGCTCATGTACATGAAGTGATGTTATATAAACCTTGCTCCCAAATTTAAAGTTGGTTGGTTAATAAAAATAGGTAGAAGCCTGTAACTGGGCAGAAGAGAAGTAGGCAGAGCTTAGGTTCCTGAGCTTGAGTTGAGATGGGGACCACAAGGCAAGAGAGAGAAAGAAGGAAGAGAGGAAGCCAGAGAGAACAAAATTGCCATGGGCAGTATGGACCATGAGCACGTGGTCATGAGGGCTGGTCTGATGGAACAGGGCAACCCAGGCAGGAACAATTAAGGCAACTAACTTGGGGTGTGAAGCTGGGAAAGAGCAAAATAGTGTAGAGGGTTGGTATCTGCCTACTATTGTGCCTCAAAGCTTTTATAAGTCTAAAAGCTCTCTGTCTCAATATTTGGGAACTAGCTGATGAAGAAAAGCCCTCTAGAGTCTAATATCCTTTCCACAATACCTCAGTGACACATACTCATACTTACAGCATTGTTCATGGTAGTTGAACTGCCCTGAAATTGTTCTATGCTCTATATTTCCATGTCTTTCCTCTCCAACAGTGGCAATCACAGATCTTTATACTGTCTTCATAGTTTGCCTTTCAAAAGCATTTGTATTTGGACTCACACAGCCTTCTCAGACTGGCTTTTTCTTTTCTTAGTTTTTGGTCATAATTACAAACTTAGCTCTGTAATCCAGCTAGACTTCAAGGAAAATAAGAAAAATTGGGAGCCCAAAGAACTCCAGTGAGGGAGCAAAAATCATTGGATATGCTGAGCAGATGGGTAATCCTGAGCTATGGAAAGAATGGTCACAAGTAAAGGTCACAAATCAAGTGCTCTAGGCTGTCCACAATTGGACATGGTGGTCAGCCTTCTGGTCTTTGTTGGTTTGGGCCACACAATGACCAAACCCTTCCCAAAGACTACAGGCTTGTCTTCAAACTGCTGAATCTTGGCAGAACAGATGAAAAAAAACTAGGAAGCATTTGTGTTTGGGCCAGCATTTGCCAAGGCTAAGATACGGGAACTATATGCTTCAGGAGAGCTGTGTACCAATACACCCAGCCTCATTGACCTTTGAAAAACGTGTTTTTTTGCTTTTAGTTAATGCTTTCAGTTAGCATACGTGCAGACTGGTTTTCTCTCTCTCTTTTTTTTAAGATTTGTTTATTTATTTATTACATATATATCAGAAGAGGGTGCCGGATCTCATCATAGATGGTTGTGAGCCACCATGTGGTTGCTGGGAATTGAACTCAGGACCTCTGAAAGAGCAGCCAGTGCTCTTAACCTCTGAGCCATCTCTCCAGCCCCCAGACTGGTTTTCTCAACTTGACACAAGCACAGGTCATACAGGAAGAGAGAACCTCAATTAAAAAAACACCCCCATCAGACTGACCTGGAAGCAAGTCTGTGGGACAATTTCTTGACTAATGATCGATACGGGAAGGCCCAGGCCATCGTGGGTGGAGCCAACCCCAGGCAAGTTGTCCTGGGTTGTATAAGAAAGCAGGCTGAGCCAACTGTGGAGAGAAAGTTAATAATGGATGTTGCTATGTGGCTTTTCATTTCCTGCCTCCAGGCTCCTGCATTGAGTTCCTGCCCTGACATCTCTCAGGGATCAGCTGTGACTGGAAAACATAAGCCAAACCCATTTTCTTCCCAAGTAGCTTTCAGTAAGGGTGTTTACTACAGCAATAGAAAATCAAAATAAGCAGGCAGAATGATGGGCTTCTTGGCATTTGCACACAAACATGCCATTATACTTTGTTCTCCCTTGTTCCCCACTTTCAATCATTTCATTCCATTGATTAATAATGTGTCGCTGTCTGCATGTAGCACACTTTAATTATGCATTCTACCGAAGGACAGCTTGGTAATTTCCAATTTTGAATAAAATACTGCAAACATCCAAATCCTGTAGGCAGGATTTGGAATAGACATTAGTTTCCGACTCATTTACTCATTTTGGGTAAATATAAAGCAGTGTTGATTCGGTTGATTTCCAGGTAAGATATATTGAAAATAAACTTAATTCTGTAAGGTTTATCTTTTAATTTTAAGTATGGTATGTATGGTCACTTTTTTTTTTTTTTTTTTTTTTTACTTCATGTGTCAGTTTGCCTGACATCATCAGAAATAAAAATATCTGAGGGGTGGAGAGATGGCTCAGAGGTTAAGATCACTGGCTGCTCTTCCAGATGTCCTGAGTTCGATTCCCAGCAACCACATGGTGACTCACAACCATCTATAGTGAAATCTGGTGCCCTCTTCTGGCGTGAATGTGTACATGCAGGCAGAATACTGTAGAAATAATAAATACATCTTTAAAAATATCTGAATTCTCAGAACATGTGACCTAGACAACTATTTTAGACTGGAGGAAAATCTGAATAAGCCAAATTGGGGTATCTGTAGCTTTTTCTCCTCTGTTCATTCTTCCAAAAACAAAAACAAAACAAAACAAAAACATGAAACAGTTACTGCAGCCTTTATTTTATGTTATTTCCAAACTGAGGAGTCTGTACCCCCATAACCGAGACCAGTGATATAGATGATATATTGTTTGTAATGCATGAGCTCCTGTATACCCAGAAAGCCCCCAGTCGTGGGCAGAAGAGAGGGTTTGGGGAGCTGTGTTGATTTTGCTTATAGAGTTTTGATCGGGACAATGGTGACCTAATAAGCATAAGGGGGATATGCCTGGTGGTGGGGCGTAGAAAGACAACAGAGAGAGCCACCACCAGGGAAACACATCTATGCTCAGGGAGCAGGAGAGGCCTGAGGAGGGGGAGGGCTGCGGTTTGTTTGTTTGCTGTTTGAGATGTGGTCTCACTCTATAGCCTCTGGTGGCCTGCAGAGATCACCTACTTCTGCCTCGGAAGTGCTGGGATCAAAGGCATGCACCACCATACCCAGCTTGAGAGGCAAGTTTTGAAAACGGCCTTTCGAGTACAAGCTTTTGGCTTTGTAGGATAACTGCCATTTTGTAGTTCCATTAATAAGCCCTCAACCACAATTTTAGCTTGTGATAGTGTTTCCATTTCTCTAATTTGTCCTACCTCGTGAGAAAACAAAACGACAAAATGGTAAAAATCCTTTTCCGCTCCCACTGCTTGATCTGGCTGGCTTTATTCCAAGTCCCAGCACTGTTCCCCATAGAGATCACTGCTCCTCCATCACCACTCCGTTGCTGGCGATCTAACTCCGGGCGTGGACAGCCAGGCAAGGGTGTTGGCACAAAGCTGCAGTGCAGCCTTTCACCACACCGCCAGGCACAGAAAGACAAGGGCTGCGCACCTGAGCCCATCTGTGGGAGCTAAAAAGCAACTGGTCACATAGAACAGATGGTAGGAGTAAATCAGAAGACAGGAAGGAAGGACGGACATTTAAAATAGAACCTGAAGGTTCCTGACACATGCAAGTGATTTTTGAGGACATACACCAGTTATCCCAATCTGATCATTGTAAAGTATATACATGCATTAATTTACAATACTATACTCCACAAATAAGCACAAACATAGCAGCTTAAATATTTCCTTTCTTTCTGCCTGGCAAGTGTGTCTTTCTTCCTTCTGTATCCTACCCAAACTCAGTGTCTTGGAGATTACGCCTCACTCTTCTTTTTCATGTCCTGTCAACTACTAAGTGTCCTTTATCCTACCTTACTTAAGCTACTGAATCCTTCCTCAAGACTCTGACCTCACCACCTACAAAAGCTCCAGCCCTCAAACTCTGCCAAGTCTTAAGATCCTTTGATTACCCAGTTCTCCTCCCTCTGCTTTTGCTATCACAAATCAAGGATGGCAACCCATTGATACTGTCCTTGCTTCTCATTCTGTGAGCCTCCTGGCTCTTGGCCCTTTCCATTGTCACCTAAACATTCTCCAAAGACCCAAACAAATTCAATGGCTGTGTCTTTGGCTGAGGATCTAGAGGAACCAGTAAATTTAACCTTTGGGTTTCTTGGAGAAACGTTTCAGCTCTTTTCAGTGTTTTCAGGTAGTGTTATAAATACTGTCCTCACACTGAAGGCTTCAGAAGTATTGGCCAGTTGACAGGAGAACTGGCTGGGAAGTACAAAGCATAGCAGCTTCCTAGTATGTCAAATCCCCGTTTCCAGCTGTCATATGAAGACGCTTATAAAGCATCTCGGGTCTACCCAGGTAATACAGGGTACTCTCCTCAATCTAAGATCCTTCAATTTATTACATCTGAAAATCCCCCTCCCAAACTTTTGTTTTGTTTTGTTTTTGTCAAATAAGGCAACATTTGCAACTTCCAGAAAGTCTTTTTACGGTCATGATTGAGCTACAGCTGCTGTCTTGGATAGTAGGGATGGCATTCGCACTGATCTCATAGTAGGAAGGGAGCAGGGAGAACCTTCAAAGGGAATCAGTCCTAAAGTTGATTTCATTTTCTGGAAGATAGTAGTATAGCTAGTGTTGATATATCAGATTGGGAGATTAGAAACTAAATCAATCACATTGAGGCTTGAGTGTTCTGCATAGAGACCATGGATTTCCAATGTTTCAGTTGCTTAGACTGAGAATGCTTAGGATGGCGCAATAATAAACGATATCTGGTGGCCGGGGTGGCACGCAGCTGTAGTCCACCCTGGGGAGGCCAAAGCAGATGAATCTCTATGAGTTAAAGGCCAGCCTGGTCTATCCAGGCCAACCACCATACATAGTGAGACTTAGTCTCAAAAAAAAAAAAAAAAAAAAAAAAAAAAAAGGGAAGGAAGGAAGGAAGGTACCCAGAGCTAAGAGCCACGGTAGGAGCCAGAGGCACGAGGCACAACAGACTAAAGGGACCGGGTGGAAGGCTTGCACAAGTGCACTGTTCCAGAAACGTTCCTGGTATCACTGACAGCCATGAGCAGAGGAGAAGACGTCTGAAAAGTCAGGGCTTGGGCGACAGGGATTCTGAGCTTTCACAGCCCATCTGCTAACCTAATGCAGTTTGCAGTCCACCCGTCAAACTCATTAACACTTCTTAGACATTTGTGCGTGTGTGTCCGTGTCTCTCTGTGTGAATGTGTGCCCATAGGTGTGCGGCACACGTTTGTGTAGGTGTTGTAAGCCTGTGCCTGAGTGCGGAAGGCGTTGGGTTTAGTCTTCTATCCCTCTCTGCCCTTTTCTTGGAGACGAGGTCTCTCCCTGATCTTGCGACTCTCATTTTATTGGTGTTAGTGGATGCCAGTGAGCCGCCTCCTGTCTCTCCCTGTGTTGGAACTGGCGTCGCTGGAATTCATGGGCCACTGGGCTTGTGTGGGTCCTGGGATTCAAAACTCTAGTCCTCAAGGTCGGGCAGCTAGTGCCTGTTGGCTATTCTTGTCCCTCTGTTTACTTCTCCTGCTTTATAAACTTTGTATACTTTGAAGGATAGTGCACAGGCACCTGCTGAGTTGCTCCAGCAGCCAGGCTGGGCTGCTTCAAGTTTTGCCTCTAGGCTCCCCCTACCTCTTTCCCTGGGTACTCCCTCTTCAGCAACTCTGGGTGCCACCCCCTGTGGTCCCTGAAAGGGGTGCTCAGACCCTCAGGCTGTGCTGCTGGCCTCTCTACACCTCCGCACAGCAACACCTCAGGACTCCAGAGCAGCTGAGACTAAACCTCCGCAGCCCCGAGACCTGAGATCAGAGGAATTGAGAAGCTGAAGACAGAGAGAAAGCAGCAGCCCCGGATGATGCCGCAGTTAAGGCTGCTGCGGACAGGGAACTCCAGGAGGGAGGGGTGTTTAACTGGAGCTAGTCTGTGAGCTCTGGAGCCATCTTTGTGGCAACAACGTATAAACTAGTCATTCCTCCAGGCAGGGACCTCTGCATGGTCTGACACTGACAGCCAGGGACCAGAACTAGAAACCTGACCTCTTAGTTTAAGCTCATAGTTTAGTTAAGGAAAGTTCTGTTTAGAGTTCAAGTCTGTGTAAACTCCTTAGGGCATGAACTCCCCCACAACTCTCTGTCAAACTGGCAGTTCCAGCCTCTAACTGTCACAAAGGCCATCTCCAGCCCCTCAGTGGGACCCCTCCCAGATTTATACTAACTTTAGGTGGAAAGGCTGAACAAAACCTCCCCAATCCTAAGCTTTCCCCAAGCTCAGGACTTGAAATCCCACCAGTCCTCACTCTGGAAATCTCTGCCCTAGAATGCTCTGCCCCCCTAAAAGAAATCCTACATAAAGGCTGTGTCTGCCCAGTTCTCTGCTGTCTTCACCTGTGAGCAGAGGCAGCCACTCCTGTATTCGTTCCTCCAATTAATCTCTTTTTAAGAGATTTACTGCCTGGTGTCTCTCTCTTATTGGAAGAAACCAAGAAGGCCAGAAGAAGGGAAGAAGGATTGGGGTTCAGGCTCCCACACTCCTCAGCTCCTTAGAGGTTGGGGTTACCGTCTCCTGGGAGCTGCAACATCTCTGCTGAGGAGGTCTCCTCTCAGAGCTGTGTGTTTCCCGGGCTCCTGTGTCTCAGGATACCCTTGGGACAGTGCCCCACCTCAGACCTGGAATACCTTCCCAGGCCTCAGAGCTGTGGGTTTCCTAGACACCTTCCCACTTGATCAGGAAAGCCAACACTGCTCCTAACCATTGAGCTATCTCTCTAACCTCACAAGCTCATATGTGGAATTGAACCTAGGGCCTTACATACACTAACTAGTCAGGTGCTTTACCACCAAGATATACCCCTTTTTTGAGACAGAGTTTTACTAAGTTGTGCGGGCTGGGCTTGAACTCACTCTGTAGCCCTGGCAGGCCTTGAACTTGTCAACGTAAAGTCCCAGCCTCCCAAGCAGCTGAGAGCAAAGGCCTACAATTCCAGTCCCACCTAAGATCTTTTTGTTTTAAATAGCCTAGCAAGAGATAAGTGAGAATGGTCTTCCTGTGCTATTCTCAAGAATGTGAGAAAGGAAGACACGATAATTTTCATAGGTATTTATTAGTGTCTTGTAGAAAGGGTAAGTCAAACCAATACTCCAGATGCCTGATCTCCTGTAGGCAGAGAGGGGTCCTGAGCAGGCAGAGTTACAGCTGCTATTCTCCCAAATCCACTAATTTTGCTCTGGGTTTTTACAGCCCTCTCCCTTAAAAAACTTTTATTGAGTGTCTATTTTCCGAATCCTTTAAAGAATTTTTGTCGAAGGACTTGGGCAGGGAGCACCCCTTCAGCCTGAGTGAGTTCTGTTGGTCGTTGTTTGAGGAAGAGAATTCCTGTACATTAATAGTTCTCACCAATTTGGGAACGACAGGGTAGGCTTACAGAGAACTGATTTCTGTAAAGCTTGCGTAGAACGGTGAGAAATGTTAGCCGTAGGTGGGGACACTTACTTCAGCCCTCTGCACCCACCAAAGCAACCAGAGTGTAAGATCAATATCGTAGTTAAGAAATGAGTGAGCTGGGGTTCCCCGGCCCAATTGCTAAAGAAGCCCCAAGCGAAAGAGAAGGGGGGGAAACATTGTGGGTGACACCGAATCTCTCACCCAGCCCTCCCACTGCATTGGGCATTCCCCAAGAGAAAGGCCCTGAGCTGAACCCTAGGGGCTGAGCCCTTGTTGCCATTAAAGGGGGGAGGGGGCAGCCTTTTCTGATTAAGATGGAGAAGGCCCCGATGACTAAGTGAAGGGAAAGGTGAGGTGGTGGTGGAGCGGTCATGTGTGGCAGTGTGGATGTCATGGCAGCCCCACCGGGAACTTAGGAGAGGAGCTGAAAGCCCCCGAGAGAGAAGTGCTGGAGAACATGCGAGATTTAGAGTTTTAGAATGGCTTAGAAACATGATGAGTACTAAATGCCAAAGTAAGAAGAAGAAATCTCGTTTTCAGATTTTCTTCAGATTTTACCAGCCTACATCTTCATCTCTATATCGCACTGTGTGAGAGCACTAAATAACTCCAGGGAGAAATATATGTGGGGGTACTTTATGAGGTTTAAAGCTACAATGATATAGAAAGTAAGAACAAAGGATGCCATTTTGAGAGTTACTCACTAATACAGATATTAGTGTAAGCACTACTTACCTATATTAATCTCATTTAAATCATTTGTTCTTTTTTTTTTTTTTTTTTTTTTTTTTTTTTTTTTTTTTTTTTTTTTTGGTTTTTCGAGATGGGGTTTCTCTGTGTAGCCCTGGCTGCCCTGGACTCACTTTGTAGACCAAGTTGGCCTCGAACTCATAGACTTTCACCTGCCTCTGCCTCCCCAAGCACTGGGATTACAGGCATGTGTCACGGTGCCTGGCGTGGCTTTTAAATTTTGCTATGTGAATTCTGCTGATAGAACTTAGGTCCTCATGCCTGCAAGGTAAACACTTCCCAAACTGAGCTCTTTCTTCAGCCCTGGCATACTTTGAAGCAAACATTTAATGATGTGCGCCGCATGGGCTCAGTTTGTTAAGTGGTCATTTTGAACCATTCAGATCTACATTGCTTATATATTTAACAGTAATTACCGACAGCCTGTTTAGTCCCATAAAATGGTTCTTTGGATTAACCCATCAGTAGTACAGTGTGAAGAAATGGTCCTGTGCTTTTAAAGAAGACAAAGCTAGGTTCATATCCTGATGCACTGACCTATGTTCCATAGGAACTTGGACCTTGTGTCCTCTGAGACGCCATCTCTCTTTCTGGAAAACAACAACAGCAATAAAAAAAATAGTGGTGGGAGAGACATGCACACAATAAAAATTGTTTTATATAAATTTGAGAAAATATGCAAATATATAGTCTGGTATGTAATGGAAACTTATTATACTCTTGTAAAAAAATGGCTCAGTTTGGGATGTTTCAAAACAAGATCATAACATGTGGGTGTATTACACGTGATCCTTGCATGCTTTGGAAGTGTAATGAAAGGCCAGGTCACCTGTAAGTATCTGCTCTCTCAGTCAGCCTCAGTGGCTAGTATTGAGATGATCACACTGACACTACCCTAAGCCAACTCCTGTGGGTTAAATATGCACTGTAGGGGCTGTGTGTGGTGGCAGAGCATGTGGATCTCTGTGGATCTGAGGTCAGTCTGCTGTCCACAGCAAGTTCTAGGCCAGCCAGGGATACACAGTAGGACCTCATCTTCAGGAAAAGGAAAGAGAAGAAAATAACATCCACTGTACATCAATCGTAGGGTTACAGCTGCTAAGACACATGTATGTCTCTTGAGAAGGCTTCATAGCATTTTGTATTTTGTTAAAAAATACAATATCCGGAGTGAATGAGCAAGCAGATGGAGCAAGAAACAGATGATAGGGCAGAGTAAAGAGCAATGAGATGGGGCTGAGAGATGGCTCAGTCAAGAGCACTGGTTGATCTTCCAGAGGACCCAGGTTCAATGCCACAGAGACTAGCACCCACCTAGAACGCTAGTCTCAGGGTTCTGACACCCTCTTCTGGCCTCCATGGGCATCCAGGTGCACAAATGCAGGTAAAACGCCTCCCACCCTAAAGAAGGGCTCATTCTAGGTGTCAGGGGAGAAAAGATGTAGATGGTGGCAATGAGTATGTGTGAGTCCAGAAAGGGGAAGCCTAGAATGACCTTCGTTGGGGCCTTGGGTAGTCTGAAAAGAAATAAAGAACTAGATATCAAAGATCAACACGGCCCGGGCTGGGAAACACACGGCAGCAGGCTCTGTCTTTAAACTTGTGTTCTGTAGGGCCTTCCCAAATCACATGGCAACAGTCCCCATTTTTCCAAGGCCTAAATCATCTCCATCGCTGCTGTACAGAATGTGCTAGAAAATGGAGCGCCTGACAGAACCACGAGAGGAGCTGGATGAGTGGAACGGAGTCGATGAGGATTTCCAAACATGGTGAGCTTGCTTGACATTTGCCAGAAGTAAATAAAGGAAATGGAATGGAAAAAAACAGAGCAAATACTAAACCTTGACCTGGATTATTTGAGTGAAAGTAATGCAGTGTACCCCAACATCCACTAAAAGCAATTTCTTCAACTCCTTATGTACACACAGAGAGAAAAAGAGAGTGTGTGGGGGGATGTTTGTGAAATCCTTGGGATTCTAGTACTAGTTTTCTTTTCCTAACTCAACAGATCTATTATCTACTTTTGCTAACCAAGTACAGGCATTTCCCCACACTCATGGCCACCAATTCCCCAGTTACTGTCCCCTTTGGACAATAGCACTGTCTCCAGCAATTCACTTAATCTGACAGAAATTACCAGGAGTTACTGTCAGAATCCAGGTTTACAGCTCAGTTACACAAGATCGTCCTCATTTCAGATTCCAGTCACAATGCCAGATCACCCAAACGTCTCTGTTCTCTTCTGGAGGGATGAGAAGGGAGTGAAAATTGTATCAATTTACAATGTGCGCTATGAGGATTTGATATTTGTTCACATTGACATGTCCACCCTCCACACACTTCCGTGTGTGGTAAGAACACTTATGGTTCTACTTTTTTAGACACTTTCAAGCATATAATACATGTTATTAACTATGGTTATCAGGCTACACAATAGAACTCAGGGATCGGTCCACCCTGTCCAGCTAAATTGGAGTCTTAGGCCAATATCTCTATAGTCCTCTTCCTTCACATCTTGACCATGGCAACCATCACTCTACACTCTGCTTTTTGAGTTCGGCCTTTTCAGTTTGCACATGTAAGGGAGACCTTACAGTATTTGTCTTTCTATGCCTGGCTTGTTTATATCCTGCAAATTTATGTCAACTGTCACAAATAGTGAAATTTATTTATTTTTTGTTGTTGTTGTTTTGTTTTCTTCGAGATAGGGTTTCTCTGTTTAGCCCTGGCTGTCCCGGAACTCAGTCTGTGGACCAGGCTGGCCTTGAACTCACAAAGACCTACCTGCCTCTGCCTCCCAAGTGCTGCAGTTAAAGGCATGCACCACCGCTGTCTGGCTTGAAATTTAGTTTGAAGAGCATGTGAATCACATTTCCTCTATCCATCTGTTGAAAGACAATTGGTTCCATATCTTGACTACTGTAAATAATGTTGCAAAGGTGATGTGAGTCAAGTATATTTTTGGCATGTTGATTTTATTTCCTTCAGTGATGGATATACCCAGTAGTGAGATTTCTGAATCATGTAGTAGTTCTTTTATTTTGTTTTGTTTTTTCGAGATAGTGTTTCTTTATGTAGCCTTGGCTGTCCTGGAACTCAGGCTGCAGACCAGGCTGTCCTCAAACTCACAAAGATCTGCCTACGTCTGCCTCCCGAGTGCTGGGATTAAAACACACACCACCACTGTCTGGCCTACTAGTTCTATTTTTAAAAAACTTTTTTTTTTTGGGGGGGGGGGGGCAGGATTACTCTGTGTAATAGCCCTGGCTGTCCTGGACTCACTCTGTAGACCAGGCTGGCCTTGAACTCACAGAGATCTGGCTGCTTCTGCCTCTGCCTCCAGAGTGCTGGGATTAAAGGCACACGCTACCTTGCTGGGCTCTATTTTTAATTTTTGAGGCACTTCCACACAGCTTTTCATACTGCTTGTGTCTGCTCACACATTGGCCAACAGTGTATGGGCGTTTCCTTTTTGACAATCCTCACCTACCCTAGTTTTTGCATTTTCGGTAACGGCTATTCTAACAGGTGTGAGGTAATAGTTTACTGATTTTCTTTACTTTTTAAAGGTTTACTTTTATTGCATGGGTAGGAGTGTTTGCCTCCATGTATGCATGTATGTGCACCATATGCATGTCTTGTGCCCACAGAGGCCAGAAGAGGTACTGGGTCACCTGAAACTGGAGTTATCCACAGTTTTGAGGTGCATGCTGGGAACTGAACCCAGGTCCTCTGCAGGAGCGGCATGTGCACTTAACCGCCAAGCCACCTCTCTAGCCCCTCACTGTGGTTTTAATTTGCGTTTCTCTGATGATTAGTGATGTTGAGAATTTTCTATGTTCCTGTTGGTCACGTCTACATTTCCTTTGTGAAAATGCCTGTTAGGAAATTTGATGGTTTGGATATAAATTTCATTACAGGAGACTCATGGTGCAATGCTCTGTAATGGTCCTTGATATAGTGTTCAGAGGTGGGGCTTGAGGAATATATTGGATCAGAAAGGTTCTGCCTTCATATATGGGTTAAGCCACTGACAGAGTCATGGGTGGCATTATTGAGAGATGGAAGAAACTTCTGGAGATGACGCCTACTCAGAGGAATGTGTCACTGAAAGTACATTCCTGGTCTTATCTTTCCCTCCCTGTTTTGGGGCTTGATAATTTGATAGAATGTTTCACTAAATTTACAAAGGCTTGTTTTTTACATTTTCCAGTTTTGTTTTGTTTTGTTTTGTTTTTTTTTTTCTTTTTCTTTCTTTCTTTTTCCTTTTCTTTTTTTATTTGCTTTTCAAGACAAGGTTTCTCTGTGTAGCCCTGGCTGTCCTGGTGTGTGCTCAGTAGGCCAGGCTGGCTCTAATTTACAGAGATCTGCCTGCCTCTGCTTACGGAGTGCTAGAATTAAAGGCATGGTCCACAGTCAGTTCCCAGTTTATTTTAAATGAACAGCTAGACAGGAAGTACAGAGGACAAGGTCCAGAGATGTCCTAAGGATAAGGACTTCTTGTCCACAGAGTTGTGGTAAATGTGTTTGCCAGCTGAGAAGCTCCCCAAACCCCACCATGCTGGACTTTTCATGAAGTTTCATTAAGTAGATGTGATGCGCTAAATCATTTTGCTATTGGTGATTGAGTTCAGTCTCCAACCCTTCTATCCCAGAGTTTACGGACAAGGCTGAAAGTTCTACACTTGAGCTCAAAACTTTCTACCTGCTAGTCCCTACCCTGAAGCTGCCTAAACTCCCAACTGCCAGTTATCTAGTTAGCATACAAGAGATATTTATAATTCTAGCAGACTTAGCATTTTAGGAACTGTGTTCCAGGAACCAAAAGTACATAAATGCATCATTACATGCCTCCATGGAGAATGGCTATTGTTCACATTTTATCGGTGTTATTGTATAAGCGTGAGGAAATCAACTGAAAATCTGAGAAGTGCTTAGAAATGAAAGAGTACAGGTTTATGCCTCAACTTGCAATGCACCTCTAGTCAGATGAGACATTTGATGTGTGTGCTGTGAATGAAGAATGATCTGGCAGGCCTCTGTAGCTCTTGGCCATTTGGTCTTCGCTAGGAGTTTCTATTTCCTTCCTCACGTTTTACACTGTGTGGAACTGTCTCACGATGGCACCATTGTGACAGGCTAGGCACACTGCTCCACTGTTACTTCCTTAAAGCCTTCTCTCAAGCAAGTTCAGTAACTACTCTTAAGCACTGAGCCATCTCTCTGGCCTAACAGATTTCTTGATACAAGTTTTTGCCCCTGTGGCCAGACAGTATCATCATCCTCCATCTATACCTTCCTGCTATGTTGTTGCAATCCCAAGCAGCTGCTTCCTGGTCTAAAAGGAGCTACACTCCAGCCAGTTAGGATTCTGAGCACATAGTTTACAGGCGTATTTCCAAGCTGCAGAGTCCATATCTTGTGTTCTCCTCAGCAGTACAGCAAGAAATTACAACTAAGACTAGGTCATCCACAGGAGAACAAAAATTAACCCTAAGGTTTGCAAGTTAACCAGCAAATTGAGACACGCCCACAAAGCGACTTCCCATTTTCTCTTAGCGTTGCTGAAGCTCCAAGATTGAGAAAGGGATGTGGGTTCTCACTGTCCTCCACGGGAATGCTATAGGCTTAGGGTACATGGATGACAGGAAGTTGGAGGTGTGGTCGGCTTGGTTTTGGTCAGTGGGCTAAGTGGGAGGGTATGGAGCTGGCATGGAGCACGGCAGAGTGGAAGAAGAGGTTTCATCTTCTGAGCCTCCTTTCTGCTGTTCTCCCTCTGGGGACAGGATTTGGACACAGAGGTAAACTAAGGTATCAGAGGAGGTACCCATCTTTAGTTTTCTCTTTGCACAGCCCAGCATTCTGGTAGTGAGCCGTGAAGGGCTGAATGTAAGGTACTTCAGAGCATTTCCTTTTTGAGTCCTACAAAATAAGTGCAGTGCAAGAGGATGTGGTTTCAACTTCCATCCTTCGACCAAACTTTCCTGTCTCCCAGCTGCTATTTGGGGCAGAAGGTGTTGTAGTAAAATAATAGAAGCCTCTTTTTCTTTCTTTTTTTTTTTTTAAATGTGGGTCTTTTTTTTAAAAAAATATTTTCTTTTTAAGATTTATTTATTATGTATACAGCGCTCTGCCTGCAAGACCACCTGCACACCAGAAGAGGACACCAGAGCTCATTATAGATGGTTATGAGCCACCATGTGGTTGCTGGGAATTGAACTCAGGACCTTTGGAAGAACAACCAGTGCTCTTAACCTCTGAGCCATCTCTCCAGCCCGAAGCCTCTTTTTCCTTAGGTTTTCAGAATCAAAGTTATTCTGATTATTTTTCATAAGAATTTCTTTTAATTGCATTTATGTGTTGTCTAGCTGTCTGTGCGAATGCGCATGTTCACGAGCATGCGCGTTCGAGCTAGCTCGAGTGCAGTCCGTGGCTCAAATGAAGAGGGGAGAGGGCAGCTTGTGTGAGTGGGATCTCTGCTTCAACCGTGTGGGTCCTGGGGCAAGCATCTCTAACCACTGAGCCATCTAGCCAGCCTAGATGGCCGAGGATACACATGTCAGGAACTGAAAACGAACTTTCCATGATGTCCTAAGGGAAGGACAAGAAGTGGATGATGTCCGGAATGAGGGCCACATCCCTCTTGCCACTCACAAAATTCTTCAGGTTTATAAAATGGTTTTGGAGTGTCCCCCTCTCCTCTCTCACCAGGCATTTTTGTTGATTCCATGTATAGCCCACTGGTTGTGGAACATGGTAGCCCGTGGCTTTAATGCCAGCACTTAGGAGACAGAGACAAGCCTGGTCTACATAGTGAGTTCCTGGTCAGCCAGGATTGTTACACAGAGAAGCCCTGATTTGAAAAACAAACAAACAAACAAACAAACAAACAAACACACTGGTTGAGCTCTCAACTCTTCTGGTCTTGTTTGCTCCTGTGCCAGACTGGGTTAGAAACAATTGTTTGTATTCTTTCTCTACTAGGACTAAGTACCACAGTATTGGGATAAAGGTCCCTGGTACAGGCATCTCAGAAGTTATTTGCTTTTCGTTTGTGTGTGTGCTTTACTTGCCGTGTGAATGCTAGGAATTGAACTCAGTCCTTTGGAAGAACAGTCAATGCTCATAACTGCTGAGGCATCTCTTTAGACCCTGAAATTATTTGTTTTAGTTATTATTCTATCAGTAGAATAATGTCTCTTTTGAAGAAGGAGAAGAAGAAGAAGAAGAAGAAGAAGAAGAAGAAGAAGAAGAAGAAGAA
>NW_026596046.1:25434449-25538636 GCF_907164565.1 Psammomys obesus
AAGAAGAAGAAGAAGAAGAAGAAGAAGAAGAAGAAGAAGAAGAAGAAAATAGGTGTGTTATGAATTATAAACAAGCAGTAACACTATACTATAACACAGAAAGTGAGATGTTCAAAGGTAATCAGAATCTGTTTGCTTGTTTCTTGAGACAAGGCTTTTCTTGTAGCCTTGGCTGTATTGGACCCACTTTGTAGACCAGGCTGGCCTCAAATTTAGAGATTTGCCTCCCTTTCTTTCCCAAGTGTTGGGATTAAAGGCCCTGCCAGGCAAAAAAAAAAAAAAAAAATGTATTTTAATGTACTTGTTGCATATTCCTTTCTTCTGGATATGAGCAAAAGTCTAATAAGTGTAATTGTAGACCAAGATCTACTTCAATGTAACTAGAACTAGCAGTCAGTTTCATAAAATACAGTATCTGACAGTGGGTTAACAATTTCTGGATATGTACCACCTACAGAACAAGGTAATCTGTAAGTAAGACTAGCATCAATAAAAGAATTATGTACAAAAACAAAACAAACAAAAAAAACCCCTTAATGTAGGGGTGGCAGTGATCATCGGATCAGATTCAAAGAGCAGTGTGTGGAATCCTGACACAAAGGATGAGTAGTTCTCACCAGAATTATCCAGTCACCGATTCATAGGATGGCACAGACTGAGAACTTCGGGTAACTAACTGGTGAGAGTCAGGAAGAACAAATAACAGATTGGGCAATATTTGCTGTTTGTCTGCGGGTTGTTTTGTTCTGTGGCTCAACCTAATGTGCTGAGTGATAAGGAAGTGAAACGGTATGAAGAAACTGCACAGCGTGCACAGAGGGCAGAGCAGGACTGAGCCTTCCAGGAGGAGTTAGGGAAGTGGGCCCTCAGGAGCAGAGAAGTAGAGAGGGCTTACTGGTCATTCGGCCAATAGAAGACCTAGGACTGAAGAGAGCTGGAGAGAAGGTCCAGTGCTTAGGGACACATATCGCTCATGCATAGTTCATGATCCAGCACCCAGATCAGGCAGCTTAGCCTGTAACCAGCCGCAGAGGGCATTCAATGCCTCTGCCTTCCATAGGCATCTGCCTATCATGCGAATACAGACACACATGCACACATACACATTTAAAAAATAAAATAAATTTTAAAAAAAGAGAGCAAAATATCAAAACAACTTGTTCCTGTAGGAATTGTGTTTTGGGATATCCACCAGACATTACTGCTTGAACATGAATTTAAGCCAGTAGAGAGTCTCTATTATCCAGACAATGACTACACTGAATGTTTGGGATCCTAATGTAGCTTTTAAGGATGAAAACCATATTCTTGGGTTGACGTATCTCAGTCAACAAAAACAAACAATTAGCCAGAAGCAGAACTACAGAAGCCAAAAAGCGAGGTTAGCACATTTAGAGATTTCTCCAGAACTCTGGACTTCGACGGATTAGTTTTCTGCTCTCACGCTGGCTGGTGGTGCTGTCTACGTGCTGAGTTTTATTTGCTGACTGGTAAATAAAACTATAAATAACTGGTAAATAAAAAATAAAATCATGGAGTCAGCAGCATTAAAGTCTGGGGGCCTGTGAAAATTACGCTATGGCATCGCTGGTGGATAGCGAGGACATTTTAGTGACGATGCAAACACAGCAGAGCAGCTGCAGATAGACGTCTAAGGGAAAATGTCTGTTGGGTTTTCATCAGAGTCACAGCCAGTCCCCGCATTGGTATTCATAGGCATCAAGGGAATGTGCAGCTCTTTTGAGGACAGTGTGGCACAGGACTTGTTTTGGCCAATTAAATGGGAGTGTGTTTGGGGTGTGGAGCAGCAGTGGAGAGCACTTGCCTAGCACACTTCATGGTTTGGGTTTTGTCCCTTGAAACACAAAAATAAGAGAGGAATAAAGGAAAGGAATGCGCTAAAGAATACTTTTCGACCACTGGGACTTGAGGTGTTGGTATTAACTAACCTGCCTTTACTAATATTATTACCCAGATTACCAGCATGTATGCTCGAGGCTGGGGGGTGTGTGTGTCAGGAGTTAAATTATTTTAAGGAATAGAATAAATAACCTGGAATTATTCAAAGGTTTACGTGTGAAAGATCAAAAAACTCTGCAAGCCTGGCCTGACAGTAATATTCACACTTCTCCCCACCGAGAAAAACATGGCTGATGTAAAGGTCTCCCGGTAAAGGCATTCAGATTCTTTCATGTCTACAAACAAAACAGCGAATTTCCCCAGAAGTGCCCCAGTACTCTTCCTCTTTCCATTAACAAAATCCACACTCTGTGGAGACCTCAGATGCTTTCCTCTTCAGATTCTTCAAAATTCCCGCCAGATGAGCCATTCTCTTCATGCACATCTTACTTGGCCTAGTTCAAACTTCTATCAATCTCATCTTCAATAGGTCTTACACACACACACACACATCCATTGCTCATAAACCAATCTTCTCTTTCTGCTTTGTTTAAAATGGAATCTATTAGGGCTGCCCTTTAATCCCAGCACTCAGGGAAGCAGAGACAGATTGCTATGAGTTTGAAGCCAGCCTGGTCTACAAAGAGAGTCCAGGACAGCCAAGAGAAACCCTGTTTCAAAAAAGCGCCCCCCATGTTTGTTTTTATTTTGTTGTTGTGTTGTTAGGGCTGAAGAGATGGCTCAGTAGTTAAGAGCACTGATTGCTTTTCCAGAGGACCTGAGTTGATGCCCATCACCCCCGTAGCAGCCCACAAACACCTGTAACTCCAGTTCCAGGTGATCTGATGCCCTCTTCTGATCTCCTTAGGCTCCGGGCACATACATAGTGTACAGATATTTACCCATACACATAAAATAAAAATTTAACATGTTTATAAAACATTTTAAAAATAAAATCTGTTTGTGTATTTTCTTCCTTTTTTTTTTTTTTTGTCTTCTTGAGACAGGGTTTCTCTGTAACCTTGGCTGTCCTGGACTGGCTTTGTAGGCTAGGCTGGCCTTGATCTCACAGAGATCAAGACTGCCTCTCGCTGGAGTGCTGGGATTAAAGGCATGTGCCACCACACCCTGCTTTGTGTGTTTTATTTCGTAGTTTTTTTGAGTGTGTTATATGGCGGGACTTGTGCATCCCGTGATGTACATGTGAAAGTCAGGGGACAACTTTGGGAGTTGGTCCTCAGGTTCTGCCTTTCTAAGGCTCCATTATGAGCTGTAGTTTCATAGCCAACAGCACCCCTCCATGACCTGCCCACCCAGCCCTTCACACAGCTCACTAGTCTTGTTCTCTCTCTCTCTCTGGTTATCCGATACAGGGTTTTTCTGTGTAGCCTTGGCTGTCCTGGGCTTGATTTGTAGACCAGGCTGGCTTCACAGAGATCCACCTGCCTCTGCCTTCCTGAGTGCTGAGATTACAGGAGTGCATCACCCGCCTGGCGGTCCTTGCATTCTTAGAGTATTTGCTGTGTCTGAATGCTCCTGCCTTCTTCTTCTTCTTTTTTTTTTTTCCTAAGCATTTATTTTATGTGCATTGACATTTTTTGCCTGCATGTATGTGTATGTAATAGTGTCAGGTCCCCTGGAACAGGAGTTACACACAGTTGTGAGCTGCCATGTGGGTGCTGGGAATTGAACCGGGTCCTCTGAAAGAGCCGCCAGTGCTCTTAACAGCCGAGCTGTCTCTCTAGCCCTTTGCCTTCTTATTTTAACTGTTGCTTTCATCTCTAGCTCCACACTATCCTTCTGTCCATCTTTTCATTCAAAAATCCCACGTGGCTTTGAGGCAAGGCTTTGGCAAGACTGACACAGCAAAACCTGCCCAAAGAGCTCTCTCCCTTTCTCCTTCTTACACAGCACTCAGTCACACAGTTCAAAGTTCTCTTTGATAGAGTACTGAATAATCCTTCGGTTTAATAGTAGAGGCTGTGAGACTTGGCCAGTGCTTCACTTAATAGCGGCAGCCGAAACAAGAATTATAAGTGTCTTGTATATATGCAGATGTCATGGTGGAAAATTATTCCTTTGTGCGCTAACCTAAATGGAAGAAAGAAAACATTCTCCATGCCTTAAACCGAGTCTACTAACCACACCTTACTGTGCGTCTTTTCTTTGCCAGCCACAGTGTATTTTCTTTCATTGTTATTTTCTTTTGAGATAGGGTCTCACTATGTAGCTGGCCTGGGAATCACTATGTAGACAAAGCTGACCTCCAGCCCACAGAGATTTGCCCTTGCGCCAGTGCTGGGATTAAAGGCATGTGTCCAACCAGTGAGGTTAATCAATCTCCTTCAATCTCGTATTTTGTTTTAATATTCATATACTAAACAGTCCAGATTTTAGACAGATCAGGATAATTACTGGTGTAGGGTTCATTATCAGAGGACAGGCCCCTATTCTGGACATTCAAGGCCGGAGTTCAAAGAAAGGGTTAAATAGGATCCAGATCTCTGTGAAGTCTAATGGGGAATATTTGAATGTATTTGACATTGATACAACTTCTTCACCTCTGAGCTCACGGGGTGGACAGGCCTTAGCTACACTTTGCTTCTAATAATTCCGACTGTGTGGCTGGCCAAGCTAAGCTGACTCTGAGTCAAACGTTTCCAGGCCTGAATCTGCTGGTAGACAGCAGCTCAGGCTGACTCCACGCTCAGTCTACAGATATTCTGAGGCCTGGAGGGCTTGCTGCAGGAGGGGAAAAGGAAGGGCGGGGCTTTCCCTGTTACTGTAACTCTATACAGATTTCTGGGAAACCCGAAATAACATTAATTTTAGGGAAAAGTCTCTCAGCACTGACAAAAACAAAGGGGGATGGAGACTGACACAGCAGGAGATGAGCTTCCGCAGGAGGAAGTCAAAAGAACAAAGAGGAAGTGGCTAAAACAAAGGAAGACAGAAGGAAACTGGCACAACAGGGTAGGTTTCTTTAGTGCTGCCTTTTACTTGAATAGAAGGTAGACACACGAAATATCTTAAGGCTGGCGCTGCAGGGAGATAAGAATGGGATGAATGTTTTAAAGAAACAATCCAAGAATAGATGTAGCATATGTTCCCCTGAGACTCATTTTTTTAAATTTTGCTTCAGTAAACACAACAGCTCTGTGTTCAGCCTTGTGCTAGGGACTTGGAAAGGACAGGCTGAGTTCCTGATCTCAAGTGTGGTCAGTGCAGCAGGACAGACAGACACAGGGACCAGCTGAGAACAGGAAAGACTGATGATGCAGTTGCTAGAAGACAGAAGTGGAGGGGGGGATTATTTATTTATTCATTTACAATTTATTCATTTTATATCTCGATTGTAGCCACCTCCCTCATCTCCTCCCAGTCTCCCCCCAATTCTCTTTCCCTGATCCACTGAGAGAGGGAGGCTCCTCCCCTGCCATCTAATCCTAGCTTATCAAGTCTCACCAGGACCGCCTGGATCCTCTTCCTCTGTGGCATCACCAGGCATACGAGATCAAAGAGCAGGCAACCGAGATCGTGTCAGAATCTGGAAACAACCTAGATGTCCCTCAGTGGAAGAATGGATACACAAAGTGTGGCATATTACACAACAGAATACTACTCAGCTATTAGAAACAAGGAAATCATGAAAATTGCAGGCAAATGGATAGAACTAGAAAAGATCATCCTGAGTAAGGGAACTCAGAAGCAGAAAGACACACATGGTATATACTCACTTATAAGTGGATATTAGCCATATAATATAGGATAAACATACTAAAATCTACAGACCTAAAGAAGCTAAACAACAAAGATGACCCTAGGGAAGATGTTTAATTCTCATTCAAAAGGGCAAACAGGACAGTCATCAGAAGCAGTGGAAGAGAGAGAAGGGGGGAACCTGCAGCTGGAGAGGAATTTACGATGTTAAACATAGGTAACTCCTAAGTGCTTTCCATGCTCTATGGGCATTTGAGCCTCATGATAGTGTAGGTACCATTTTATTATGTGTGTTCTTCAGATGTTAAAAACTGAGGCTTAGAACTGAAGTAAGTTATCCAAGAGCATACCTACGTGGTGAAATGGAAGCTTCTCCGGGAGGAAACCCGTGCTAGAGCTGGCAATGTAGCTCAGTGGGTAGGGTGATCACACAAGGGGCACAAAACCTGTGTTTGAGCCCTTGCACTGCCAGTGAGCCAGGGCTCAGTTCTACTGCTTAGTAGTCATCAGCCCTGTGGGCCTCTGCTGGATAAGGCTGAAGCCCCGATAGCCAGTCTATAATGAGACTCCCTTTTCTCAGCAGGGTTCTAAAAGTCTCCCCTGATCTGGGTGACCGAAGGTCTTGTAAGGAACATCACAAAGCCCTCAGGGAAGGTTACAGGCCAGACACTTTCTAGATAAGGAAACTGGTTCAGATAGCCATCTGTTCCTAGAAATGGCCCATCCTGCGAAGGATCTTAGTCTTAAGCAGTGATGTCAACTTTACTTAGCATAATTAAGTACTGTATTCTCCTTCCATGCTACTGCATGGAAAATGAGGTGCTATACCACTGCATGCAAACCAAGTATCTCTGATCCTCTGACCCCCTCGAATCAAAGATGTTCACCCTCAAAATCCCTCCCACTGCTCAAAGGTTTATTTAATCCATGATTTCAAATAAACGTGCTGCGGTGCATGCTGCTGACTGGCTGTGATACCATTAGCCTTCCACCATGACAACCACCGGCAGTGTCTCACCAGGCCTGCCCTCCAGCCCCCTGGGCCTGGACCTTGCCAGGTCTGTGCCTTGGCTTGCAAGCTGACCAGCCATGGGCCTCCACCTGCACCTCTGCCACGCTCAGCACATCAGCTTAACCAAGAGCTGCAACACTTCTCTCTTGACACAAGCTTTGGAACCCCCTAGCTTTAATTGCCACAGGTGAGCTCATGCTCGAAGAGTTAAACCGTAACACTCTGTGGAAAACCTTTTCCACACACCGAGCACATGGGCCTTGCTCTGAAGTGCTCTAGCTTTCCCTGAGAGAAACAGAACTCCGTTCTCGGTCCGGAAGCCAGTTCCAGGCCCCCTCCAAAACTCAGGTCCCTGCTGAATGGAGAATGACAGGCCCTGAGACAGTCTTCCTAAGTCCTTCTGTGTCTCAGCTGCAGTTTTTGCATACTGAGAATACTATCTTAATTATGGAGCTATCATAAAGAGTAGGAATAATGTTCAGTGGTAGAAAGGACCTCAGAGGTAGAAAGGACTGGGGTCTCGGGCAAACTGTAGTTGATGTTGGCTCTATGCCCCAAACCTTCTAAGAACTGAATAAAGATCTCAAAATCTATACTTCCCTTCTCTCTCGGACTTGAACTGTGGAAGAGTTCTGGCTTGGTACGCTATTAATCCTACCTGCAAGAAGAAGACCACTACTACAGTTTTTGAGCCAAACTTGAAGCAAGCTTTATTAAATACTGGCCAGGACAATGGACACTGGCCAGGACCATACCCGGGATGCCCTGAGTATGGCAATGACTTACGGCAGCCCCGGGCTTTCTAAAGGCAAAACCCACAAGATTACATACTTCCCACCTTTGTCCAATCCGGGGCAAGTTTACATCCTGACACCCTTCCTTCTACATACTTCCAGCCTACATGTGATCAAGTTCATCCTGTGCAATTGGGCCAACCAAGATTTCGAAAACACGTGACTTGTCATCTTATGTGAACGACAGGCCCCAGTAGTTCAGGAAGTTATCAGTCCCTGGGCCAGTGGGAGTTACAGGTTAGAGCAGTGCTTCCGATGCTGTAACCCCTTAATACAGTCCCTCATGTCGAGGCGACCCCCCAACCATAAAATTATTCTCATTGCTACTTCAGAACTGTAATTTTGCTACTGTTATAAATTATATGTAAATATCTGATGTGTAGATGGGTTTAGAGGACCCCTGTGAAATGGTCATTTGCCCCACAAAGGGGCCACGATCCACAGTTTGAGAACCACCAATCTAAACTGTCTAAACAAACGTGGCTTGGAACAGTGTTAAACCTCATGGTTCTGAGCTGGAGGGGACTATATGGGAGCTTCGGGAATTTGCATCATATCAGTGCTTTCTCTGAAAGATGGAGATTATTACCCAGAATGTTGAAAGGTAAGAATCCAGGAACGGAATTCCAGAGAATGCCAATGTTAAAGAGAGAAGTGATGGGGAAAACTCTCAATGGAAATGAGAAGGAATGAGTACACAGGGAGAAGCAAATCGAGGAATGGTACTGAATAAAGCATGGGTTGGGGAAGGATGTGTCTAGATCAGCTCAGCATCCCTCCCAGCAACCTCTTCATCTACAGCTAGCCATTCACTAGAACGAACCCACCCTAAGGGAATTTCTTTCAACTTCTTCTGCTTTTTGCTTTGATCCCTGGACTTTCCTGTGCTGCCTGGCTTCTTTGGCTCAGTTGACTCTATTGGGCTATCTGATGGCCATTAAAATGTTGTAAGTCCCCAACAGCAAAAAGGAACACAAATCAAAGCAACTTAGGGCTCCTTTATACAATACACCTGTACCATTAGTACTCCTGAGTAAGGAGGCAAAGCCTTTTCTTAACAGAAGCTCTGGAGAGGAAGGCAGGCACCAACTCTACCGGTGGCATTTTACATACAGACAACTTTTGTGCCAAGTAATCAGAGAAGCAATATCAAACCGGTGTGTATCCATTGTTTGCTTTGGAACATACATCAAGGAAAGAGAGTAAGGGAAAAAAGCAGTGAGTGTTAATAATTCGGGTCCTATGGTCTATAACAGTTTGAAACTGGACAAGATCCAAAGCCCCAGCTCTAAAGCTGTGATTAAACAATGGCACACCAACTGATTCAGAACACTTCGTAACCATCAAAAAACGATAACCATTCAGACACGGAAATGCAACTGTGAAATAAAAAGAAGCAAAAAGAAAAAAAAAATTGAATCACACCAAATGTTGGCAATGGTGTGCAGAAACTAGAATTTGTATGCCTTCTTAGTAGGGTGTAAAATGGTGACATCACTTTGGAAAACGGTCTGGAAATATGTAGAGTTATCATTTGGTCCAGCTATGCTATTCCTAGGCATACACTCAAGAGGAATGAAAACCACAGAAAAACTGATACACAGACATTCATGGCAGCATTACTAATAACAACAGAAAGTATAGTAGCAAGCAAACGCCCACTAACTGTTGATTAAATGACGAAATGTCAGACCTCTTGGCCATACTATCACATCCAAACATGGATGAGCTTTGAAAACATTATGTTTAGTAAAAGGCAGTCATGAAGAAGCACACATTCACACACACACACACACACACACACACACACACCCATTAATATCAAGTGCCCACAATGGGAAAGATTATAGCGCTGTGAAGTGTGTCAGCGATTGTTTATGGTTGGGCATACGCGTGGATGTGTGACGATCAGCGGGTTGGGAATAAAGTTAAAAGGTCTTTGACTTCTTCTTGAGATAACACAAATGTTCTAAAACTGATTGTGGTGATATTTGCACAACTCTGCTGAAATATTGAAAATGATTGGAGCATAGGCTTCACGTGGACAAGACTGCACAGCATGTGAATCACGCCAGTGTATTCCTTGCGTCACGAATTTTAAAAATCATTGCATTGAACATTTGTAATGGAGGGGTATATTTTTGGTGTTTTTTGAGACAAAGTCTTGCTAAGTTGCTCAGGTTTGCCTTAAACTCACCATGTATTTTAGGCTGACACCATCCTACCTCAGTCTTCCTAGTGCTGGGGCTGCAAACATTAACACCAGTGCTTGGCATAATGGGTAGACCTGCCTTTTCCCTTCTGGTGCTGGGAATAAAGATGTGTGCAGCTAAGCCTGTCTGAAAAGCTGTTTTTGAAAAACCGAAGCACATGGGAGGCAGAGGCAGGCAGATCTCTGTAAGTTTGAGGCCAGCCTGATCTACAAAGCAAGTTCCAAGACAGCCAGGGCTACACAGAGAAAACCCTGTCTTGAAAAGCCAAGAAGAAAGAGAGAGAGAGAGAGAGAGAGAGAGAGAGAGAGAGAAAGAAAAGAAAAGAAAACAAAGCAAACTAGTTGCTGCTTTGAATGCATCTGTATTTTTACAAAATAATGAAGGCTGAAAGAGACTAAATACCAGTTGAGATACAAGAGCGACACATGAAATTTAGAGTCAAAGGCCTGATTACATTCCTTATCTTTTTCAAAAGAATTTTTTATGTTTATTTATTTGTGCGCATAGATGCATGCATGCCATAGCATGCTTACTGAGGTCAGAGAACAGCTCTCAGAAGTTCATGATGCAGGTTCCAGACATGGAACTCAGGTCATTAGCCTTAACAGCAAGCACCTTTATCCATTGACTCATATTCCCCCCCCCCCCCCCGAGGCAAGGCTTTTCTGTGTTGCCTTGGCTGTCCTGGACTCTCTTTGTAGATCAGGCTGGCCTCAAACTCATAGTCACCTGACTCTGCCTCCCCTAGTGCTGGCATTACAGGCATGTGTCCCCGAGCCCAGCTCCATTGACCCGTCTTACCCTTCACCTTCCCTCATTTGCAAAATAGGAAAATTAGTTCTACCTCACATGGATGTTTCTAGGCACAGAATGTTTAAGCAAGAATGCTTTCTTTCTTGTCTTTTAGGGTTGTTTGAGCCTGAGATTAAAACAACATGGTGATAAAGTCCACTAATATATGAAAGGGATTTGAAAGTGAAGTCTTCCATAGAAGATAGTGTGAGTCTAGTTATAGAGTTGTGTGTCAGGAAGCAAAATCAGTAGAACCTTAGCCTTCAAAAGGAAGCACTGTCTCTTTGCCCAAGTACCCAAGAATGTCTTGTTTTGTTTTGTTTTGGATTTTTGAAACAGGGTTTCTCTGGGTAGCCTTGGCTGTCCTGGACTTGCTCTGTAGACCAGGCTGGCCTTAAATTCACAGAGATCCACCTGCCTCTGCCTCCCAGACTGCTGGGATTACAGGCGTGTACCTGGCTCAGAAGAATGGCTTTATATCTGGCCGCATGAAAATTAAGAAAAGCTTTCCATATTCTGAAGTGGTATGCTGGTTATAAAGGCATTTTAGAGGTTTGGAGTTGGGCTGCTGGGAAGGAGGCTGACATAAAGGAGCAAAGGTGTGTGATGCCAAGTTACCATAGCAACATGTTCTGCTGCTCCCTCTCTCTCAGTCCTGGGCTTGCCCCCAGATGGGATGAGGAGCTTGGCAAACGCCAGAACTAAGCTCTGCATGAAATTATTTTCTCCATATGCAGTCGAGAGAGTCAGCCACTCTTTCCCACAAATGATGTTCAAAAAGAGGGGCCTGGATTTTTACAAAACAACATCCTCCTTTTTTTTTTTTTTTTTTTTAGAATGAGACCGGAGAACCCAAGTCTCCCTGCAACACCTGTGATGTATAAGTACTCAGTAGAGAGCTGCGTCAGGAACAAAGGATCAGAATCTCCTCAGACACTCAGGTTGGAAGGGTACATTATGGCTTATTGGCAAGAAGAGGCTCCTAAATTATACTCAAGCACCCTCAGAAAGGAGAAGTAAATTTACACGACACGCATTTCACTGTCTGCTCCAAGCCACACAGTGTGTTTACGTCCGGATTTGGCCTTTATTAGATTTCTTCAGCCTGTGGCACAGTCCCCTCAAACACTGCATTTATTATTCAGACAGGGCCGAGAGCTTCCACGCCACTGCCACCCAGTCGGCTGACCTGCGCACATTTCAGGTGTCGTAGGGACAGAGTGTGACAATGTCTGCCTCGTGGACATTCTGTTCTCCGTCCTCCGGAGATCTTGATGGAGAATGCTGCATGCTCTGCCAGCATCTGGAACATCATTCCTTCCTCATAAAGAGCAGAGACGAACCTTCCTGGAGCCAGGACAGCTGTTTTTGAAATCATCCTCATAGGACTGGAAAGCTTCACTCCAATCCAGGATCCAGGATCTCAGTTCTGCCATGGAGGCAGGTGTTGGGGGGGGGAGGTCTCGTAGCTCAGGAAACTTCAGTCTGCTTTTCCTTTACTCCGACAGTCTTACATTTTTGGAACAACTCCTGGGACCCTGCTTTCCTGGAAGACGTTTTCTTCTTGTGGCTCCTCTGTCATTTATGAAATCCCTTAAGCCAAAGAGAGGAGGAACAGAGAGACACCCCAAACCTCACAGATGTGCGAACTGCCTCAATCTGCTAATGGCTAACATACTGGCACTCCCGGAGGTCTCCCCGCTTAATCCCCGTAGCGGTTCTGGGAGACGAATAGTTTTCATTTTTGTTTTATCTTTGAGGAATCAAGTCTTAGGGAGATCACATTAGCAGTCCACGGCAGAGCTGTTATTTAAATGCAGGTTCTGAGTATACAGTTATAGCTAACATAGGAAAAAGTAGCAGACATTGCCATTAGGTTTTGCCATTGTCAAAACTTGGGGAGAGCAAAGGAAGAAAACACATGCACAAACAGAACCCTAATAACTCTGAGGCTCTAATAACGCTAATTTTAGACCTTAACTGTAATAGCATATGTGTTGTGGTTGGTGGAAACAGGAAAGGACTGAACAGGAAATACCATGACCCAGATTCTGGCTAATGAGCAAGATTAACAAATACCAGAGCTGGCTCTGCTTTAAATGCAGTCCTCCAAGACCCAGTTCCCCTCTGCAAGTTTTTCTGAGGAACTGTATGATTTCTAGAACCAATCCTCTGCTCTGTGCATCCACTGTCTTCTGTCGTAGTTTGGCTACAGCCCATCCTTATCACAGTTTTAGAATTACATTTTCTAGCTGGCTGAGCACCTTGAGCAGTGTCTTTGTACCCGAGACCTTGAAGACCGCCTAGCAAAGTCTCAAGTCAGTGCTGCTACTCAATAAATCATTCCCTTTCCCTGGTCCTAGTTCCCCAGTTTTTATCACCATCTCACTTCCTTTACATTCTGTCTTGGACGGGACTGACTGGCCTCTTTGCATATAGACCCCCTTCTCATGTCTGGGGAAACAGCTATTTTACAGCACAGGGTGGGAAAGCGTGTCTTCCACTTATGGAAACTGTGGTGAGGAGCTCTACACACCGAAGCATAAGGAGCTCTCAACCAGTGTGTTTCTGTGACAGGATCTTACCTGTGCTTCCTGCTCTTTATTTAATCATGCTGTCTATTCGAAAACCTTCAAGGTTACACTCCAATGAACTCTTATTTTGGTTACCGTAGTCAGAATTAATTTCTGGGTTGTTTGTTTGTTTTGCAACTAAAAGGCTCAGCTGATATGTTTGGCGACCCCAAAATACTTGGTCTTAGATAACGGATCCAAAGATCAACAAATAACTTAACTCCTGGCCCAAATCCAAGATAGAGATAGGAGACAACCTCCTCCTTTGCTGCACTTTTACCTTTTCACACTCATTCTCAAAACCCTAACTTCAGCAGGTGCGGCAGGCAACAAAACCAGGTTTGAAGATTGTAAAGCTTAATAAATCTAAAGAACCTCTCTACAGTCTCCATATTAATGAGAGAGACTTCCAAACTGCCTGATTTCCAAATCTCTTGATTTCTACCCTAAGGTGTTTTTTTTTAAATAGCAAAAATAGTAATAAATGATTAATTTGTATTGACTTAACAAATTCCCCCTAACCATCTGTTACGTGCTAGTCATATATCAGAACAACATGTCCAACTGTGTTCTCTAGAAGGCACTCTAAGTATGATTATTGTGATGGTCAGTCTCAATTGTCAGCTTGAGATCTGGAATCACCTGGGAGACCAGTTGCTAGGCATGATGTGAGGGATTACCTTTACTAGATTAATTGGGGCGGGATGACACACCTGCTGTGAAAACTGTTTGTGGGAGTACTGTAGAAGAGTGTGGAGAAGTAGGCTTCAAAAATTGTAAAAGCCTGTTAGCAGAGATTAATAGGCAATTTTCCGGCGAGCTCAGAAGACCAGAGTGCTGTTAGAAATGAGGGCCTTAGGAGATGAGGGCTAGGGAGACGGTGCAGATGTTGAGAGCACTGGCTTCTCTTCTAGAGGACTAGGCTCACACCTACCTGTCTGTAACTCCAGTTCCAGGGCATCCAGTACCTTCCATGGGCAGCAGGTATGCAAATGGTGCACAGGCATACATGCAGGCAAAACACCCAAACACACAAAATTAAGGAAGAGGAGAAGGAAGAGGAGGAGGAGGAGGAGGAGGAGGAGGAGGAGGAGGAGGAGGAGGAGGAAGAGAAATGTGGTCAGTAGAGATTGCACTTACTAAAGTTTCAAATGAGACAAATCTCTGTGGGGAATTGAATTAGAGGCCACAGAATTTGTTTCTACTTTACCAAGGTCCTGAAACTTAATGAAAAACCAAATTTAAAAGTAGCAGACTAATTTGGTAGGGGAAATTCCATGAGAAGAGTGCATTCAAAATTTGGCATGGTTATTAGTGGATGCTTTTAGCCAGGCTTACAGCAAGACTCAGGAACAAAAAGTATATAAAAGTTTGAAAATGTGTGCTCAGACTGGCAAAGGAAGTAGTTGAAGTAAGATGTGGTATTACAGAGGTAAGTGCCTTTAAAAATAACAAGAAAAAGAAGAGGAGAAAGGGGGAAAACCACTTTGCATGGGAAAATAGGAAAGATACTTTGAAAGCATCCCAGGGACTGGCCAGAGCCCAAGTATCACAAGTTGCAGGGTGTAAGGTTGTATAATTGTGAATTCATTCGAAAGAGAGGCCTTTGGGGTAGATTGCTCCCACAAATCATGAAGGGAAATGCTTTCCTGAGTTTAGCTGCCTGGTGGGGGGTTGGGGGAAGCAGAATGCTATGATACCAGGTATGAACTATCCCTAGAGAAGGCTCATATATTAAAAGGCTGCTGGAACACACCTGTACTGACAGTACTCAAGAGGTGGTGGCAGGAGAGTCCCACGTTCTAGACCAGCTTGTACTGCCTGAGTTATTTTCTCGCTACTCCCACTTGCAAAAGAATGGCTGGTCCCATTTTCAGCTGTTTTAAAAACTAAAGGAGGTGAGACCTAGCTGGAGGAGGTTAGTCACTAGGAGTAGGTTCTTGTATTATCCTCCACTCCTTGCAGCCTCTCTCTCTACCCCTGGCTATGTGACATGCTCTGCTTTACCATGCCCTCTCCATACCGGTGGACTGATGATGAAAGTCATCAATGTAAAAACCAAGCTGTATAAACTGACTGCTTATAACCAAACTGACGTCTGACCTGTTACTTGCGTGCGGCATGCACGGCCAGTGTCTCCTCAGACCTTCTTAGCCCACACCTCCGTATGCCGAGGATGCCTTGCTAAGAATGCCCACAGACCCTGCCTCAAAAGTGTGCTCAGCTTTTGTGTCAGAAAACTGAGAATGCCAAAGTAAGCATCATGGAAGTACTCCTGAAACAACACCAACAAGACTCGTAGAGAAATGGCCTGGCCTTGTGTCCTGGAAGTAAGCCGGAGGCCTATTCTTCAATGCTTTCCAAAAAGGGTACCTAGCTGCAGGTACCCTTGATGGCGACTTGCCTGATAGCACACAGTAGGCAGTAACCTCCCTCTTCTCTGCCTCATGTCCCTCTTCGGGCAAAACACCCAAACACGTGAGATTAAGAAGGAGGAGGAGGAGGAATGTGGTCAGTAGAGATGGCACTTACTAAAGTTTCTGGGGATTTTTTTTCTGGGGATCACCTGCAAAATAAACTACTTACAGGCAACCTCTGTTCTCACGCTCTGCTCCTGGGGAAGCCGAACTAAGTTACCAGGTGAAGCTGGGGAAACTATTCAGCTAAAGTCCTGCAGAATAAAGATATCCCTTCTCTCCCAGAGACAAATTCATGAGACAGCTTAGCCTGATCCCTGACATCTAAGCAGCCTGGTGCTGAGCACTGGGATGTGGGGAGCACTTGTGGTTTCAGAGTGCTCCCCGCATGCTGTTCCACTTCTTGTTTCTCAGAGAAGCTTCTTTGACCCAGCCTCTTCTCTAGCGGCCTCACCACACTTCCTGCCTGTCCCCTTGCCAGGTGCTGTCCTTTATTTTAGGCCTGCTCACCCACTGTCTCGTCTCTGGAAATGCCCAACCTCTCACACACTTGTGATCTAGCATGTGATATTCTCATTGTCTCCAGAGAGTTCTTTCTCTTGCCTGTCAAGCATCCTCTCAGATTCCTCTCTCCTGCAAGGCTTTCCCAGGCTCCCTCCATGGTCTTTTCTGTCTATATCACACAAATATACAGGCTGAGGACACACCTTGAGGACTCCTAACCCGGGGATGTCTTTCTCTTTCACTGCGTATATCACCTAAGACCATAATTATGTGCTTTCTTCCTTTCTTCCTTCATGAGGATGAAAACATCTGTCTACAGCACAACTGCATCTGTATTTCTGGTGCATAACTTAGCACCCAACTTTTAAAAATGTAAAAATATCTTTGTCCAGATGGTGGTGGTGCATGCCTTTAATCCCAGCATGAGGGAGGCAGAGGTAGGTGGATCTCTGAATTTCAGGACAGCCAGAGCTACACAGAGAAACCCTGTCTTAAGAAACAAACAAACAAAATGTAAAGGCTTGTTTTGTTTGTTTGTTTGTTTGTTTTTTAAGACAAAGTTTTTCTGTGCAGCCCTGGCTGTCCTGGAACTTGCTCTGTAGACCAGGCTGGCCTCGAACTCAGCAATTGTCTGCTTCTGCCTCCCAAGTGCTAGGATTAAAGGTATGTGACATCATTGCCTGGCCATAAAGTCATTTTTATTTTTTTAGAGTAAACAAACTTTAAAAACACCTTTGAGCCAGAAAAATTATCTCTGTTTTCAGCTGAGGAAACAGGATCAACTTTAACTGACTCTTTCCAATAGAATGAAACTAATTTGTGGTGGGTGAGGAACCCAGAAGTGGCCATTTGAATTCAAAGCTGGCCATTTCTTCCACAGCACCGTAGCTGCAACTTTGTGACAGAGACGCCCATCTCACACCCTCTACTTAGAAAATAAACTCCATCTATAACCTTAGAAAGAAGGCTTTCCATCCAAAATGGCCTAGTCTCCAGCCATGGTTGATTGCTGAGGAGGAAGTCGTCAGGACTGACTGGAGAATCCACAGAGATGCTCGTCTGGCCATAGGATCTGATCCTGTAAGCTGACAGGGACTTGGCTCACTGAGCCTGATATTCTGGAGTTTCTGTTTGGGGATCCTGGGCTTTGATAAGCAGTAGGAGCAGATCTAGGGGCTGGTGAGATGGCTCAGCAGTTAAAAGCATTTGTTGCTCTTGCAGAAGGAGTGGTTTAGGTTACTAGAACCCATGGCACCTCACAACCACCCGTAACTCCAGTTCCAGGGGACCCAGTGACCTCTGAGGTGGGTGGGGCAAACACACGCGATGCCTGAAGTATGTATAGGCCAGCACTCATACAAACAAAATAGATAAATCTTCAAAAATAAAAGTGCATGTAACATGCAAAACAGACAAGACACCACAATAAGTGGAAAATAGAAGGAAAGAGGGAAGGAGAACAAGAGGTAAGATTGTGTGAAAAGAAACTTAAACCTTAAACTTAAACTTAAACAAAACCTTAGTTTTGTTGTTGTATGTTTGTTTGTTTTGTTTTTTTGAGACACGGTTTCTTTGCATAGCTTTGGCTGTCCTGGACGTACTTCATAGACCAGGCTGGCTTCAGACTCACAGAGACCTGCCTGCTTCTGAATGCTGTGACTGCGGGTGTTTGCTACCCCACCACTTTAATTTTAGTTTTTTGATAATTTCCATGAACTGTTGACAAATGAATTCCAAAAGATCCCCTAATTTTTTTTTTTTTTTCAGTTTTGTTCGTTTTTCTTTTCTAGACATGGCTTCTCTAAATAGTCCCAGCTGTTCTGGAATTCACTCTGTAGACCAGGGTGGGCCTCGAACTCAGAGATCCACCTCCCTCTGCCTCCTGAGCGCTGGGATTAATAGGCATGCACCACCACTGCAGGGCAAGGTCCTAATTCTTAATAAAGCATTTCTTTTCAGCTAATTCCTGTCCCATATCTACAGAGAACTGTGAGGATCACTTATTAACATCTCCCTAAGTGTGGCTGCATGTTTACAATACAATTCTATTTGCAATGAAGGTTACTGCCTATGAATGCCATAGGTTGCTTCCTTGGAAGTAGATACTGAGGAAAATAGGAAGGGGTATATATTAGGAATAAATATGTGTGATGGAAGAAGGGAGGAAGTGGAATATAGAGAGAAGGAAGTAAAATTTTACAGCGGGCCTGAGAGAGCCTTCGCTCAGTCAAGGGCTCTGGAGCACACGCTGTCCTCCCAAGCATCCCTACTGGACCTTTTCCCTGCACCTCACTCAGCCATTGCGTGGATCCCTAGGGAAACCACCCAGTCTGGGGCAAACTGAGTTTCTGCAGCTGAAACCATCCAAAAGAAACAAGAGCTGACGGCTGTCTCCTGACCACATTCTTTATGTTTGGACAGCAGATCCCTTTTAGAAGGACAGTCCTGTCTGTCTCCTTGACTGTGTCACCATGTGACAGGGTGGATGATTTTTTTTTTTTTTTATTCTGGACATCTCATCTAATCACCTAGTACGTCAGCTGAAGGTCACATAGCAGGTTTGTTGCCAAGCCACACACTAAACAAAACAGTTCTACTTTCCAATTAGGATCTTGGTCGGAAGTGATCCAGGAGGCCAAGAAAGGTGTTATCTTCCTTTTCCTTCTGCTCCAGATCCGTCTCTTTCTTTGGCTTTTTGTTATTGGAATATTTTCCTACACGCTAAGTGTGGTCTGTTAGTAATAAATCAGTTTCTTTGTTCTCTGGAATTGCTTCTTCTGTGTCCTTTGTCAACCCCACTTCTCCACCAAAGAGCTCCGTTTTAGGAGTGGAGAACAAGAGTCACGGAAAATATACTGCTCCTGAGTTTTGCTTTTTCACAGGAAGCAGGACATGTTATCCTTCTGTCAAAAAACATGGTAAGTAAGAAATCCCGGTCACATTTGTGTTAGTTGGGTTTCTCCAGGTTTGTGTGTGTGTTTGTGTGTGTGTGTGTGTGTGAGAGAGAGAGAGAGACAGAGACAGAGACAGAGACAGAGAGACAGAGACACTCACAGAGACAGAGACACAGAGAGAGAGGGATATAAAGAGAGGAGAGACAGGGAGAAGTCTTGTTTTGTATTTTGTGTGCATGGGTGTTTGGCCTGCATGTATATCTATACCATGTACATATCTGGTGCCAGAGGGCATCAGATCCCTTAAGACTAGACTTACAAGCAGTTGTGGGCCACCATGAGGGTGTTGGGAATTGAACCCAGGTCCCCTGAAAGCCAGTACGCTTAACCACTAAGCCATCTCTCCATCCTCCAGAACCAACTTAGCTGTAGGCTGATGAGGCTAGAGTCTGCAGGACAACCTGCCAGCTGCAGACACAGGAGAGAGCCAGTGCGGCCGCTCAAGTGTAAAGGTCATGCTTCTCATGCTCAAGAAGAAGCTAGTGTTTTGCTCTGTTCAGGTTTTCAACTGATTGAATAAGGCCCACTACATCATGATCTGCTTTTCCTCTAGTCCTCTAGTGTAAACGTTAATTGCCTCCAAAATGTTCTCAAAGAAACATCCAAAACTATGTTTGTGTAAATATCTGGACCCCTTTGACCCAGAAAAGCTGACCTAAAGTTAACCACTGTATAAGCTGAATTAAAAAAAAAAAAAAAAACCAAAATATTTATTTATTTATTTATTTATTTATTTATTTATTTATTTATTTATTTATTTTGTATACGATGCTCTGCCTGCATGTGTTCCTGCATGCCAGAAAAGGGCACCAAATCTTACTACAGACATTTGGAAGCCACCATGTGGTTGCTGGGAATTGAACTCAGGACCTCTGGAAGAGCAGCCAGTGCTCTTAACCCCTGAGCCATCTTTCCAGCCCATAAGTTGAATTTTTTACAGCTTCGGTTTATAGCAGAATTCCAGTGTAGTTGTGTGAGGGCCAGTTGCCTGGAGACGTGCTGCACAGAAGGCCTGTGTGGTTCTGAGCCTCACAATAGATCAGCATCAAAGGAGAGGAAAGAGATTCCAGAAAGGATGTAAAAACCACCAGGCAGACAGGAACATTAGAAGTAAAAGACTAGTTTGACAAACACAGGCTCGTGGCCTTAATGATTTCTGTCTGAAGAAAAGGGAAATCCAGAAACCGAAGACCTTATTCTTTTTTCAGATAAACTTGGTAGAGCAGAGTTGTAAAATCAGGTCTCTGGGGCGAGGGTCTGCCTGCTAAGTCCCCAGAGCTGGTACCTCAGGCACTGGCTCCTGCTTGGCTGTGACCATAGTTGAAACCCTGTAGTTCTAGATTCCTGAATTCATCCCATGAACGGCTTCGGACATTTAGACATGGATTATTTTCCCCCTGGCATATATTTCTTGTACCAGGTTCTGTTTCCTTAATGGGAATGCCCAAGCTCAGTGACACTGGTGTGGAGGGAGTGAATATTTTTTGGAAACTGAATCAGTTGCTTTGCATCACTGAGGTCATGTGTCTGACAGAAGCAACTTAAGGGAGGAGGAGCTGGCTTTGGCTCACAGTTTCAGAGGGTTTTCAGTCTAGCATAGCATCGGTGGCACAGAAGAGCTTTCTCTTTGGCAGTAGGAGCTGATAGTACTGTGGGCTATGGAGCAGAGAAAAGGAGGCTAGCATTTCTACAAGTCTTACTTCTGTCAGCTAACCTCAAGCCTAAAGCTTCCAAAACAGCACCTCAGCTGAGGAGCAAGCGTTCAGCTTATGAACCTGTGGGGACATTTCAGATACGAAGGTTAATTAAAAACTAATTGGATAGCGGGGCGTGGCTCACACCTGTAATCCCAGCACTCTGGGAGGCAGAGGCAGGTAGATCTCTGTGAGTTTGAGGCCAGCCTGTTCTACAAACTGAGTCCATGACAGCTAAAGATACACAGAGAAACTCTGTCTCAAAAAGAAAAAACAAAACAAAACAACAACAACAAAAAAACTCCAAAAACCTAACTTGATAATTTGTGTGAGAGAAAATAAATTGAGGAATTGCATCCTGAGTAGGCACAGAAAAGATTTTTTTTTTTTTTTTTTTTTTGAGACAAGTTCTCACTATATGGACCAGGCTAGCCTTGAATTCAGAGATCCACCTGGCTCTATCCCTCAAGTTCTGGTAAAGATGTTTTTAAAGACAGCTTGAAATTCATATTGTATTACAGACCATTTCCTAAGGTGCTTTAAAAAAATACATTCAGGGATTTGTATCACTTCGAAGAGTTATTTAAACTAATTCTGTGTTTCTAAGGGTGGGGGGACACCTGTTGATTAAGTGACAAAACTTTGCCCTGCTTAAACACAGCAGGATCGTTAGCAGAGCCTGTCCTTCCTGTGTCCTGAGGTCCCTCACAGACGGCTTGAAGAGCAACCTCTCTTGGTTCCATCCCATCTCCCTGGAACTTCCTCCATTTATGTCTGGAGCTGACCCAATAGCTCAGCAGCAGGGTCCCCATTGGACACCCTGTATGGCCTCTGGGTCACAAGCAGGTAAGAAATAACTGTCCTCTGCTCTTTCTTTATCCTGCACCACATTTTCAGGTCCATCCTTTCCTGCTTCAAGCAGAGATTTGCTCTCTATCAGCCAACTCTCCACATGTCAGCGGGCTAATGGTTTTCTATCTTTATTACAAAACAACCTAGAAAAGTTTGTAGTTTGCTGAGAATCCCTCTGAGTCATATCTCAGGGAAAAAAGAAAAGAAAGAAAAACCTCCTTGAGTCATATGTGAGTTTAAAAAGGCCTCTGGCTTTCAGGTCAAAGGAGCCGCCTCCGCACCCCCCACCCCCGAGAGGGTTTCTTTATGTGTAGCCCTGACTGTCCTGGAATTCTATTTGTAGACCAGGCTAGCCTCGAACTCTGCCTCTCAAGTGCTGGGATTAAAGGCGTGCACCACCACGCCCGGCTAAATGAATTATTTATTTTTATTTTGTGTGCACTGGTGTTTTTGCCTGTGTATATGTCTGTATGACGTCATCAGACCCCTGAAACTGAAGTTACAGACAGGTGTGAGCTGCCATGTGGTTGTTTGCTAGAAATGAAAACCAGGTCTTCTAGGAAGAGCAACTAGAACTCTTAAGTGATGAGCCATCTCTCCAGCCACCTCTTCATTCTTCTTCTGTTTTTTTTTTTTTTTTTTTTTTTTTCAAGACAGGGTTTCTCTGTGTAGCCTGCGCTGTCCTGGACTCGATTGGTAGACCAGGCTGGCCTTGAACTCACAGATCTGCCTGCCTTTGCCTCCCAGAGTGCTAGGATTACAGGTGTGTGTCACCGTGCCAGGCTCACGTCCTCATTCTTAAAAGCAGCTGGCCATGGCAATGGGTTGGGAGACAGGCAGATGTGCAGGAGCAGTTGATGTTTGGCATGGCCCTACTGTCAGAGAGTCAGTCAACCCTGTAAAGAGAAGATTATAACAACACTGTGGGGGGGGGGCACCCTTTGCCCCAGGGTTTTCTACAAATTAAATGAGATCATCTATGTGACAATACTGTGTCTACTCAAATGTAAATTTCCTTTATTATCAGATTACAATTTCCATGAGTCATCTCATATGTCAGCTCTTGGCATAGCTGTCCTTAATCCTACCACGATTTCCCTTTTTTCCACTGTCTTGTTTCCTGGCAAAAGGATCAAATTCACCATATGCTCCACCTCCCCCCCCACCATATTTAATGCCTTTTTTGGCTCCACCCTCCGTTCTCAGCAAGGTCTATAAGTTCTCCTCCCTCACTAGGTCAGGACTCAATCAGGAAGTCTTCCGGTGGACGCCTGGCTACCCCGCAGTGGCACGCTATTGTTCAGTTTAGTGGCAGTCACGGGTAAAAACCAAATGATGATGAGCTAACAGTCCAGAATTGTGTGTTTTCCAGATTCCCATCGCTGTTGACTGTCTAGGGGGTTTCCAGGCCTTGTCTTAAAAATTCTTAGTCTTTGAAACTCACTCCTTCCAGCTTCATGCCTTCTTTTTTTTCCTTAAAAAAACAATTCGTTGAGTCCAAGTTTCAGTTCTTGTATGTACGTGAATATGGGACCATCCACTGCGGTGTGCCTGACCCGTGAGTGCCCCTACATCAGGAAGTTGTTTCTCCTTCTCCAGTGCTGGAGCCCTTGAAAAAGGACGGCTCTATTCAAGCCAGGGAGTGTGAGTGATCTGCTTTCAAAGGCACCGCGTCAGAGAGCAGGCATCTTCCGACCTAGACTTGAAATATGGCTGAGTTATACAAGTCCGGGCTGAAAGAGGGACGTTAAGATGTGACTGGGGCCAGAGACACCTCCCAGCACTCAGGAAGCAAAGGCAAGTGAATTTCTGTGAGTTCAAGGCCATCCTGGTCTACCTAGTGCATGCCAAGGCTACACAGTGAGAGCCTGTCTCAAACCAACACGCTCCCCCTAAAAAGGAGGGGAGGGGAGTTTGTCACACCTCTGGTGGGAACTTTGTTTACTCTGGTAGTCCGAGTTACAGCTTTTCTCACTTTTCCTCTTACCCTCTCACCCTAATGGACCTGTTAGTCTCCTTTTCGTAACTGACTTGTAGCCTAATTTTACCCTTCCCTCACATTTCCCTGCTTAGACAGAAGCCCTGCCTTGAACTTCAGGCTGCCTGGCTTAGTTCCTGACGATGCTTTGCTGACACAATCTATTCTTGCAGGGAGCGGGGTCTACACCCACTCCAGCCCTGGTAGCCCCGCAGCAGAGGTCGCCACCCTCAGCCTCAGCTTTGGCCAGCCCCAGCCTTCCCCAGCTTCCTTCCGGGCTCTGTTGCTGAGGTTCCCCCAGGCCTCATCCCTGAACCCAACCCCAGCTCACACAAGATACGGGACAAGCCTCATCTGGGGCTCATTTTCTCATCTGTAGCAAAGGGGAGTCCTAGTAGGTGACCTCTGAAGTAGCTCCTTTCCAACACTAACATTCTTTGTTTCTAAGTAAGAGCCGTCTACGTTGGCTCAGAACAATAGAGGCTGGGAGAGGATGAGTCAGGCTCAGCAAAACGTCAAGCTAACGGCGCAGCCAGGAGGTTAGACAGCGGCGTGTCACCAGGCAGTCGGACTCCTACTGGAGATTAGCCTTGCTCAGGCAGTAGACAAGATGCTGTGGCGCCCAGCTCGTTAGTTTCCTCACCGTGCAGGGAGGAGTCCCGGAGCGTCTAGCCTTCCTCCTCAATTCCTTTCAGACTCTTCACAGGCTGCCTAAAAATAAGAACGCAGGTTTTTAGTTTGTGTTTGTTTGTTTGTTTGTTTTTTGAGGGATACGCTTGAACCCCATGGTTGTTTACTAGTTTTGGTTGTCAACATTTTCCCGGGAGCCTTGGATTTCCCAGCTGTGACACGAGCTGGCAGTGCCGCGGCTCTAACACACAAAAGCTTCCCCCCAAAACGGGAACCCCTGAGCCTTCCTGCCTTATAAAAATCCCCTTTGGAACATTTTTCTTTTTTCCTCGCTCATTTGACCTTTTCCTCTCATTCTTACACAAGCCTGTGAGGCCTTTTTGGATCTACACAACTTCCTGTTCCCTGCACCAATGCCAGACCTACAGAATGCTGAGTCAGCATTAGCTCTTCCTGGAATGAAGTTTTCCCCCTCCTCTCTCTCTCTCTCTCTCTCTCTCTCTCTCTCTTTTCTTCTTTTCTTTTTAATGTGTGTGTGGGGGGTTGCATACCTCTGTGCTAATGTGAAGGTCAGAGAACAGTTGATGGGAGTCAGGTCTCTCCTTCCACCAGGTGGGTCTCAGGGATCCAACTCAGATTAGCACGCTTGGCAGCAAGCACACGTATATACCCACTGGGCCATCTCTCTCTCTCTCTAGTCCCATGGTTGTGTGTGTGTGTGTGTGTGTGTGCATGTGGAGGCCAGCTGCCAGTCTCTGGAACTGTTCCTCAGGCACCATCCACCATTTTTTTTTTCTTGTTTGTGCTTTGTTTTGTATGAGGCAAGGTCTCTTACTGGCCTGAATGTCACCGTTGGCCTGGTGGCCAGTGAGCCCAGCAACCCACATGTCTCCACCTCCCCAGTAAGCACAGGCAGCCATGAGTGTCTTTTGCTTGTTTTGTTTTTTGTTTTTGAGACAGGGTTTCTCTGTGTAGCCTTGGCTGTCCTGGACTCCATCTGTAGACCAGGCTGGCCTCACACTCAAGAGATCTGCTTGCTTCTGCCTCCAGGAGTGCTGGGATTACAGGCGTGTGCAGCATTTGGACATTTGGTGGTGAGTCCTCAATATCTAAGAAGAAGGAGAAGTGGAGTTGAGTAGAGCAGCAGGCTGGTCCTCGGGACAGGCCAAGTACAACTCTCAAGATTCTGGACTTCTGCCTATGGTCCCAGAGTAACCAAGCAGGCTTCACTTAGGATAAACATATATTCCATGGTCACTGTCTCAGGGGGAACACAATGCTAAAGAACAACTAAAAGTTTCTAGTGGACACTGAAATTTTGACTAAACAAGACATTTCCCCCACAAAGTGCAACAAAGATCATTGGGCATGACACACAGGAAGATCATCTTTTTGTGTAGGAGATTCACCGTCACACAAGTCAATCCCAAACAGCATTCCATGTTAAAAACGTCATTTTACTATTGATTTCCTGGGTCGCTTTAAGTCAATCTACTTAACCATTTTAGCCTCATCTGCAAAATAAGCAGGCATAGACCATACAATCTCTAAAGGCTTCCTCAGTTCTAAAATAAGTACAGAGACTGTATATAATTACATATTGTGTTATTATGGCAGTTAGTCACACCCTTACTATTTCTGAAGAAGCCTGAAGAGACTGCATGATTATTAAGGACTCTTGCCTCACATCTGGCTTCCATCTGAGGCTATGAAGTGTGAGCGCTTATCCAGAGGACTGTACAGTCCCGGAGCATCTGAGAAGATACAGTTGACAACCAGAAAGCTGGAATGAGGATTGGAGACACACCGTCCCCTTGCACTTTTGGGTCTTCAGATCAGACTGATCTCTTCACAGTGAACTGTCCCATTTGTTTAATTATCTTGCCAAAATTTTCTCATCATGGTTTTTGGCCCTGAGTTCATCAGGTTGGCAATGTACTAAGACCAGATTAGAAAGGACCCTAGATACGAGTGAATCTTTCCAGCCTGACCTCTTCCCCGCTTCTTCCTTCCATGCCTTCTAAGGTTGTGGGGTCCACTTAAATCAAACATAACTCAAACACCACGTCAATGAAGATGACAAGAGTTTATTGTAATCAAGCCATTACTGACTGGGGCTGCAGAACAGACTCGGGAAGTGAACTGCGATGCTGAAGGGATGTTGTAAAGCATATTTAAAGGATGAAACCATAAAGTAAGAGGGAGCAGAGTGGGCTGTAGCATCATCCAATATTTTGACATGAGGGGCTGAGCAAAGGAGTTTCCATCAATCAGGACAGGAGTAGGTTCCTGGGTCTGAGAACATGAACTTAATTTGACCCTTGCAGCAAGATGGAGAAGTTGTCCTTGAAATGGGTGGATTCAGACAATTGTCTCCTTACAAATTGTCCCTGGGATGTCTGGATAGACAACTGTTTCCTTACAACAGAAGTTGCTCAGCTATTTGGGAAGTCCCCAGCTTGAACTTAGTTTTTCCCTGTGATTAAGTGGAGCCTGAAAATGCAATTGTAGTTCTTAGAATAAGTTTCTTTTGCTTGTTTGCAACACTAACACAGCCATGCTGATCCGGTCTGGGATGTTTTCTCCTATTTTTACTGTTTACATAATTTTTCCTTTTCTTTCTCTCTAAAAAACTGTTTAACTATTTATTTTATTTTAAAACTCTGTGTGTGCGTATGTATGTATGTGTTTGTATGTGTGTATGTGTTTGTGTGTGTTCTAGGGACTGAACTCAGGTGAACTGGCTTCTGTGGCAAGCGCTTTCTACACACTGAGCCATCTCAGCAGTCCAAGCTTATGTGCTTTTCTAATGTCACTCTCTCCTGTGTGTACCCTTCTCTCCCTGGCTCTGACTTCCTCTGCTCTCACTGGCACTCTCTATGTCTCAACCTTCCTTGTCCTCAGGGTTAATGGCCAAGTATGTGTGGTCTTTCTCCTTGGATGGAGTAAACATCCCTCCCTATTGAACTTCCAGAACTTGCTTTTTTTGTTTTATTTGGTTTTGGTTTTGGTTTGTTGTCATTGTGTCCGTCCCCCCCCCCCCAGAAAGGGTTTCTCTGTGTAGCCTTGCTGTCCTGGACTCACATTGTAGACCAGGCTGGCCTCAAACTCACAATGATCCATCAGCCTCCGCTTGGCTGAGTGCTGAGATTAAAGGTGTGGGCCGCCACTCCCGGCTGCCACAAGCACACACACACACACACACACACACACACACACACACACACACGAGCCTCTTGTCTCCGCCTCCGGAAGGCTGAGATTACAGGTGTACCGTGCCTGATTTGTCCAGGACATTTTTTGTATGTACTCTTCTTGGGCCACTTTACATTACTATAGCAATATACTTGAGCCCAGGGACTTCATAAAGGAAAGAGGTTTACTTAGGTCATGGTTCAGAAGGCTCAAGGTCATGGCTTTGGCTTGTGCTTGGCTTTAGGGAACTCCTTATAATGGAGATCATCACAATGGGGTAGTGGACCTAGGCATTGTAAGTTGCACGCTAAGAACAGGGATCCGGGGGGATGCCAGACTCACTCACCACATTCTTCAGCAGCTAAGCAAGCTCTGTTCCATTTATGGGCGTGAAAGCCTTATACTCTAGTTATATACTATAGGACCCCATTCCTGTCCCTTATCTAGCACTGAGTCTCTAACCTGTCAATTTCTGGGGGACAAGCCATATCACAACCACAACCCTACAGAGCTCCCTCACAGAGTGGTACAGGCACCAATAATCAACAGTTACTCTGCTGAACTCAAATCCCTGGGGATGGTTAACAATATCATTTTAGGTAAGTTGAAAATAAGAAAACATTTTATTCATCTGTTAAATGGACACAATTGGTTTTTTTTTTTTTTTTTTATCTCATAGATCTGTTACATATGGGGCTGGAGAGATGGCTCAGTGGTTAAGAGCAATGTCGGCTCTTCCAAAGGACCGGGGTTCAATTCTCAGCACCCACATGGCAGCTCACAACTGTCTGTAACACTGACACCTTCACACTAATGAACATAAAATTAAAAAAAAAACAACAACAATTTAAATAATTAAAAAATTACTAAAAAAAGAGAGATCTGTTACGTTTAAATGAAACAATAAGTGTTAAGCACTTAGAACAGTGCCTGGCCAGTAGTGAGTTTAATAGACAGAGTGTTGAAACTTTTCTCCTTTATTTTACATATGTAATGTCCCTTCTTCTGCTCCCTCCTGGACTCTACAATTCACTGTTGTCTGTTTGTTTGTGTCGGGGTGGACACTGGATGTCTTCCTCCATCACCATCTATCTATCTTTTGAGATAAGTCCTCTCATGGAACCTAGAGTTTGTTGCTTTAGCTAGACTACATGGCCCTAGAACCCCTGGGATTTGGCTATCTCCACCCCATGCTCATTTTTTTTAAATATATATTTTTATTTTTCATTTATGTGCATATGTGTGGGTGCCTTCAGAGTTGTGACGAGGCAATGAATTCATTGCCTCTAGAGATAGAAGCAATAGTGGGCCACTGGATGTGTGTGTGTGTGTGTGTGTGTGTGTGTGTGTGTGTGCGTGTGTGCACTCGCGCTCGCGGAGGCCCGAAAAGGGTGCTCTGGATTCACTGGAGCTTGAGCTTCCGGCAGTTGTGAGCTGCCTGATGTGGGTGCTGGTGACTAACTCTGGCTGTCTGGGAAAGCAGCAAGTTGTCCTAACCACTGCACCACCCCCCCTGCCCCACATTCCGCTTTTCCGTCAGTGTATAGAATCTGAACTCGGGTCCTCAGGGGTGTGCAGTAAGTCAGCAAGCCATCTCCCAAGATCCCCTATAGTTCTTGTGTCAGGAGGATTTGTTCCTGGTCATTTTTTTTATTTCCTTTTGGGTCTAGAACATAGCCCACAAAATTTGACAGGTTTAGAAAACTTAGGCCTACATTCCTTCCTCCTTTTAGTCCTGATTATTCACAATGTGACGTTGGCCATAGAATTGTGATTCTATAAATGAAAACATCCTATTATAACTAAACCACAAATCAGGTATTAGACCACTGTATAGCTCCTTGCATGCTTGAGCCCAGAACCCACTCTAGTGCTCAGCTTTTGACTGTATTATCTTTGCTTCTCACAACTAGGGATCAGCCTGGCTCCGGCTAGCCATGCTTCATGATAGCCGAGTTCACTTTGGAGCGAGTTCACTCTTCAGGGAGCCTCACTCGTGACCCATAGACAAACCAGTCAGCAAACATGAACTAGTGGAAAATATTTGGTATTAGGCCCACAGGACAAGCTTCAGCTGTAGTCAGTTCTTTGGGTCAAATTCAAATTCAAATTCACTTCTGAAATTTTCCAAAGCTATTACTTACATCTTTGCAGAGACACTTCTTTGGTTTGTGTTCATGGATCTATGCCAAATTACAGTTTACCCAACACTGTGATTCATTTGTTTGTTTCCTATACACTGTTCGACTTTTCCCATATTTGGCCTTGGCTGCAGACTCCTAACATATGGTGTACATGGCTAGGCAATCAGACTTCTTAGTATTTTTAAATCTTACTATAAAAATTAGATTGAAGGTCAGTTCTAATAATATACCAGGGACTAGTCACTTCTTTTCAGTCAGTGAATGTTAACTTTAATTTACTTCTCTTCAGTGATTTCCAGTGCGTTAATGTTGAGGCAAAAATTCAGGTCAAGTAGTGTATCATTAATAGTACTTAGTTCATGAATAAGTTTCATACAAAGTAGCACAGGCCCAAAGAAGTGGGCCTAGAGAAATGAGGACAGACAGGACTCAAGAAATCAAAGTTCAAGATGTTTGTCTCCTCTCTGTTCTCTGAAACAGTATCTTTCTCAGGACTAACTCAAGACCAAGGTGCTCTGTGACACACACACACACACACACACACACACACACACCACAACACATCACACTACACACCTCACATCTACTCACTCCAGATAGGGATCCCAAAGTAGAGATACTACCAAAGTCTACCTTAGTGAACCAGTGAGTTTTATTGGGGTTGCTCACAGGAATGTGAGTGAGAGGTTACTTATGGCAGCAGAAATGACTCAAAGACAGTTGCATCACCAAAGCCCACCCCAGCATGGTGAAGCTACCGAACGTTGGGAACCTGGAGCGTACTGCGCAGCCTCCAGGCAGCTCAACAGGTTGACGTGTATGGTCCTTTCAAGAGGATCAGCTGATCCAAGCCTCTTCCAGGTAGTCCCATCCACCTCTGCTTCTTTGCCACAGCTGGGCTTGTCTCTGTTTTCTTTGCAGTTTGGGATATCTGAGAGGGACTCTCAGGAGTCTTTACACTTTCTCTGGGAGCGAGGGGCCTAGTGAATTTGCTCGGTTTCAGGGACTTCCTGAAGCTGTTTTGAGTTGTTTACCTTCTATCTTCCCTGGAAGCTTCCCTGGAAGATGGAGCCTCTCAATCTTGGAGAAAACCTACACAGCACCAGGCTGAGCAAGCACAGGCTTTTCCTACAGGGCAGGGGTATAACTCTCGACTGTTGGTTCTCCAATGTTCTCTTCTGTGTGGCAGTCTTTTCTCTAGAGTAACGTTCTGTTGATCAGCACTTGTTCCAAAGACTTCTGTCCATTTTTTTTTTTAATTTTCTTACTAATTCATTCCTTCTTTGGATATTAATTGATGTCAACACCTGTGGGAACTAGAGAAGAAAAATGAGTAGGCCTCAGAGATTTTTGTGTGGTGGAAGGACCAAAATAGACAGATGGTTAAAACTCTGCATGTGACAGGTATCATGACAGAGCTTTATTAATGAGGCTGCCAAAAGGTAAGTGGTAACTTCAGAGATGGAAATGTCACAGAAAACCATGAGGAGAGAGTGTGCTCCAGGGAAGCATGGTGATAGTGTGTGCCTCACTGAGGACAAGAGGAAGAAAAACAATGTTGAATGCAAACACCTCTTCTAGGGCAAATGCCTTAAACTATCTGGTAGTCACAAAACCGAAGGAACGTGGCACTCCCATTTCATGATGTGAAAGCCACTCAGAAACTGAGCCCACAAGCTAAAATTTGATAGAGAAATGAATGATGATGAACTGGGACCCCAGGGCACTGCCCAGGATGAGCTGGCATGATATCTCAGTTGTTGGAGAACCCTTGAGATCAGAAATGGGGTACCTTGAAGCAGATGCTAAAAGAGGAGATGAGAAAATGGCAGACCAATGTCACCCAATTGGTAATTTAGAGGAGAGTAAGGCTGGAGTTTAGTGTCATAAACCAGAGAGGAGTCAGACTTTAAGCCTGGTATAGTAATAAAAACAGACAGAGCATGTGTCCAGCCTTAGGAGCACAAAGATGGCTGAGCTTCTGAGTTCTAATCACTCCCAGGTTACACTGCACCCCCAAAGAGCACACAGTCTTTTTTTGTTTAGGCCAGCTCTGCACCTTCTTCTTGGACCTTCAGAGTTTAGCATAGGGCTCTCTGCTTCAGGTTGCTCTGACTATCTGGTATCCTTGCTCCAAGCCCTATAGTAGTGATCACAGCCATCTTGCTGCATGAGCCCCCAAACACTGTCCTACTTTTCATAGCTGTACTACGTCGTGAGTTATCCAAGGGCAAAACTGTCTTCCCTCTCCCATGAATCAAAGACTAGACCAAAATGCTGTCAGTGCATTCCATGGGTGGATGGATGAATGATTGGCCCCAATAAAAGTTTTCATTCTCCTTGCGAATACAGACCTTGGAAAGTAGATGTTCAGAAAAAATGCTGAGTATACTTTAAAATGGAAGCCAACTATGGATTTGGGAGAGTCTTGGGCTAACTCAAGCCTGGCTGGCCTTCTGTTGCTTTACGCTCCTGCTCACACATCACTGTCATTCTACGCAACATTTACACCACAGGCGGGCGTCAGAGGTGGAGATAGAGGAGCAAGTCAATTAACAAAGTTCAGTCTAAGAGCCTGTTCTAGCTGTCTTTTAGATCATCCTCTGACTTCAACTTAGATGGGCTGCTTATCTCCACAGGCTTGCAGGCTCCCGGCCTCCAGTCTTTCCCTTTTGTACATCCTACACTCAAGTCATTTTTCTTGAAAAAAAAAAAAATTGTTGTATATGGTGGTATATAACCTGTAATCTCAGCACTTCCTGTCTGAAACAGGAAGACTGCCAAGAGTTACAGGCCAGCAAACAACACACACACAGTGAATCTCTGGCTCAAAACAAAACACCCCTGCGCACGAACACATGCTCGCATGCACTCACGTGCAACAGTCATGCTGAGTTTTTGTTTGTCCGCTCAGCTCCCTTGTTGTCTTCAGAGCTGAGCCTGACTCTTTAGCAGGCAGGCTTGGTCCTCATCAAACATCTTTTACTTTACAGACAAAAGAACGAGGCTTGGAAATGGGTAGGTACTCTTTCTTTCTTGGTTTCTTTTTTATTTTAGATTTATTTTATTTTATGTGTATGAGTGTTTGGCTAGCATATACTTAATGTGCACCACATATGTGCCTGGAGCCAGTGAAGGCCAGAAGAGGGCATTGACTTCTCTGGAAGTAGAGTTACAGATGGTGTTTGAGACACCATGTCGGTGCTGGGAATTGAACTTGGGTCCTCTGAAAGAATAGCAAGTGCTCTAAACCCCTGAGCCATCTTTCCAGCCCCACTAGTATCTTTCCTAAGCATAGTAGATGGGAGAGCAATATTTAAGTGGCTGTTTCTCAAACGTTTAAGCTAATGACCTTCTCATCTCACGATACCATATCACCGGGACCTACTAGGTTCTTTCTTGCTTCTCCAACCTGTGACGAGTAGTACTATGAAACTCAGGTTTGTCTTTGGCCTGACCACTCACTGCTCACCTGTGATACTGGCTGACTTCACCGAAGTCAGGAAGCTGCATCCTCTACCCTGTGAATCAGCGCTCCATTTTCCCGGATCACAGTTCACAGATTTGTCCCGACATCCAGACAACAACCGTCTGCTCCGCGGCTCACTGGAGAACGTGAAACTGCTGGCTCCTGGAATGTCTGTCTAGTCACTGAGCCCTCGAGGTGAAAGGTCTCTTGGAGAGATGAGAGCAGGCCAAATTTACCCAATTCTACACAGCGTCAGGCAGCCCTGAGCCACATTCCATTATGGCCCAGGGAGCAGCTGAGGCTTACCCCGTGGCTAACCCCTCAGAATACCGGTCCTGCAAGGGCAGAGGTCTCCAGACCAAGGTGCAGCTGTAGAATGGAAAACTTCTCCTGCGGAGCTCATTTCAAGCTGGAGACTGTACAGGGCCTTAGACGAGTTTCTGCTGCTCGCGCTTTCTGCACCTGCTGCTGAGCTCTCAGCTTACAGTAGAGAAGAGGGGCTCACAACAGGGTGTATGCTCTCCTCCTGAGAAGCGGGGCATAGGAGATGATTAAGAACACCTACTATGTGATAGCCGTTTTAAATATGTCTTCTCAGGCTGGGGTAAAAATCAGTTGGTGAAACGATTGCCCAGAAAACAACAACGAAACTCTTCCCCTCCCCTCGCCCCCAACCACAATGCCAGGCGTGGTGGCGCAATCTTATAGTCCCAGTGCTGGGGAGGAAGAGCCAGGATGATCCCTGGAGCTTTTGGACTAATGAGCTCAATATTGAGTCCCAGGCCAGTGAGAGAGACCCTATCTCAAAAGGGGCCAGAGAGATGGTTCAACCGCTAAGCACGCTTTCTGCTCTTGAGAAGGACCACATGTTATATACACACTGGAAGAACACATCTTCTCATCTGGGTAGAGGAGATGGTGCACACTGTTAATCCCAGGAGGCAGAGGCGGATGGATCTCTGTGAATTCAAGGCCAGCCAGATTCCAGGTCAGCTGTGTTAAATAGAGACCCTGTCTCAAACAAACAAACAAACAAACAAACAAACAAACACCTTCCCATTTGATCCCCACCACAGCCATTTTTCTCATTTTAAAGGCTGCGAACTGAAGACATCTCCAGGCACAGTAGTGTATTTCTTTTCGTTAACCCATATAACAAGACGGACCGTTGGCTTCGATCCCGAGTGTCAGTGACAGGAGCCTAGAATCTGGATGAGATGTAGCACAGCCGGATGGGTAGTCTCAAGCGGGCAGACATTACACAGTTCTGAGACTGTGATATCATGTCCCATATACCACTACTGTATTCAGAAACTGGCCTTGGAACTGCAGCCTACTTATACACCGCCGGGAAAAGGAAGCAGTTTGGGCCCTAGAAAGGTAGCTCGGAGGTTAAGAACACTGGCTTCTCTTCCAGAGAACCCAGGTTTGATTCCCGGCACCCACATAGCACTTAACAACTGTCTATAACTCTAGTACCAGGAGATCGAGCACCTTCTTCTGGTGTATTTATGAATTTAGAGATATAGACATATATATACATATAAAACAAAAATTAAAGAAAAGTGGCCATGGATTTGAAAGAGAGTAAGGCATGGAGGAGGGGGAAGATACATGGGAGAGTTTGGAGGGAGGAAAGGGAAGGGGGAAATTACATAATTATAGTATAACCTCAAAAAATAAATAATTATTTAAAACAAACAAAAACTCACCCGTACACATTAAATAAGTAAGTAATTTAAAAGCGCCTTGAACTAAGAATCTAAATACATTTGCATCTACAGCCTATTGCATAAATGTGAGATCCTGTCTTGGTTTTCTTACCCACAAAAGAAGCTGTGCGTGGTGGCACATGCCTGTGACGCCAGCACTTAGGGTGAGAAAGGCAGGTGGATGTCTGAGAGTTCGAGGCCAGCCTGATCTACAAAGCCAGTCCAGGACAGCCAAGGCTACACAGAGAAATACTGTTTCGAGAAACCAAAAAAGAAAAAAATAAAGATCTCCAATTTAAAAAATGTTATAAGCATTAGTTGAGAATTTGAATATTTTGGAGAGTGAGACCTCCACTCTCCAAATGGGTTTGGTGCTTTGTCTGTATGTACATCTGCACACCAGAAGAGGGCAGCAGACTCCACTGTAGATGGTTGCAGACCACCCATGTGGATTCTGGGAATTGAACCCAGGACCTCTGGAAGAGCAGTCAGTGCTCTTGACCACTGAGCCATCTCTCCAGCCCCATACATTGTGTGTGTGTGTGTGTGTGTGTGTGTGTGTGTGTGTGTGTGTGTGTGTGTGTGTGTGTGTTTGACACAAAGACTCTGTGTTCTGGCTGTTCTGGAACTTACAATGTAGACCAGGCTGGCCTCCCAGAGACCCTCCTGCCTCTCCCTCCCCAAGTGCTGGGATTACAGGCATCCACCACCTCGCTCAATTATGAACCAATTCTTATCCAGCATTTGTTTTATGGTGCTCTGCCCATCATTGTGTTACACTGACCTCTGAGTTTTTAGCCAAGCTAAGGAAAGAGCAAATAATTAGCAGAAGGAGCATAGACTAGACAGACATTGGGTGACTTGGGCTTGAGTCTTGCTTTTATTAGTTACCACTGTGAGATATGTAAGTGAAGCAATAGGCCCCAATTTCCCTGCCTGTGTGTACTTAGGGTTGCTCGGGGAGTATATGAGAGCATAAAAGCAGGAATGTTTTGTCATCTTAAGGCTCTGTAGCAGTGGAAGTCATTTATCCAACAACATATTTTTACTGCTTTCTATGGGTCAGGCGTGTGCCAGGTGGTCAGGGCGCCTAGGCAATGGAAATATGATCTCCCTCAGCTCACAGTGTGATGAGATAAATAAGCAAATGGGTAATCACAACACCATGTGTGAGTGCCCTGTCGGGAGGAGCCGGATGCTCCAAGTACAAAGAGCGGGCACTATGCTGTCTAGCTACTGCTACTGTTGCAAAACAAATTACCACCAAAACTTTGCTGCATAAAAACAAAAAAACAAACAAACAAACAAAAAAAACCCAAAAACATACTTTTACATCATTTCTGCACATGAGGACTCTGGGAATTGGCAGGCTGGACAGATATGGCTCATGACCTGTCATAAGTCAAGTCACTGCCTCTGCAAACAAGACTGAGGGCTGTAGTGATGGCTCAGTGGTTAGGAGCCTTGGCTGCCCTTCGAGAAGACCTGGCTTCAATTCCCAGTGCCCATGTGGTAGTTCACAACCTCTGTAAGTCCAGTTCCAGGTGATCTGGTAACGTCTTCTGGACTCCATGGACACGGCACCCTTGTGGTGTAGCGACATCCGTGCAGGGACAACGCCCATACACCTAACAAAGATAAAGAACATCTCAAAAACCAAACAAACTAGACCAGGCATAGAAAATAGTATTTCCAGCTTCACTCTGGTGGCTGCCTAAAGGAGGCTTCCATTACTCCCCACGTGGGCTTCTCAAAGTTTTACTCAAAATGTGTCTCTCCTCCAAAACAATTCTAAGAGAAATACACACACACTCCTCAGGAGGGGAATCCACCACATCTCCCATCTCCCGATATAGCCCAACACCAGCATGGCACAAGGTGGGAAACTATAAGATGTGAGGACCAGAAGGGAATCGTCCTGGTCCTTGCTGCCTCAAGGTACTTAAGCCATTGGGAAAGAGGAGGAGCCAGGGAAGGTTTTCTGAAGCCTAGTCTTGAGTAGCATTTTTCTACTTCTCAGAGTTTCTGCTAGATATTAGGGTAGTAAGAGAGGACTCCGTAAATTCAAATTATTCTTCTATTAAGCAGAAGTGACACTGTAGATAAAGTAGGACATACTTAGAGCCAGTGGGTTTCCTGAATGCCTACACCTGACACAACTAGACTCCACTTGGCCTGATGTGGTTCTTCAAGTCTGCCCTGCTCGGAGATGGCCGCCGATAACTATTATCTACCCCTATCTACCGCCCCGAGTGGGCAGAGAACATGTCTGACACACAGCTCCCTTTGTAGTATCTTACATACTCGCTGGTGTCACAACCACGTGTTTAATAAAATGAAAGAGACTTAAAGGAAACTCAGTGAATCCAGAGCACACATAAACCATAGATATAATAACACGTTAATAAGTGAATAGACAACAATAGTCCTTTCTTTTAGGCTTTATTTTTGGCTGCTGTTGTTTGTTTGTATGTGTGTTTCGTCTTTCCCAGCCAGCAGCTTCTTCTCTCCCCTCCCTCCCCGGGGCTTTCTCCCTACAGCACCAGCACCGACCATTTTGAATCAGAGTGAACACTGTAGCAGACACGTGGACAAACCCTGACTCCGTTTACTTCAGACGGCTTGCTGACCCCTTCACTCTTCTGTTTGGACTTCTTACCACACAGTGCTCCTAGATTTCAAGATATTTCAAAAGAAGAGGCCATGGCCAGCCACAGCTTTATGCTGGCTCTCAGAGCCCTCTCCAATCTGGGGGCGAGGTGAGGGGTGGTGCGGCTTCACTCTGGCTGTGCTGTTCCCTCCAGAGCCCACTGTCAGACGTGGGGTTTCTAGGAAGCCTCCCCAGGCACATGCTTCCACCCAGAGAGGGACGCCCCTCCATGCCTCCATTAGTACAGCCCTTCAATGGCTTCGCTTTCTGTTTCCTGCTTTTTTTGTTGGAAAGGAATACAGTTGAGTGGTTTAGATCCTGGGCTTTACAGTTAGAGCCCTTTTCATCCTTGTTGCTATTTGGGCAAATGACTTGACATCTTTGAGCCTAAATCTTCTCGTTTGTAAACTGAAGAGGATTATTTCTGTGTCGTGGGGTTATTGTGAGGGCTAAGCACTTAACTGCAGATGGCTTAGAACACAGCCTGCAGATAACACACACTAATACCAGAGATCGAATCAGGCTCATTTGGTCCATCCCCCGGGTAGTAAAAGACTGCAGGTGACGCCTTTTTGATGGGAGGAGGAAGAAATTCAGAGTCACTCAACACCGGATGAAGAGGGCTGAAAACGTTACCGTACTCATGTAATGCTTGAAAGGACCAAAAGTAAGAGGAAAAGTTCAGGGGGTAAGGAACTCTCTTCCTGTCACAGAGCTATGACCCATGTCCTGTGTTCTCTGTTCCCTACTGCAACGCTCTGGGGCCAACTAGGGAATTTGATTATTTAATTGGCCTGTTCTGTAATGGATCCATGCATTTACCTTTATATATAATATATATTATATATGGTTATATATTATATATAGTTTATAAATATATTTCATATATTTATAATATATATTTATAATGGTTATATATATATATATATATATCACATTAAGGACTCAAACTCTTTGTGTATTTAGTTCTTACCTCTCTCACTTCCCTTACTGGCCTCAGGATGTTCTATGAGTCCTGCTCTAACTTCTCTTTTCTACTCAGTAACCCCTCCCACCCTCACATTCAGCCCAGTAAACTCTTCTCTCACCTCTGGTCTTATTCTCCCCTCCTCTCAGTTCTCTGTCATTCCATTTCCAGGGCCTGGGCTTACCCTGTCCTGGGACTGTATATGCTGGCCTCAGCAAGATTGCTAGCAGAGGCCCAGCCTAGCTCTGCTGCGTGTCAAGCTGCAGGTGAGGGAGTGGAAGGGGAAATCGGGATCCCACAGACAGAAAACAGTTCCCCAGTCTGGTGATCACGGATGGTGCTGGGAGAGTCCCTAGGACGCAACTGAGAGGCCAGGAGAGTAAAACCTGCTGCAGGCAGAAATACTGGGTTTTAAACAGCTCCAGTGTCAGGCTGTTCAGTCCTCATAGGATCTGTAACTGCTACAGAAACTTCATTGTTTCACTGACAGGGCATGACCTAGACTGAACTTACTTATGGAGCCTGTTCTGTTGGCTCATGGAAACATTAGCTCAGTGGAAACCTTGTACCCGTCCCTATAGAAATCAGCTCAAGTCACACACACACACACACACACACACACACACACACACACACACACACTTTTAGTTGAAACTTTATTGAGTTTAAAGAGCAAGTCAAGAAGAACTGACAATTTTCTCAATTGATACTGATACTCCCCCCAAAAGCATGATTCCCGTCTGCAGGAATTTTATGAAATCTTTATTATATTTACTATTATTTTGTATGTATGTGGACATATCTGTGCTTTCGGAAGGCTGGATGAAGTCCTTGTCTTTACGTGGGTGCTAGGGCTCGAACTCAGGTTGTCAGGCTTACACAGCAAGCCCCTCTACCCACTGATCCACCTCTTCCAGTCTTCTGCAATTACTTCCTGTTTGTTAGGGAAGCCAAGTTTTTTTTTTTTCACCCAAGGTTTAAGTAGTTTATAGAAATTACTTTTTTTATACAGTATGAATTTTTCAATCTGTATTTGTGTCCGGTTATTCTTCCTCAATAATTGCCATGTTTTCCTCATTTGGGGTTTTTCTTCCCTCCTAGAATTTAGTGAGTGCTTGCATCAGCAGCATATCTGCCAAAGTCAAAAGGAAAACAAGTCTCAGGAGAAAGTGCACAAGAGGAGAATGTTTTGAATCCTTGCAGATTAGAAAATGCCCATATTTTGCTGTTGTATTTGAATGTCATCATGGCCAGCAGAATACATAGCTGAAAACTAAAAATTATTTTCTTCTTTTGGGGGTAGAGAGATAAATGTCTCAGTGGCTAAGAGTACTGGTCACTCTTACAGAGGGACCTGGGTTCTGTTCCCAGCATCCATATGGTGGCTCACAGGGGCTTTGAAGCCCTCTTTTGATCTCTGTGGGCACCAAGAATGTATATTGTCCACATATACCCATACAGGTTAAACCTACACATAAAATAAATAAATCTAAAACAATTTTTAAAAGTTTTTTTTTCAAATTTATGCTTTATTGTTACCCTGCATTCAATCTCTGAAAATCAATCTCATTTTTATTTTATTTTATTCTATTGATAATATGTCTTTCTTTTCTCGATACGTCTAAAGCTTTCTTTTGGTCCTTTCTTAGCTCTGAAATTCCCCTACGATGTATCTGAGTAAGGATTTTCAAGGGACTGTCTTACCTGATACTTGGGCAAGCCGCAGGGAAGCCCTAAGCCTTGTTTGGGTTGGAGCATTTCTGGTCCCTACTCTGGGAGCCTCCTCCCTAGCAGGTCTTGCTTTGCTCAGGGCACTCCTTTCAAGCCGATGGAGGCTTTTGAATCCATCCTTTGTGACTACCACCTTGACCACCAGGGCTATCTTAACGAGATGCCACGGAACCAGCTCATCACATCGGGTGGCTTCAACATCCCAAATGTATTCTCTCAGAGGCTGGAAAGTCCAGTGCTACGGTGCTGACCCAGTCACTCTCTGGCAAGGTTCATTTCCTTCGTCTACATGGCTCTCTTCTGGCTGAATCCTCACCCAGCACAGAAAACAACAACAACAAACTAGCTTTCTCTCCTCCCCGTGTTGGCTTGGACTCTACTCTAAGATCTCCTCTAACTTTTGTAAACTCACACAGCTCGTGCCTCCAAGTGTAGTGGCGTGCTGTGTGTGCGCGTATATGTGTGTATGTGTGTGCCTGTGTGTATAGCTTCAACACACAAGTAGAGGTATGCGACTTAACTCAAAGTTCTGTTGATTTCTTTCGCATTTCCATTCTTTAATTTAGTTGTTTAGTCATTCCTTCCTGCCCCTCATATTTGTCGTATTAGTCAACCCATCCACGACTTTATTTAGTTTTACTGTTTCACTTTTAAATCTTCTCTTTTCTTCTTCTTTATTTGTTCATTTCCATAGCAACCTGCACAATACCCCATGCCTCTTTAAGGATGCTGCTGTTTACAGCAGTTGTCTCTTCAATTACCCATCTTTCCTCTGGGCTTAGCTTCCAATTTTTCTCAACTCTGTTCTTTTTGATACAGTTGGGTTTCCTCAGGTATCTGGTGATTCTGGGTTTCCTGTTCCTGTTTGTTTTTGAAGGGTCTATTAATTAGCAGGTATGCTGTTTAAGTTTGCAACCCCATACTGCCATATTTCTTTCCCTCCGGAGTCCTCTGGTAAATGGAAGGTCAGTCTGGAGTCTGTAACGAGGACTCCTTCTCTGTCAGATGCACCAGGGCTACAAGAAGGCGAGCTTGATGACTGCTGTCCTCTCCACCCCGGCCTTTGCTTAGATGAAGACGCAGTTGACAGGTGGCGCGGGGCCAGCGCTTCTCCCTCCCTGTGTGTAGGAGTGCCAGGCACCTAGCCAGTCCTGTTCCTCTTTACTCGGAGGCTCTTACATCCCACCAGCTGCCTTCCTGACACAGGTGCCTTGCTACTTCCTTATCTCCTTTCTCCGTGTGACACACACACACATCACAGACAAGCACAGGCTTGCACACACATGCACTAAAGTTCTCTGAGGTGGAGGGCAGGGGAGTTAAACCTGCTGCTCAGAAGGGCTGTGTAATATTAACAACCCTCATGACAGATTCACAACTGCTCTTCTCTGTCTCGGAAACGGAAAGAAACAAACCCCACCTTTACTAAATGAGAGAGCGGAGGTTCAGGCAGGTTAAGAGCATGGACACAAAGAAGTGGCCCCAGAGTGACTCTAACCCTCCATCAGATTCATTTTCTCTCCTCTTGAATGTGTTTGTCTTTACTCTTTTCACTAGTGTATAGTTCCCTGGGGGCGGGGGCTCCCTTGGCTGTAGACTCTTGTTTCTGTTTAGCTACTCAACAGTGTCTGATGAGCAGCAGTCAGTGTAAATTTTGTGGAGCAGCTAGGTAGAGCAGTTAATTACAATTATGCTATTATCTGTATATAATTACATATTCGGGTGCTGGAAGTATTTTATTTGAGGTCTTTAAATTCTTTATTGTGTTTACTAAATTAAAGATCTGCGGGGGAAAAATAAAGTCAGATTGCAATTCAAAATGAAAACTGGAGGAAAGTTCAAACTTCAGCTTCTGGCTGGAGTTCTTCCAAACCCCAGGCAATAAGTCTGTGTAGACAGACAGGAGACGATGACACACTCTCTGATCTCTCATGTTAGCTTCTGGTTCACTCTGCGGGCTCCGGGAAGACAGCCCTTTAAAAGAGACAGCATCATGTCTGATGTTCATAAAGATGGCACAACCTGGGTCTGTTCTTTCGGTCCCACTTGGTTTATTCATGCACTCACACAACAAATAGCCATTGTGCGCCTGTGATCCCGGTTCTCAACGTGGCTGTCTAAAAAAACTACCCAGGGAAACTTTCCAAAATACCATTAGCTGCTGTCACCTCTAGAGTAATGGAACCTTAGTCCTTGTAATTTTAAAGCTCCTCGGGCTATTATGACACACAGGATGAAAACCACTCATCCATGACATATGATGTCCTGTGCTGACAAGTGGAACACAACAATCCCGGCGTTTCACTGAGGGTAGACTATGTTTCAGGTGCTGAGTTAAATCTTACATATATGAACACGTTTAACCCCTCAATGGCTGTAGAACTGAGGTTGAGAAAGGATAGCTAGCTTGAGGAACATGCACCCCAGGACAACACTCACAGGTCTGTGGTTGGCTATAACCATAGTCCAGTAAACGACAAAATGACAGGAGATAAATATCAAGAGAAGTGAGAAGTGGGGAGGCAGCAGCAGGAAGCGGGAGGAAGCCAACAAGTTAAATCAAAGCAAAGTGAGACCCAGCAGAGTGCCTTATTCTCTTGCCTCCCCATCGCCTTCCTGGAGTTCAGCCCTCCTATTGAAAATGCTGAAATGCCCCCAGTGGTCCTACCAAAGTTTCATGGGGGGAAGACTGAAGTCATGCACAATTACTCATGCAAACTCAGGACAGTGTGCTCTTTTGTGTGCCTCCCATTCACATGTATAAAGCCTCACTCTGTTGTTTCTGTAAAAAAAAAAAAAAAAAAAGCCTTTGTTGAAGAAACAATTTACAAATGTGCCAAACACACATTGGTTCCCCGCCCTCTTCTCTCATCCCTCACTTGACTGGGACACTAGAAAACAAGTCCCTGGCTTGCCCGGGGCGTGGGCCCTCTTGCCATCTAGGCCCTGAATGGAAACTACCCTGCATTGCACACTACTTACGGGCCAAATTATGGTCTTAAGCTTAAGTTTGAGGTTAACCTCAAGTAGTGTTTAGCCACACCTGCCATCCCCTCTGCCTGGCCTCAGAGGCAAGCACAGACTTCGTGTGGAGGAAGGGGGAAATGGTGTGAAGTTGTTAATTAACCGTGGGAGGAAAAGAAGTCCTCTCCAGACACCAAAAATTCCAGTGAGGAGCGTTCTAAAAAGCAGCCTTTGTACCAGCCAGCCACACGATTCAGGCTGGCCTCCGCTGGGGCTGGAGGTAAAAAAAAAAAACAACTCCAGTAGCGGGCAGGGCCTCCACATCCCCAGTGGGCACCTCAGGAGGCGGTTCAGCTGTGAGAGAGGACCCCAGGATCGTGGATGGAAGTGGTAGCCCCTCCCAGAGCGCTCAGGAAACCCCACAAAGCTGCCTGGAGCTGGCGCGCTTACAGTGAGTGGTGAGTTGAGTAAGTAGAAGGCCCGTCAAGGAGTCCAAGACTCTGGAGGCATGAGGTAGAAGTGCACTGTAGCCTGGGGTAATCTCACACCAGCAGGTCTGTCTCCCACCCAGCGCTTATCATAGCAGGGACTGCCTCTCACTTCGCACAGAGTACTATCTTAAAAGCAGAGGAGGAAGTATCACCTCCCAAGCTGCCCAGGTCCTGGAGGCTTGGCTGCTACAGGGCTGAAGGACATCCGCACTGTCTGGGAGACTCAGTCTAGTAAGCTGCTGTCAGCAAGGGTGTGAGTCCCCGCGATAACCACATTTGTTCATAAGCAAATGGGCAGTTGAGCCATTTGAGGCCTTAGGCAAAAGGGCGCACACCTGGCCTGTTGACCAGTCTAGAGAAAGGAGACAGGCCAGGAAGGACGCCCTTAGAACTGAGGACCTAGTGCATTAGGATGTGAACGCTGAAGTGTGACATTTACTCTGAGAAGGCCTGCCTACAGTGTCTGCCTTACTTCACAAGGATAGAGACAGATTCCCAAGATGAGGTTGCCAAAACCAGGAAGACAGGGCACTAGGGTTTCCAACCAGGCAAGTTTCCCAGTCTCTTGTTCCAATAACATTTCGGCATCTGGGCAGACAAGAGGGACTTTCCATCATTATGATATCAGATGGTTAGGATCCTGGGCAATGCACATCCTTCCTTTCCTTCCTCGATGTCAATAAAGGATTTCTCCTTTGTAGACTTCTGACACATTAGAGTTGAAAAGATTTTAAAAGCTGTGGAGATGGATTCTGATAGAAAGTGAAATTGAACCAGAGAAATGACCAACACATGAGAAATGACCGACACACGGGCACAAGCCTGTAACTGCTTGGATTATCTTCAGATAAAATGTAAGGCCTTCTCCTCCACCCAACCCCATGCCCTTTGCAACACTTGTGTAGTAGAGCCTATTGCCCATTCCTGTTCTATTTCCTATTTCACTCACTTTCATACAGGATCTTAAACTGAAACTTATTCTTGATAAACGGACTTTGGAGAAGTTTTACTATTTGGTATTTTAACCCAAACCAAAAACAAAGGTATTAGGTTAGAAAAAGGTCATCGCAACTGGAGGTTTCCAGGGTGAGATGAGACTGGTTGAAAACTCTCAAATTCTTTGGCCTTGCCCTCAAAGCTGTGTGGACCAGGGGCATGAGCATTACCTCGGGTCTCACCAAGACTGCATTTTAATAAGAACCTGGGTGGACCAAAGGCACAGTAACGTTTGAGTACGTCCTGTTTTAAGGTGGGGCTGGGGAACCGTCTTCCCTCTTCCTCTCACTGGAAAATGATGAGTCTTCCGCCATCCCTTTCTTGTCCCTTCTATCCTATTTCTACCTCTTTCTGACACCGTACAGTCTGATGAGGGAGAAATAGGATATTGTAAGAGAGAACTGGAGATGGAAATTTTTAAAAAATGTAAAGTATAGCTAACTTAAAAGATCTTCTGCAGCTCCAATGTCATGTTCTGATGGAAATATAAACATCTGCTGTGTTTATACTGGCCAGCTTCTGAACGATCATCCTCGGTTATATTAGGAATGTGACGGCTTGGAAAGCACACTAAAACTCTGAGAACAAAAATATTTTCCCTCTTAACTTTCTGGAAAATCTGGTTTTGTTTTTGTTTTGTTTTGTTTTGTTTTTCAATCTCCCAAACACAGCTTTTTCTTACATTCTCTCCCCCCTTCCCACTCTCTCTCTTCCTTTTTTCATCCATCATGACACATTTCTTCCAGTTTCTTTCTCTCTGCATCTTTCATTTTGCTTACTTTTTTTTTTTTTTTTTAACAACAGGATTTTAAGATCATGGTTTTAGCAAAGTAAATGAAAGAATAGGTTAGGTCAGAGGACAGAAAGGAAGCAAAAGAACAACCATATACCTACGGACAATAAAAACAACTGTAAGATTCCTGTAAAATCATCTCAGACCTTTTATGAATGTTTTTAACAGTGGCGGGATGACTAAAATGATAATATGTACTTCATTTTGAACAGTGTTTTTAAATTACTAACTTCATTTCATCAGTGACCATACCTCAACATCATGATTTTTATTCAATTCTGCTATTCTGCTGTGGATATTTAGGTACTTAAAACCTTTCATAATTAAAAACAATGCTGTGACTCTTAATAACTTTTGTTGTCTTTACAAAGTTGTGAATGCCACATTACACTAGTGGAAAAAGTTAAGATGATGGCATGTCCTTTGGGACCACCATTTCCAGCCCTGGTTTTCCCCTCTTTTCTCCTGCTCTGCCCCACTTCAGCCCTTTGACAGGTATGCATGGCATTCAGAGCACAAAATTAGATGCTAAGGATTTCAGAGGTGAGGTGGTCACTACCCTATGATGGAGAACAGGTATTGATTCACAGGGTAAAGCAAGGACCATTCAGAGCCAGATGCCGTGCTGCCCAGGGCAACTTAATGTCAAGGAAACAGGATGTAGTCTCAACTACCGCTGAGAGAACACCCCTTTCCTTCATTTTCACCAGGATCACCACCCAGCGTTGCTCTCCTCCTGTTCTATAATCTCTCCTTGTCAAACCATCCAGTTTACTCCTGATGAAGTAATCTCAAGGGACCATTCTAAATTATTTCCTAATCTATGGTCTAACGTATTTACTGTTCCTCTTACTCTGCCCATTCCATTTCCCCTTATCCTTCAGTTGCTCAGACTTTTATCTCCTCATCATGTATCTACTGAGCACACACCACACACAAGTTCTTCTAAACCTTTCTCTGACTCTTAGCTCTGTGATGCCTTCCTTGCTTCTTTTCCTGTAAAGGATGTCACCTTTTTGTGATTAGCTTCATGACCTAGTCCCCACTATACCGTAGGTTCCTAAAACACAGGGCCTCTATATTATCTACTCTTGTACTCTCAGCAACCAACATGGTGCTGGGTACATAGTTAATGCTCAGTACACGTTTGTTTATTCATTCAACAAAAAGAACGGGTAAATTAGTTTTCCAGAAATTTCACGCAAGTTTCACACCGGTTTTTAGGGCTAGAGGTTAATTCGCACTCAGAGAAGCAACTGCATCAAATGGCTAGAGCAGGGGGAGTGCTTAATAACACTTTTCCTAGGTCCTAAAATTAGTAAAGAGAGTAAGACCTCTGACTCTACATTTAAAACAGTCTATAACTCTTTATGCGGTTATAAGGCTAGAGAAAAGTTTAATAAAAGAGAAAGATGAAGAATTTTGTATGTGTGTGTTCGTGAGCACATGTGCATGTGTGTGCATGTATGAAATGTGTGTGCGCACGTGCGTGCATGTGTGTATGTGTGTCTACATGTGAGTATGTGTGTTGAGCCTGCAGGTGTATCTGCGTTTTGCATGTGTGAGGGCCGGGGGTTAACATTGCAGACCACTCCATTATATATTGCATAGAACTCTATTTTCACTTTGCTTCTTGTTTTTAAGTTCCGTGTATACATGTGTCCTGGTAGGCTGTATGTGTACCACATGCATACAGGTACCCAAGGAGGTGGAAGCAGGTGCTGGATCTCTTAGACCTAACGTTACAGATGTCTGTGGGCTGCCTCGTATAGGTGCTGGGGCCTGAACCTGGGTCCTCTGTAAGAGCAGTATGCACTGTGCACTCTTAAACCGCTGAGCCATCTCTCAGCTCTTTCTTTTACTTCTTATTATTGGAATTTGATAGTGAAGTGTAATTGCTCGCTGTTTGCTTTCACTCCGTCACCCGAGCATGAGAGCATAGTCTCTAAGTGGGCAGAATCTGTGTCTGTCCTGTTCACTCCTTTATTGTAATTTTCTACATGATTCCATTTAGCTTTGCAATTCTGTGACATACACACCCTTACTCTAATTTTGACAGATAAAAAAACTGATGCTCTGATAGGATCAAACATGACCATATGTCCTACCTGCTCAAATTAGTTTATTTGGGTTTGGATTCCCAGACTGTCAATTCCCAGCTTTACCGCTTATGAATTTTATAATTTGATCTATATGAGAGATAATATTCTTTAATTATTTTGTCTATTTTCGCAGTATTCTTGAGAAGATCATGTCAAACATTAGACATAAATGAAATGCCTTGTAGACTATAATCCACTCTATAAATTGAGACAAATGGTGATTTTTGCAGCCCCTAGCAACAGGCCCTGCTTATCTGGTGCGTCAGCTCCACACATCTGTTTCTTGAGTAAACTTGTCGGTTTGGGGGCAGTTAGCCCAGATATCCATGGATGTTACCTAGCAGAGGTTGCCACACCAGAACTTAGGTTAACTACAAAGCAATAAACAGATGTGGATAGCATCTGTCTTTTAGATAACTGTAAGTAACAGCAGTAGATGTGTAATGATGTGTCGGTAGCCAGCCCCCAGTCCTTGCTCATCAAGGAACAGACAAAATAATTAAGTGTAGTTAAAAATTAGCAGGAATGGCTGAGAGCCTAGAGTTGGAGTCAGCTAGATCTGAATGTAGTTCTTTCAGCTCTATGTCTACCAACAGGGAGAAACTGAGCAAGTCACTCTATTCTTTAAACTTCCTCTCTCATTGTAAAATACACCCAGCCCTCAGACTCATAGAAGGATTAAAACAAAGAAGATGGGTGATGGTGCATAAGAAACCCTTAGTACTTCTGGGTCACTGGTAACAATCTCATCTGCCCTCTACTTAGCTTGCTGATCCCCACACAGCTGTTTCTTCTATCCATTTTCCATCCCAAAGGAAGAGGTACTTTCAAGAGTCAGAATGACAAGTTGGAACAGCTGGGAGGGAACTCGATCTTTCTATATCTGCTCCGAGGGGAACTAACCTCGGATAAGGACACAGTTTTCTGGCACGTCCTCTGCATAGTTGCTCCCGCTGCTTCCTGGACTTCCTATTTTCGAAGAGCAATGAGGTTTTCTACCCACATATGAACAACTGCATGTCTTCAGAAAGGCACACTAAGCACGGAAGGATTCTATTCTCCCGGGCTTTGGACAAGAGGATGTGTGATCTTAACCAGACTGAAAAGGGTTTTCTTGTTCAGCCTTTGAAATGCTGGCACCACATTGATTACACAAATTGATATGATTCATTATTCATATTCAATCCCTAGATCCAACATGATGGAGAGAACTGACTCCCAAAAGTTGTCCAGTAGCTTCCATATGTACTTGTAATGAGCATAGATAGATAGATAGTTTTTTTCTAAAGAAAATTGCCTTTCTGTAATTTTATACAAGGAACCAGACATCCAGGCTATCATATTATGCTGTTTTGCATACATGTGTTTTTATTTTTTAGTTGGAATATGCTCGGGATCGCACCTAGACTGCATATTTTTACTTAGAAACTGCTGACCCAGTAGTGCTCTGTGGGGAGGAGCATGATCATGAGGATGTCCCCTCCCCTTCACAGAATTTGTAAACCTCTGGAGGAGAGGACAGACAAGGACCCGGGTGGAGGATGAGACCCCACAGGTGAGGTGGTAGGTTAACGGGGTAAAAGGGCCAGAAGCTCTGCCACCACCAGGCTGGTCCTGAATCTCATCAGCTGAGTTACTTTCTACAAGCCACTTGCCCACTCTGAAGGAGTTTTCTTACCTGAGACAGACGATAACGTGCTTATCTAGCAGATTAGTGTGATGATTAACTGAGACAGAATAAAGCTGCACGATGCTAGGCTAATTGTATACAACACTAGCCACGAAGGATACCTTTAGGGGGCTGGAGAATTAGCTCAGTCAGCAAAGCGCTTGCCATGCTAGCATGAGGACTGGGGTTTGGTTTCCAGCACCCACATACCTGTAACCTCAGCACAGAGAGAGCAGAGATAGGAAGCTCCTCGGTGCTCGCTGGCCGGCCAATGTAGCCTAATCAGTGGGTTCTAGATCCAGTGAGAGACCCTGTCACAAAAATAAGGTGGATGGGATTAATTGAGGAAGACCCACATGCTGGCCTCTGGCCCCCAAAACAAATTGCAAAATAAATAAATACCATTAAGAGAAACACACACAAAACCACAAAACAAATGGGATCAACACATAAAGACATAGACAGAGTTAAGAAATCTTGTCAGCAAAGGGTGGGGCTGGAGGCTTACTCAAAGTTATCTTAGCTGTCGTCACAGCGTGGTGGGCAAGGAACAACTTTCCAAATATGCAATTCTGCTTTACTGGAAGCACTGGGTGCTTCCTGTCAAATACTTGCACACTTCTGACACAGATGGTGACATGCTGTGGCCACTTCCCTCCCACAGTCAAATGCTAGGAGGTGGTTTCACACTCTCCCACCCAAGAGCATGGATCTTCTGACACTGGTGGAGAAACAGGAAGAATGGTGGTTTCAACCTAGAAAAGAGACTACATAGTTTACAATAAATAACCTCCATTTCTTGACCAAAAAAATTGAGAGAGTTATGATGTGAGATAATAAGGAAGCCAAGACAGAACTCTTGGAAGAACTGAACACATCCTTGATGTTAGAAGCAAATTCTGTTTCTATAGCGTCCTGGGAAAGATGATAGATGAAGTCAACTCTGAACAAGGGCTCTAGCAGACAGCCAGAAGGGACCTTGGCACTGTTCCTAACAACTGCATCTTTTTCTCAATGAAGCTGCTGCTCTGCTCTAGAATCTCACATTCAGCTTAACCACTTCAAGAAAGTGATTCAGTTTTGAGCAATCAATCATGCTATAGAAACTAACTAAATTACCATAGAACTCGATTTGTGGGAAATAAAGGGTTTCCAAGACAACTTGAAACAATGGTTGTTGTAACAGCTATTATGCCTCAGAAATATCAATATAGATTTCCATCTCTTTTTTGAAAGTTTTATTCTCATAAAGAAATTACAAGCCAGGTGTGGTAGTGCATGCCTTTAATCCCAGCACTCAGGGAGGCAGAGGCAGGCAAAATTCTATGAGTTCAAGACCAGCTTTGTCTTGTCTATAATGCAAGTCCAAGACAGCCAAGGCTACAGAGGAACACCCTGTTTCAAAAAAAACAAAAACAAAAAACAAAAAAAAAAAAAAAAAACAAAACAAAACAAAAAAAGGAAAGAAAAGGAAATTACCATACCATACCTAAGGGCTTTAGTGACATTTGTATGGCTCCTTTTGCCTCTGCATAATACCAAAATAGTGGGTAACACTTATGAATTCCTAGCTTAAGTCACAGAGACTTGCCTCTAGGGCCCACCTTGGCTTCTGTTCAAGCTGTGCAAACCTTAGACTATTGCTCATAATAAAGCTGTAGGCTATATGGCCCATAAGGTTAGAGTTCTCTTCTACCTTCTTCAGGCCTGTGTTCCACCAGGAATCCAGAACAGTGTCCAGGACATGATAGGCTTTCAGTCAATGATTTTTGAGGTACTTAACAACATTCATTATCTCTCTTAATATAACCATTCTCAAAGATCAATGTAATGAGCTCCAGTTTGTGAATAATAAAGTTGGTCTTCTCATTTGAAAGCTTTAGAGAGTTATGTTCACAGTGGAATGGTACATTGTGGCTCTATAGTCACATGGTGCCCGGATTTAGTATGAGAGAATCAGGGTAGTAATGTGTGTAGTTGAAGGTTCTTTGCTCACTTCCATGGAGTGTGGGGGTATAGTGCTGTTGTCGGCAGGAAAGGGGGATTCAGCAGAGATGTTCAGAGAATGATGAGAGACACAAGCGTCTTCACATAACCTGTACACACCTAGTCCAGAAGAGACTGTCTTGTTCCATATAAACCCAAAGAGCAGGCTATCTGTGTGGCTTTTCCATGCTCCTTATCCTCTCTGCCTGTCCTTTGGAGCTGCATTCAAATAACTGTCTTATGAAGGACATCAGTTATAGAGATGAGAATATGGTTGAAGCCAAGCATATGGCATATACTTTCAACCCTAACACTTGAGAGGCTATGGCAGAGCCATCATGAGTTCAAGGCCAGCCTGGGAAACAGAGTAAAACTCTATCCCAAAAACAAAACATATTAAGATAGGGATCAACTAAGAAACATGCCTAACGTTGGTTTCTGGTCTCCATGTATACACGCATCCATGTATGTGCACGCCTGCACACACTTGTGAACACACGCATACACCCCAACCAAATGACCAGACAAAGACTGTAGTCGTGATTGCCTGAACTAGTTGGCAGCAGTGGAAATAGAAAGAAGGGAATGCCTTCAAAGCCATTTCAAAGGAGGAGGAGAAAGATCGCTTGCCTTGCTGGGTGTGGGATGTGAAAGAGGAAAAGTACTTAGGGTAACTCCAGATGTCTGACGTCGGGGTAGAGGCAGCCACCTTCAGTGAGATGGGAAGCAGCCCGAAAGAGTGGGCTGGAGAGGAAGGCTGTGACACCGCCTGCTCTCTGAAAGCCCCTGCACTCAGAAAATCCTGGCCCTTTGGTTCACCCCATGTCTTCACACTTCTGAGCACAAGCCCATTGCTCAAGAGCAGTGAGCAAACTCGTCAGCTTCAAATGTGACAGAGCCTCGGGCTGTGCTTCTTGGTGTTAGAGTAACTCAGTTCTAAATCTTGGTGTCTACTTTTTTTTCGCTTATTGTTAAAGCAACTCCAGAAAGGTGAAGAGGGGTTCAGGGACCCACAAACATAAGATTATAAAGGAAAAAGAAAAGAACCAGGGGAAGCTTTAATATTAGAAGCTGGTTTCCTGAAAGAGCTTTGCTTCATTTAATGAAGCTCGCCCACACTCTCTCTGGTTTCCAAAGACCAACTGCAGGCTCTTCTCCTGTGTCAGCCTCCAGTCCTCGGTGCTGAACAAAAGGAACTAAAAAAAGGGGGAAGTGGAGCCCTCTGAGAACCAGGGGTGGCTAGGAGCATCCAGCTGAGTGAGAGAGTGAGAGAGTGAGAGAACAGCAGCCCAGAATCAATGAGCAATAGAACAGAGCTCCCAATGGGCACTGTGCTCTCACTGTCAACCCAGGCTGATTGAAGTGCTGCAGGCCTGCTGAAGAGCTGATCTCTGTAGCGGCCTACTGGAGTATGGAGAGTAATTGCCATCTTACGGTGCCTTCTGAATGCTGCTGCAGGGAAAAGGCCGTGCCTTATAGTGCAACCGCAAAGACACAGAAGACGCTAAGGAGGGGAGAACAAATGAAAAAAGTAAACATTCTGTCTTTCCTTTCTAGGAATACTTTCTCTCTCATTTTTGTTCATTTGTTCGTTTCTAGATACAAAAAGCAATGTATTTTCATGATAGAAAAACTGAGAAATACAGAGAAGTAGAAGAATGATTAATTATAAACTCACTAATTTCTCATGATCTTTGGAAAATACTGACTGACTGACTGTCTACTGGGTGAGGCACAATCTCAGAGAGTTAGGACACTGTAGTTGTTCTCTTTAATGAATAATGGAACTGATTTTTAGAGGGTTGACATTCAACTGAAAGCTACATCTAGAGTGGCAAAGCCTGGGTTTGGATAAGTTTGGGCATTCCAGGTGTTTTATTTGTTTGTTTAACTCACAAGACATATCTGGTTATTTATGTTGGTGCCAAGACTGTCACTTGAGTAAACAACTTCAATTTTCCAATGGGAAATAAATCTAAGAACAAAGAGACTAAAGATGTTTCAAAAACATCCTGTGTTTAAATCTTGTCATACTTCTCACAATTTTGTAAGCTTGTCTATTGCAGAAGTGCTGTTTTGATTTTTTTTTTCTATCTGACAAACCGGAACAGAGTGACTTCCTTCTGTCACCTGGGCTGAGGCTTCCCTTGCGACTCCCCAAACAGGCTGTAGCTATATCTGTTCTTGGTCTCTTTCTCCCATGTGTCTCTCTTCAAAGTAAAATGTTTTTATTTTTATGCCGTGGAAATGTTGTGACCCTAAAAACTTCCTGAAACGTGAACCAATGAGGCTGGAGAGACGGCTCAGTCGTTAAGCATACTTATTAGTGGCTGCTTTTCTGGAGGTTCTGTGTTTGATTTCCAGCACCTACAAGGTAGATACCAGTCGCCTGTAACTCCAGCTCCAGGGGATCCAGTGCCTTTTGATGGCCTCCCTGAACACATGCACAGGATATACAGATGTATATTCAGGCAAAACACCCACACACATAAAATAAAGCAAATATTAAAAATCAGTGTAATTAATTAACAATCTTCCCCCAAATCTAAGCTTCACCATCTCTCAGTCCTCTGGCTACAGCCTCATTCTTCAATTTCCCATAGGACCATCACTTCGTTTGAATTGTGGGGAGATTCTGCACGCATCACTTGATCTTTTAAAAACTGAAATTTTAATGTTTTTTATGTATAACATGAAGATTGAAATGTTCTCAGCATTAAAATTACCTAAACATAGTGTTGTATACCAAGTACCAATCCTAAACTATCTAGTTTTTAAAAGAGAATTATCTTTTGCTCATTCTTTGACAATTTCAAATATGTAAATTGTACATCTTGATCACATGCATTCCGACTTCCCATTCCCATTCTCCCTATTAAACACACAAGGTCCCCCTCCTCACTTCTTGTTCCTGCTGACCCTCATTTCTGTTAATAACATACTAAGTCCAGCCAGGGCTTTCTCTTGGAATGTTGCTGACTTGATGTTGTGTGTGTAATGATGGCTTCGGTGAGTTCATGGGTACAATGGCCAAGTCATGTCCCAGGGCCAGCCCTTCAAATCACTCCTCCGAATTCTCTGGCTCTTAAATTCTTTTCACCCCTCTTCTATAATGTTCCCTGAGCCTTCCAGGCTTGATATAGATGTCCTGAATACTCAACAGACTCTTATTCTTAGCACTTGACCAGTTATGAGTCCCTGTTACCCACTACAGAGAAAAACTTTTCTGGCCAAGGTTGAAGGCATCACCAATCTATGGGTATAAAATAAATACTTATAAAACAATTTGACAACATGTGGTTTAGAAAAAAAAAATAATAGTAGGTTCCTCCCTAGGGCTTATGACTGCCCAAGCCATGAGATTTTGAGCAGGTTGAAAGCACAATCCCTGAGTTCTTCCCCATAGATCAGGCCGCAAAGCCAATCCAAAAGCAGTTAGCTGTTGCCCTGTAACTTTCGTGCCACTACTGCACCAGTGGGCGCACCTTGCCTGGCAGGTCAGGGTGTTAGCATGCAGGGTTGGCTGTTCTCCCCTACAGCCTATACAGCACTTTCGCAGGTGCTGCGAAAGCTGGTCAGCAAGTTGACCACTCTCAGGCCAGTTCCAACTTGATTTCTTTGCCCTGTAGCCAACGTGTCCAACTACCCACATTCACTCCTCATCCAGTCTTGCCTTGACAGCCTTAGATACTTACTAATCGCCTTGACTTTTCCCAATAACTTTCCAGTTAATGCCAGGTTTTCATTGACAATAAGAACTTTTAGAACCAAGCCACCTCTGATCCTTCATTTAGCATCCCCTGTATGGCTTCGGGAGAGTCGGTTAACTTCCTTGTGCTCAATTTCCTTATTCACAAAATGGGGAGATAACATCTAAGAGCAAGATACCATTTAGCAAGCTTTTAGAACAGTTCCTGGTACATTGTAGGCATGTTTTAGGTGTTAGGTACAAGGGATTCCCTGCTTATAGATCACCACAAGGAGCAGGAGTGAAAATATATTTCTTTTATTTTAGATGTTAATTTTTTTTTTATTTTATTTACTGGCATTACAGAACTTTTTTTTTTACTGTACATATCTGCTCAAAAACTACACATTGAATAGTTTGCCCGAAACCCTAATGACTTAGGGTTATTATACTATGACATCTCTCTACATGTATACGCACACACAAGCATATACACACTGGAAATGGGGGGCCCTAGCTTGAACTATGTCCTTCATAAAACCAGGCAACACTCTACTGCTAAGCCAGACTCCCAGGCATAGTCTTTTGGGGGTAGACTTTTGGACAAGTTTAATGTAATATTTTTATTTTATTTTATAACATCCATTTTACTTTATAACTTTTGTTGTTGTTGTTTTGAGAAAGGGTTTCTCTGTGTAGCCTTGGCTGTCCTGACCTCACTTTATAGACCAGGCTGGCCTTGAACTCAGAGATCTGCTTGCTTCTGCCTCCCTGAGTGCTGCGATTAAAGGGGTGTGCCACTGTGCCTGACTTTACAACATTTACTTTATAAATGTTTTTCTTCTACTCATTTTCCATTTCCAAATGCTGCCTGGGCATTTTGCTTTTTATTTTCTGTGTGATAAGACGCTACCCATGGCTTTAGCCATGGTCTATGCTGTATTTTAAGGAGTTTAGTTGGAAAGCAGTGCAAAGACTGGCTTAATAAAGGGATCAAGGTCAGGGGGGTTAGATTAGAGACTAATAGAATAACCCATACTGAGAGTCTTGTCTAGGTGTGGGACAAGAAGAGGCAAATGTGAGAATAATTTTTGGGTGAACTAAAGATGGCTCAGAAATAGAGTGTTATAGCCGGGTGTGGTGGTGCACGCTTGTAATCCCAGCCCTCAGGCAGGCAGAGGCAGACAGATCTCTGTGAGTTTGAGGCCAGCCTGGCTTACAGAGTGAGTCCAGGACAGCCAAGGATACACAGAGAAACCCTGTCTCAAAAAAAAAAAAAAAAAAAGAAAGAAAGAAAGAAAAGAATCAGCTCTCCTTGTAGGGAAGTGGCAAACCCACTAAGGAAGACCGCTTTCTCTACTGTTTTCTAAATCCAGAAGGGTTACAAACTGTTCGAAGAACACTAAAAATACATTGTGAAAACTCAGAATACAAGAATACAAGACAAGCCTCTTCTTTAGTTCACAATAAAATCTGTGTACATCCAAATTTCACACGTGAACCTAAAATTGAACAAAACTGGAATCATAAAAAAAAAAAAAAAACAGAAAGAAAAAAAAGAAATAAAAGAAAAGAAAAAATACAGGTAATGGGATTCACTGAGGTTCTATTTGGGGATGATAATCAAGCATGTTAAATGTTACCTTCCAAGCAGTGCCTGGGAGTTGCTATATTTGTGGGCAGAACAGTCTTTCCACTCTACAGAAGTGGAGCTCTGAAAGTGCCAAGCAAGGCCACAAGTGCTCCAACTACATCCCTTCCAAGTTGCTAAGGCTTTCTGCTTTCACTCAAGATCCTCAAAGCCTCTTCAGTGAGCGAAGGACAAGACAGAATAGCTGGCCTGGTCTAAGACTGCTTGGGCAGCCAACCACACAAAAGGGAGTGGCTGAGGCCACCCGCCCAGAAACGGTGCACTCTCACTAAACCACACTTCTCTCCTCCCTCCACCGAAGCACTGCAGCTGGCACAGGGAGGGGCAGTTTCTGGAAACTAGCATGTAGCCTTCCTCGGTTGCCTCTGTGTGTTCCGTCACCATACTTTCTAAGTTAGAAATCTGGATGCGTGACAGCTAGATTTCTAGAATGAAGTCTAGTGTGTAGTTGTTGAGGTGAAGACACTCCACTTAAAAGACAGTAGGCTTCCTTGGTTCAAGTACTTAGGTATCACCTGCTAGAAGCCAGGCACTGTTATAGGCACCGGCAACAGCCAGAGTGATAGGTTATACGATAGGAATGGGTGTAACACACAGCATGTTAGCATCTTAACATTAGTTCTAGTGATTTATACTTACAACTCAAGGGGAGCATGGTCAGGCAGATAATTACATTGCAGGACTTTGACATCTACTGGATCCCAGCAGAAAGAAAAGGACCAACTGGAACTAGCCTGAACCACTGACGCGGTCCTTACCCTAGTGGGAAGTCAAATGGCTCCCTTTCCTGAGCTCCCCTACACTTCTTTCGGTCCCTTGAAGGTCATCCCATCTCTCATCGCATAAAGATTACATACTTATGTCTCACCAGCCTTTGTTGACTCCTTCAAAGCAAGCTGCCTTTGCATATCTTCCGGTTCCCCTCCTGATACTGTCCCTGCCCCATTTCTCCTTTTAAACTCTTTCATGCAGTTATTAGCTAGTTTCTGTATTTGCTGCTCTGTGCTCCTGCATGCACTTTCCTTTGATAGGATATCTTGCTCTTTATTGCCTGGAGGAGCTATCGCTCTTCTTGGAAGAACCAGATACATAGAAACCTAAGTTAGGCCCTCTCTAATTTCCCAGGGCAATGTGGGTTCATGTGCTCTTGCCCTTGCAGGGATCTAAGCTTATCTGCTAGCTCACCCACATCTCCAGTCAGTTTATGGGTCAAAAAGCTCAAAGACAGAATCTTCATTTTCTCATCTACAGCCCTGGAATCTTGCACCATTGTCTGATAAAGTATTTCAGTAAAGGTGTACAGAGCGATTGACCTGCCTTCTGAACCACCAGAGAGCCACATGAACAGAAATCCCTTGGTCTAAAAAATACCCCAACCAACTACAACCCAAAGATACTTCCTTTGCCCTGGTGCTTACTCCTCGGGTCAAAGGCCTTGTGACGTGGTAGAATCCAAGCCCGATAGACAGCCTGGGGCGAAGAGCATGTAGACCCATATAGATGCTCCCTGACTCGCACCGGGGTTACACGGCAGTCAAACTATCCCGAGCTGAGTATAGAAAGGAAGTGCATTTAAATCAGCTAACTTACTGAACAGATGTTTTATGGACAGGTGGGATGAAAAGCCATAAAACAAAATATCCAAAAATGCCAGGTTGCAGTGGTTCGCAACCTGTGTGTGGCAACCCTTTTGGAAGCTGAATGACCCTTTCCACAGGGGGTCATATCAGATGTTTACGTTACAATTTACAGCATTAGCGAAATCACAGTTATGAAGTAGCAATGAAATAATTTTATGGATGGTAGTCAGGTAACCACAGCGTGAGGAACCGAATTAAAGGGTCACACCATTTGGAAGGTTGAGGACCACTGCTGTGGAGTCCCTGCTGCTTACCACACAAGCCTGGGGCTAGCTGGACGCTGGGGCCCAGGCATCTAGAAAGTGCTCTAGAGCATATTGTTAAACTGAGAAAGGTCCAAACTTCAGAATATGACATGTGGCCTGTAATCTCAGCACTACTGAAACTGAGGCAGGAAGATGGCCATGAGTTTGAGGCCAGCCTGGGGTACATAGCACCTGGCTAGCCTGGGCTACATAACAAGCTCAGTCAACAAATAGAATGTAAAGTGTGTTTGTACCACTTTTACAAAGAAGAGTTGGAAAAAATCCTGAATTAAATCCTCAAAAGTCAGAGGCCGGGACAGGAGAGGTGATGGCTTGGTGTGTAAAGGCATTTGCCGCACAGCCTGGTGACCCGACTTCCAGCCCTGGAACCCACATAAAACCCAAGTACACCAAACTGTCTTCTGACCTCCACACATGCGTGGTAGCACACGGCTACCCATAATTCATTAATTAATTAGAAGTCAGAGAATGCCTGTGTCTAGTTTCGGTTCTGCTTTCAATTTAGTTCTCTTCCTTCTGTGGCCTCCCTAGGGTCTGGGTGTCTTCATTCATAGGAACAAATGATAGTCACACCAGAGTGGTGCACAGACATTTTTTTCTACACTCTAGTGACAGTGGCTTCCTAGAGAGCTCCAATGACAACTGTGAAGCACGGGTCAGGAGGACCCTCAAGAGGAAAGATACCGGGTCTGTTCTTTTAGCAGAAAAGCAGAACGAGGGTGCCACTGGCTACATGTGTGCCGGCATAGAACTCGACAGGCCTTTGGTGTCTCTTGAACACAAATGCTTCCCATTTCACGATACACAGATGGTTGCATGTAAAGCGGAGGAGGCACATGACACGTATCTGCTGCACGCTTTGTATCAGCAGACCAGGATAAAAGGAAGAGTAACACATGGTCATTGTTGGCAAGAGAATTGAGGATAAGGAGATGTTAGAAAATGTTGCATGCTCATGGGAAGGAGCTGATGTGATATTGCCCTGTAGAAAACCCTTATTAGGGAAATTATGGACGCATGGCATAACCAGCCACGATGAGGTCCCAAAGCAGGAAAGCAGTAGGAGAGTTAGGACACGGCACTATGAACAGTGCAGTAGGAACTTGAAGACAGGGCCTTTGATTCCCATTACACTGAGAGAAACAGCATCACACAGAGGCAGCATGGCGGTCTTGAGTGGATCCTTCAATTCCATAAGATGGGAGCTTCTGACTCAAAGGTTACCTAGCCTGGCTTCATCAACATGCCAAAGAGGAGGGCGGGATAACCATAAACTTACCCTGCAGTTGCTGGAAGGGAGAGGAGGGATTCTTATCAGCTCAGCCTGGAGAGGGAAGGGCTGCAGGAGGGTGTGGCCTGGCTTCTGGGGGATGAAGCTTGCCATTAGGTCTGTAAACTAACAGGTACTATGTTCCTGTAGCAGATAATGGAAACTGGGGCTCCAATTGAGGAGCCAGACCTCAGACTGGTCTGATTCTAATGCTTTCTCCTTTGCACACTATCTCCATTTGAAAGGGAAAGGGAGTCGAGTATGGTGGCACACACCTGAAGTCCCAGCCCTCAGGAAGCAGAGGCAGCAGGATTACTAGCTAGCCAGCATCACACAGTACCTTACCTTGCAACACAAAGTAACAACGACCGAAATAGAAAAGGGAGACACTGAAGCAAGGAATAGTGTCTCCACTGAGTGCATAGAGCCCAAGATAATCTAGTAGGCAGCGCTGAAAACCTGGTGTCCAGGGAGGGAGAGTAGAAATAGAAAAATAAACAGCAGAGTCTGGAAAGCAAAAAACATCACCTACTGTGTGAGGGCTGATCTTGGCTTCAGCACAGAAAGACTTCCTAGGATATTTACAGACTGCCTTTACCCTTATGTCACACACACTTCAATTCTGAGACTGCCGCTTCTTAACAAAGATAGGCTTGGAGAAAGGCAATATAATTGGAGAAGCAAGAGTGAAGGGTATTGGCTTTTATCAGTGCTGGGAACCTAACCCAGGGTCTCATACATTCTAGGTAAGCAGTCTACCACTGAATGACATTCTTAATCCAGAAATGATGGGTTAATCAAATTACATGGTGTTGCAATTGGAATTATTGGGGTTAGAGCCTAAGCCTTTACAGCACCCTCACAAGCCATTTTCGGGCCACTCATCCTCAGTAAACCAATTAAGCAAACCTGTAATAGGGAAAGCACAATAAGGAGATATATTCAACGTGGCCACATTGGGAAGAACAATTAATATGCTGCTCAGGTTCAAACAGGAAGCCAGAGGTATGGATAACTTAGTGTGGTTTTTGTCATGGCCAGTCTCAACTATAATCTATTCTGCAAGGCTCTCTTCACGTCTTAAATCTTAGCTAGAGACGAGCTCTCCCTCTGGCTGGTGCCAGGGCGCCAGCCTTTTCCTTCTCCCAGAATGAGATTTCTGGGAAAAATTCTAATTCTTGAGGACTATTGGCAATAGTTTGATAGCCAACAGGAGAGGCACATCTGTTCCTTTAGAATGTTCACATTTCTGTCAGGACAGCGTCACATTAGGTCCTGGCCTTGCATCATGCCATTGTTCGCCGAACACTACCTCACGGCTCGGCTCTGAACACTTGTAAAGTTTGAACAAGGACTTTTATCTTCATTGGACATGAAATTACCATAATTGCTCAATAGTAAGTTTTTCTAAGCAATGAGAATTTTTTAAGAGACAGCTATTAAGAATCACTCCAAAAAAAAAAAAAAAAAAAAAGTAGCGTCACCAAAGTGAGGACTTCTCCAAAAGAAAAATGAGAGCAAGAAGTCCAAAGGCCCCTGGCTCATTGTCATAGTGCCTTTATCTCTAAGTTAAACTCCAAATTCTCTATAATCTTGATCCAATTTTAACTGGTTCACTTTTCAGATCTCAGAGATGCTCAGTTTGTGCAGATTAAAATGTAGTTTCTCTGCAGAAAAGGTGGCCCTTCGCAAAGTCTCCACACAGCCATGCTTAGAAGGGTCAAAGGGCTGTACAGTGCTTGGTCCTTCTATGCTTTTCACAGCATTCAGGGTGTCTTTTATGTGGCCGTAGGGGAGGTGTGTCTTATCATGCTTGGCAAGCCTCACTCTTCATAATAGATTAGCACTTTAGAGCCTAAAGTTTTGCCATAGGCTGATTCCTGGTGAGAAAGTGTGTATGCTATCCTTTATAGTTGATTTCTTTGGGGCTTGGTTTTCACATATGAAACAGATATGTTGCTGCATCTTTGTCACAGGCTTGCATGAGATATGTGACAGGACTCTGTAAGGCCATGAAACAGGACATGACTGACCCTACAACTCCCTTCCACCTCTCCTCTTGCTTCCATGTCCATTAGTCTACAGTCTGCATCCACTTTATCTCTCTGGATCATTTTCTGTATCTCAGAGACCAGTGAGGTGAATTAAATGACCTCTAAATCCCCTTTCAGTTCTGCTCTAACCTAAAGCCATATTAGGAAATAGAGTTTTCATGAAACCAGGAACAGTTTGGATTACTAATGAATGTTAGGGACTGGAGCCAAGATGACAGGTGTGTGGAAACATCAGCAAAAAGCAAAGACTCGGGAGTGGGCTTCAGCTGTGGCAGGAAGTAGTACCAAGTGTCTTCCTTGCTGGGTGTCTCAGATGGAAGAGTCTCGCCTCTAAAACCAAACCCATCACATTCTTTGGCATAGTTTATGTTTTCTTTTCATGTGTTTCAGAAAGGTTACAGGTTTGTGCGTTTTAAAACTTACCATATCAAGATCAATCTGTTACAACTTAAGTTGCAGGTTCACCTAAAGAGAGCAGGGACAAGGTCACCCTACAGAAAGAAGGGCTTTGTTAGCACATGGGGTCCTGAAGAAGAAAGCAGCGACTCTTCTACAGAGGAGCCCCATTAGGAAATATAGTCCCCATGTATAGCCTGACAGAGCCCCTGAACTGGGGAGGCAGTCCCAGAATATTAGGAGAGATAATGCATCATAGGCATAGAGAGCCACAGTGGGGCTTTGAGGGAGAGAGACAGGGAGGAAAGGAAGGAGAAAGAGAGAAGCTTCCCTTTAAATTCAGAGAGCAGAGGGGGTTTTGACTCTTACAGTTTTTTGTTTTTTGTTTTTTTTTTTTAAGATTTAGTTAGTTTATGTATGTGAGTGTTTTGTCTGTCTCTGTGTGTATACCATATGCATGCCTGGTGCCCTTGAGAGTCAGAAAGGGCATCAGGTCCCCTGGAACTGAAGTTACAGGTGATCGTGCACCATGATATGGATGCTGGGAATTGAACCTAGATCATCTACAACAGCAGCAAGTGCTCTTAACCTCCTACAGGTTCTCAGGAGAGGTAGACGAGCTTCGTATCACGTCACCTAGCCAGGAATCATGAAGGCTGGTGGGTGGGACCATCATTCAAAGTGGCCTTTGTCCCAGGCAGCAGCAGGGCGGGGATCTTGGGAGTACCATCTCTGCCAAGTCCTGAGTACCGGTAACAGGCACAGAGTGCACCTGTCAGCTCTTTGTCCTAACAGACAGACTACAGGGGAGAGCCATGCCTCATTTCTGGGAGACAGAAAAGTGGCCAAAGGGTCTGCGACCTGACATAATCAGTCTGCAGAGATGTTTGAGAAAGTACTGACATAGCCACTGTTAACAAGCAGCTCACTGTCCACATCAATATGGAACGCAGATCCCCCTCAACCATCTCGTCACCTCTGCTGGGAATGCTGGTTTCAGCAGAGCTGGCGGAGTTGTGTCCTACAGGGTGCTGTATAGATTTCCATCCCCACCCTTGCCTCACATTTTCCACTTTCGTAAAGAGAGAGTATGTAAATTTGTTAATTGTTAGGTCAAAAGCTACTTTCCCTCTGAGAAGAATGGTCTTGTTTCTAATGTGATAGAAATGGGTTCAAGGCTTACCCGACAAACAAGGCGGCAGGTGAGTCAAGCGGAGAGGAGATTAATGAAACTTGTTTCTCTCCCTCCTCCACACTCCTGGCTTGAGAGTTTAAGGAGGGGCAGTAGATATCCAAACACACAGCCTGTCCCATATCTCTGAAGCTTTTCTAGAAAGGGGAATGGATCTTGGTAGGGCTGACTGGTCACTTTGGGCATGTCTGATGGCCAACAGATGGACCTAGGCCTCAAACATAAAACAAATGTGCTGCTACTAGAACTCTCCTTGATCTACTTTTTAACAGCCCACAACTGTAAAGTAACTTACAAAAGAATGTACGACAGATCAGTTTCTCGAAACCACAGAGGCCTAGGAAACACTTAGGAGCTGGATATTCAAGACATACTATCAGAACCTAGAAACATAGTTGAGTGTGGTGGCTCACATCACTGATATGGACACTTGCCAGGGTGAGTGAGGTAGAGGATTGCCATGAGTGATCAAGGCTAGCCTGGGCTACAGAGTGAGACTCTGTCTCAAAATAAACAAACGTAAAACTAACAAAACCAAACTAAAAATGTTCAAACTTGATTTTTCTTGTGTCGGCTTGCTTTAATTGTCTAAGGGAAACTTCCAAGTTTCCTGTCTCCGTGCACTTACTCAAATTTCTCTTGCTTTGTCTAAATGCGCTGACAAATTGACCTCGTCATCAGTCCCCAAAATTTGCTCTGCTTTGCTTTGTCATGTCTATTAATGATCTTCCTCCCACCCCCTACGTGTGTGTGTGTGTGTGTGTGTGTGTATGTGTGTGTGTATGTGTGTGTGTGTGTGTGTGTGTGTGTGTGTGTGTGTGTGTGTGTGTTGTGTGGACTGGCACCATATGAACGTCAGAAGACGACTCTCAGGTTCTCCCTTTCTATCTTCATGTGGACCCCTGGAAGTCAGGTCGTCAGGTTTGTGTGGCAAGCACTTTGATGTGCTGAACCATTTCTCCAGCCTTACTGTGTTTTTTTAAATTTTGATTTATTCTTCATTTCCAGAACTCCAGTTCTTTTTCAGAGCCTGTCTTAGTCACTGCGGTTAAGAGACACCACAGCCAACAGCAATTATTTATATAGTTCTGGAGGCTTAGTCCATTACCATCACGGCAGGGACCATGGTGGCAGGCAGGCCTGGTGCTGGAGCTGAGAGCTGCATCCTGTTCTATAGGTTAGACTCATCCTCAGTGAAACACTTCCTCCATCAAGGTCATACACACCTCCTAATCCTTCTCAAACAGTGCCACTCCCTGATGACTAAGCAGTCAAATGTTTGAGCCAATGGGGGCCATTCTTATTCAACCACAGAGTCTCTGTTGCCTTGCTCACCCTCACTTCCCCAAACAGGGTTTCTCTGGGTAGCCCTTGCTGTTCTGGAACTCACTCTGTTGACCAAGCTGGCCTGTGAACTCAGAAATCCACCTACCTCTGCTTCTGGAATGCTGGGATTAAAGGCATGCACCACCACTACCTGGCTCCTTGCTCATTTTTTAACTCTGTGTTTTGAATTTCTTTTCTGTTATTGTCTCATTCACTCAGGTAACCTTGTCTAGATCGTGAATGCATTTCCTTACTTTATTAATGAGTTAGCTTAAGTGCCATGTGTAGTTGTGGATTAAAAGTAGGACTTGGGGGGTGGTACTTTTTATTCAACAGTTAAGAGCACTGACTGCTCTTCTAGAAGACTTGGGTTTAGTTCCCAGCACCGACATGGCAACTCACAACTGTCTGTAACTCCAAGATCCAACACCCTCACAGTCATGCAGAAAAACACAGCGTACATAAAAATAATTAAAAAAAAAAAAAAAGTAAGACTTTTGAGTCTTTTTCTGGAATTTCAGCTATCTCCTTAGTCTGGGTTTACAGTATTATGTATGCAGTTGTGAGCTTGTGAACACGTCCTAGCAGGTTGCTTCAAAGTTGTGTGTTGTGCATCTGTTGAGCTGGACATGCTCCCTTCCATACTCTGTTTCAAGTTCGCTCGGGAGCCCTGGCTGGCCGGGAACTCACTGTCCCACTCTTTTGTTTGTTTTATGTTATGTGCGTCCCTCTGACGGTTTATCTTCACTGCATTTGTGCTTCCCCAAGTCCTGGGACAGGGAAGGCAAGGTGCAGATACAGTGACTTGACTTGACAGCAGTCCCTGTACCAACTTGCTGGAGACACTTGTGGATTTCACTTGTGTCCCCAGTAAGATTCAGGGACTGCAGCAGAGGGTACTAGTTGGGGGAAAATGTAGTTTGTAGTTCTTTTTAGAGTAAAGGTATTGATATTTAAGTAGTTAAAGGAAGAGATATTGGGAAAGAGGAAAAGAAGAACGAGACTGGGTGGGTTAGAGGCATGAGAAATAGTAGAGAAACATTTTGTACAGTAGGTGCAAAGAAAAAAAAGAGTCACAAGAGCTCTTTCTGAAGTCACAAGTGAAAGCACAAAAGGTGAACAATTATAAAGCACAAGGTGTAATATATATATATATATATATATATATATATATATATATATATATATACACACACACACACACACATACATAAAACATAACCAAGCAATAACATCAAACAAAGGATTAGTAAGTCAGTCTGAATCTCTTCCTCATTGGGGTGTTTGTCTCTCACAGGACTGCCTTCTGTATCAGCCCTCACAGCTTGGGGGAGGATCCAGATAACACAGTCAGTGTGTCCCGCCAGATGAGAAGAATTTTTGTGAGAAAAGCCCATTTTCTGCCAGAATTCCCCAGTCTGAGGCTCCCTGCCTGCAAATTACAACCTCCTCTCGGTATTTGGGGGATCATTCTTTCCATACCATGGGCTTTCTGAGCTTGAGGTTCTGGGAGCGTGGAGGGCATGGAGGCCTGTGTTTACCTATGTCACTCCAGCCAGGATGCCGTGCCAGCTTTGGCTATCCCATACGATGGTGTGTGTGTGTGTGTGTGTGTGTGTGTGTGTGTGTGTGTGTGTGGTGCCTACTCTAGCGAATGTCTCTCCGTTTCAGCTTCAGGCTCCTGTGCTATGTTTCAGCTTCAGATGTCTGCTTAGGCACACAGATCCAGCTTCCGGTTGTCTCTGGACATAGGGACCTTTCCTCTGCAGCCTTGCCTCTCAGCTGCCGCTAACACTGGCTGGCACAGCAGCGCACGCAGCACAGTGTGGTACGGGCAGTGTTGCCTTGCAGAGAAATTCCTACTCAGACTCATTGCTGGTTTCTCTAGCCCTTTTTCTTAGGGAAATAGGACCTTTGAAAACAAAGGATAGTGTTTCATGTGGTCTTCAATGGCCTAGAACTTCCGTAGCTGAGGGTGACCCTGATCCTTCTGTCTTTACCTTCCAAGTGCTGGAATTATGTACACATACCCCCCACACCTGCCTTATTTGTTTGTTTGTTTGTTTGTTTGTTTGTTTGTTTTTTTAATCTTTGTTTTCTTCCAATTGTACCAACCATGGCTGTTAATCTGGCCATTTACGTGGACGTCTGCATAAACATTTTTTTTTTTTTTTTGGTTGTAGTTTTTATTGTTAAGACTGGACTCCATGCTGTGCTACAAGCTAGCCTGGAGATCTCTATGTAGCCTAAGCTGATTTTGAAGTTCTGACCATACTCTTGTTTTAGTTTCCTAAATGTTGGGGTTACAGGCATCTACCTCCCTGTTCTGCAGCTAACTAGACTTTATGATTCCTCAAGTCTAAAGTGGCCCGGCATTCACTTACTCCACAAAGTTAGCATTAAAAGCTTTGTTTATTGTTTGTTCAACCTGAGAGTATTTTCTAACATCTTCCACTATAAATTTAATGTTCATACTGTTTGGAAATGTGAACCACAGAGAAGTTGTTAACAAGAATTTCAATTCCAAACAAGCAAATAGATTCTTAGAAGATTTCCTAAGTGCAACACATTCTAACTAAGCTTCTACCTTCTATGAGCTTTTCCAAGCAGCTGAACAATCTGGACAAAGTTCAGCACAGTAAGCATAGATCATAGCAAAGTCTTCAAGAGTTGAGAAAGATTCTATTGTATTCACAGTGTGTGTTTTCCAGAGCGGGAACATGCACCAAGTTTTCAAGAATGGAACCAAAATGTTCCCTGTGGAAACACCACTTGCCCAGAGAATGAAGCCACCGGTCATTTCCTTATCTCCCCAAGAGTTCAGAAGAACGGAGACACAGAATGGGAGGTGACATGTTCTATCTGCCTGCATCACAGCACTTTGTAGACATAACTTCCCTCAGTCTGACCAGCATCCCTACTGCATGCCACTGTCACATGTAACAGGTGACAAAACTAAGTGATCCAAGATCACAGACTGGAAAGTAGACCTGGGCCAAACTCAGGGTTTTCTGCTCTCAAAACTCATGCTTTGTTCACTGCCATGCTACCTTCCTACAGTGTTTTTACAGAAATCAAAAGTAGCTGAGAAAAATGAATTAGGATAAAACCAAAAGTTTCAATTTTCATGTAGCATGGTGTAATTAAAAAACAAAACAAAATACAAGACCAGGTGGTGGAAGAGGTGCTTTCTACTCTGCCGTTGTCATTAGCTACGTGACCACAGCTGTCATACAATGAGATCATTGCACAGAACAGCTGTCCCTCTCTAATTCCTTTCCCTCCCTTCCCTCCAACCCCTTCCCCCTCCCCCACCTCTGTGTGTGTGAGTTTATGTGTGTACGTGGTATATGTCCTCATGTAGGTATGTACATGTGCCTTTGTCATTGTGCATGCACAAGGAAGCCAGAGGTAAATTTCCGAGACAAGACCATTCGTTGAATCCAAAGCCCACAGACTTGTCAGCAGTTCAGCCAGGCTGGCTGGTCAGAAAGCTCCGATGAGCCGCCTCTGTGTGGTCATGCAAAGGAGATAAAAGGGAAGGGGAGGGAAGGAAGAGAAGAGAGATTATAAGTAGGTCTACTGCTTAGGAGAAGTGAATGAGCTCACCTAGGGAGAGTGTGAAAAGCAGCTGAAGCCCAAAGCCAAACCACAAGGCACTTTATATTTTGAAACCTGGTATAGACTAGGTGCCAACAAAGGAGACTTTCAACATGTTTGCACGGTTCCATGATAGGCGAATGCATAGGCAACATAGCCCCAGATGTATTTGACCCTGGAGCCTTTTGCCACACGGCATCTTAAAAGGCTGTGTTTTTAAGGCAAACACTCTGGAGAATACTCCCCATTCCACTGTGGCAAAACAGATGAGTGTCTAAGGCAGTGTTTCTCAACCTGTGGGTCGCAACCCCTTTCACAGGGGTCACATATCAGATATTTACATTATAATTCATAACAGTAGCAAAATTACAGTTGTGAAGTAGCAACAAAAATAATTTTATTGTTGGGGCTTATCACAACATGAGAAACTGTGTTGGAGGGTTGCAGCATTAGGAAGATTGAGAACCACTGCCTTAAGGAGACCTAAGCGGTCTTTTCTCTGTAGACAAATATTCTCACAAAAAGCCCATCCACCGCTAAGCAAAATGCTGTTCTCATGACCTGGGCCAAAAACCAGGCAGTAGATACAGGCCCATGGTGGTGAGAAGAGAATTGTCTGTTTATAGTTTTGCTGAGCACAACCTCACACAGGCAAGCTTTTGCTGTTCTCCGTATTTGCCATGGCTATTTTGGTGGTGGAGGAGGGCTGATGCTTTCAGGACAGGCCCAGAGAAATAGACGACCTTTATTTTTTCTGTGGATGGGTATAACTTTCTGGGATACTGGCACAGGTGTACCTACCGACACACACTATACCAGGACACCTTTGACTACTATAACAACCGCCCTCCAATTTTCTAGTGAGTAGATGTTTAGTTATAAGGAACAGAAAGTACTCAGAAGCCTGGATGTGAAAAAATATATTAAGGAATATATAAAAGGAACCCATTTGGTGCCAAGAGGTTACGGGAATCTGAGGCAGTTTTATAGCGCTCTCTCTCTCTGTGTGTGTCTCTCTCCCCAGAACACTCTTATATGTGTCGTGATCTTGAACTTAAGTAAATAAGAGTGTCTCGATTCACTTCCCCTTTTAAGTCTCCCTTTGCTATCCTAACTTAGTCAATGCCGCTGTCATAGTGAGAAGTCATCATCTCCCTCTCTTTCTGTTCCCACATTACCCCTCAGGAACTCCATTTGCTTCTACTCCTCAAGTATGTGACAGAGACATCTACACACACACACACCTATCATCACCTCTCAGACAACCCACTTACTGTCAGACCCTCCTAACCAATGTCACGTAAAACCTTGACCTCCTAAATTCTCTTCTCCACAGATCAGTTAGGGAGAATTTTCTTTTTCAAATAATATTACGTCAACACTCTGCAAGTAGCTTCCTGCTGCATGCTGCTGTGTTCTCTGAATCAAATCTCATCTTACTTGCTTTCCTCTCTGGTTACTCAGCTGCAGGCCCAAAGTTTCCTTTCTCTTTCTCCAACAAGCCAGGTCTTTCTTTGGACTTCCCAACTTCCAGCTAATCTTGGCATCATCACCGCTTTAAGGCTTCACAGTCCATATCAGTATTTGATATGATCGCTTTTTCTTGTTAATCTTACCTAGGAAAAGTTCTACAAGGCCAGGGCTAACATTTTAGTTATCTTGTTCATCTTTCACTGAGGTTTCCTCATACCAAACACATTATAGGTGTTCAATAAATATTTTTTACATGCATGAAGAGGCTTTTAAAATTATATAATGGAGAAAATTATACAAATTATCTTAACACAGCACTCCAAATTAATTAAATCACATGATCCTATTCATCCTTCTGAGGATAATTACTAGAGCACACTGTTTGATTTCTGCTGGCATTTAGAGGGGCTGATACTTAAAACTTAATGGTTTTTAAATGGCAAAACTGGCAAGTGTCTTATAAGCCAGCTTAGAAGTTCTTTGTGAGTCCTATGTTAAGAGAGTACTTGTTTTCATAGTTTTTAAGGGTTTTTTGTTTGTTTGTTTGTTTGTTTGTTTGAGATATGGGTCTAAAATCTCAAGCTAGTTGCTTAAGATGGTTGGGCTCAGAGATGGCTGAGGTCCTGGTGGGTGGAGGTGACCCGACAGGACCGAGGGAAACAAACGGATGTGGCTGACTGAGGCTGAAAGAGCACAGTGCCCAGCAAAACTTTCCTGTTTCCAGTGTGATTTTTAGAAACAGAAACCTGCAGTTGGGAACATGGCTATTTTTATACTCTGCATGTTTTCTGTAATTATTTCTTTTCTGTTTTCCCTGTTTAGTAAAAGCTGTTCTTGAAAATACCAGCCAGGTTTGTCAAGGGGAAACATTTTTGTCCATGCTGAAGTCTTTAAATGGAGAACCACACATCCATGGGAAAAGGGTGGCTAGGTGACAGGGTGACATGGAGCTTCTGGACAGTACCCGAAGTGGAGACTAAAGTCGAGCCATACATGAGACACACAAGACTGACTCAATTTGTTTCTGGTGTGTAAAAACATTGGGAGGTTTTTGTGTTGCATCTGAGTTAGTCAAGGCCACTTTACAAAACCATACATATATACATCATTAAGCTACAAGCCACTTGCTAAAGCCAATTTTCTAGTCGGTTGAAAAACTATAAGTAAATAAGATAAAAAGAATCTGAGCTTCTCGTAAATACGCTTGAAAATATAAAGAAGTCGAGTTTCTCAATGATCTGAAACATCTGCAAAGAATACATAAGAAGTATTGTCCATGAAATTGGAATGTTCTGAATTTGGACATCAGCATTTCTTAGACCATGAGTACACTAATATTGGCAGAAAGAAGTGACTTTGGAAGGCTCTTATTTTATTTTCTCAGGAATCATTTGGGGAGGTATCTTAGGCCTCAGGATTACTAAAACCTAGGGGAATAACCCAGATGAGCTCAGTGAAGAGCAGATTCTGAAAGACTGGTAAGACGTGATTTTCTTCATTAGGTGGGAGAGAGGGGGTAAGGAAAGGAGAGAGAGAGACAGGGAGACAGAGAGAGGAAATCATCTGCTAAGAGTGGCCTACTGATTAATCTCATCCAAAAACACCCTTACAGAAACAACCATGATAATGTTTGGCCAGTTACCTGGGCACCCCTTGACCTAGTCAAATTGGTATAATTTATCACCACAGAGAGAAAGAGAAGTGCACTGTTAAATTTCTGTCCATAAAGAGAGATGAGCTGGTCTCAAAAACATGGTAACAGGGAGACAGTCAGAGCCCATACTAGGTCTGGTCACTAGATTACGCTACAGCAACACTGAAAATTTCATTTAAGGATTTTCTCCTCCATGTTGTGTTTCTTATTTGTCAACTAGAGTCTTAACCTAGCACCATAGAATATGACTGTATTAGTTGCTTCGCTTTTTGCTGGGGCAACAAAATGAACTTAAAGAAGGCAGGGCTTTTGGTTCACAGTTCCATGACAAGGAGGTCATGGCGGCAGGAGCTTGTGTCCATAGCTAGGAAGCATCGATGGAAGAATTATAATGATTTGAATGTTTTCTTCTTTTTATTCAGTCCAGGATTCCAGAGCATGGGACAGTACCACCCACACTATTTAGGATGGGTTTTACTACCTCAGTGAATACAATCTAGATGCCTAGAGGTTTGTTTCCATGCTAAATTCCACCACACTGACAAGGTGAACCATCACAAAGATCTTAATTTGGTGACAGATTCTTCAGAGGTAATCCAGCCCAAATGGAGTCTATAGGGTGGTCCTTAATCTAATACTGGTGTCCTTATTAGAAGGGAAATTTGGACACAGAAACACAAATAGAGGGAAGGAGACATCGAGAGGGTCAAGAACACTGCCATGTACATGTTGAGGAGGCAGGGCTAGCACCAATGATCCCTCTCATAGCCCTCAGAAGAAAAAACCTGGTGATACCTTGAATGTGGACTTCCAGTCTAAAGAGCTGAGACAATACAACTTTGTTAAACCACAGGATCTGGTAGCTTGTTATGATAGCCACAGGAAATAATACACCTAGAAAATGTAATTATACATGATACCCCATGTTAACCATGCTTGGAAGACTGAAGGTAGCAGATGGGATCCAAGCAGGAGATAAAACCAGGAGAGCTAGCAATAGTAGGTCACAAGGGGTCAAAAGACATTGGGAATGAGACCTGGAATTATGAGCAGTGGTCTACAGAGAGTCTTCAATACAAAGTACAAGATGATAAAAGTTTGTACCTCAAAAAAAAAAGCTTCGTAACTAGGTGAACTTATCATTGTATCAAGCCCTCTGAAATGTACTGGCTGCTGACTGGAAAATCTACTGATACAGCTAGTTCATAGTGATCATTTCTTGTGCTTGATCAGCTGAGAAGCATTAGTGGATTTATATTAACTTTGGTAATGTTAAAAATTAAAAGGTTTATATAAACATTGACCATGTTGAAAAGTAAAGGATATGTATTAACTTAGACAGTGTTAAAGATTAAAGGACTAGCTTTTTTCCTTTTTTGAGACTGGGTTTTACTATAGCCCAAGCTGGCTTCAAATTTGTCATTATCCTGAGCTGAGATTGCAGGCATGTACAATGATGCTCAGAAGGATGGCTCTCCAGCTACCTCTTCAACTACAGTTATGGTGAGAGGGTCTTGAGAAAGTGTGTGTGGAGAGGCAGCCTGGCATCTTGCTTGCAGGATTATAATTTGGTTGAATGCCACCACATAAGCATGTTGGCACACTGCTTCCTGAGCCCTCGCCACTGCAATATTGCCATAGTGGTAGTCGGGGAACACCAGGAGGCATTAAGAATGGGGAAAAGAAGGATAGATCAAAGAAAGGAGCTGGTTCTTGAAAGATGAGGGAGAAGGACAAGGGGTTCAAGGTCAGCCTGGGCCACAATCCAAGTGTGAAGCCAGCCTGGGCTGCATGAGACTCTGCCTCAAAAATTCCAAAATAAAAGAAAAATAAAAAAGAAAGGAAGGCAGGTATGGTGTCATGTGCCTAACATCCCAGAACTCTCAGAAGGGAGGAGGAGGAGGAGGAGTTTGGGGCTAGCTTAGGCTGCATGCTCCCCATCAGAGGGGGGGAGGGCAGGAAGGGAGGGAGAGAAAGACTTTTTCTTGCTTTAGATACAAATTCTAATTCACATGAAATAGTCATAATATTTTTATTCAGATCATGAACATTTCTAAAATAGCCAAATCTTTAACCTATTTGATAAGCATTGGCATTAAACAAATACAGGCTATAGATGTTGTTTAGTAGCAATCTACAAAAATTAATTCTTTTAGCATCCTTACTTCAGGGTTCATCTCTAAAGTCTTTGATGTCTTATTTCATGAGTGGAACAACAGCTCTGCAGAGATCTAGAAACCAGGCAGAAGAGTAAGAAATCAGATAATACTATCTTGATATCTTCAGTACTGAATAATCTTAATATAATAATAAAAGCTATCCACTTATTCTAAGGATTTCCATTTTAAAGGCTTGCTGTTATTCACTTTCCTTGCTTAATGCCTTATTATTTTTTTTATTTCCCAAGGCTACATGCATGACTTGAATTCAAAGAAAAGCAAATGCTTTTCCACATATCTAAGTTTGGAATTTAACTGTTTCAGTACACAAAAATATGTTTTCCCAGAAGTCTGATATAGTACCTTAGTTAAAGTTCCTATTGCTGTGATAAAACACCATGACCCAAAACAATTTGGGGAGAAAGAGGTTTGTCCCCGTTTGCAGTTCTCAAGTCACAGCCCATCATGTAAGGCAATCAGGGCAGGAACCCAAGGTGGGGAACTGGAGGAAGGAATTAGGGCAGAGGACAGGAAGAGGTGCTGAATATTGGCTTGCTCTCATGGTTTGTTCAGGCTGCATTCTTACAGCAGCCAGGACCACAAACTTAGGAATGGCACTTCCCACACTGAGCTAGACCATCCCACCAGTCATCAGTCATTAGTCAAAAAATGCACCACAGGCTTGCCCATAAGACAATCTGGTGGGAATCTCAGTTGAGGTTCCCTCTTCCAGAATAACTATAGCTTGTGTCATGTTGACACAAAACTAGCTAGCACATACAGTAACAATGTCCAGGCAACCAAATGCGTGTTGTTATCCATTCATCATTTTTGTGGTTGTTGATGTGTTCATGTGTGTGCATCTGTGTGTGTGTGTGTGTGTGTGTGTGTGTGTGTGTGTGTCTGACTTTCTCTCTCTTTGTCTCTCTGGAGGGGAGTAGGCAGGATGTATATGCATGTAGAGAGCAGAAGTTGATGTCCTGTGTCTTCCCTAACTGGTCGTCACCCCCCCCCCCCGACATACCTGCCAGAGAGCAGTGATCATTTATTTTGAAAGGAAGATGCACCATTGAAGGCATGGTGGAGGGACTGTAGCTGTTCAAATTCAAGTGTTTAGATTTAGATGTTTCAGAGCCCAGTCGTTAATAAAAGCACTCGTGATCTGTTGAGGCACCATACTTGAAGCTTTCTCATTTGGCCACAGCAGCTTGTGATGTCCACTGTGCCAAGCTGCTTGGCTTTTTGTCTGCTCACTGGGGAATCAAGTTCAGGTCCTCATGCTTGTGTGGCAAGTGTTTTGCTGAGCCTCCTTCACAGCCTTTGTATTTCTTCCCTAGTGATAAATACTGATGCTGAGTCTCAGAAACAGCTAGAAAAGAACTTGATAAGGCACAAAGAAGTTGAAAAGCGTAATTGCTCTTGTGGAGTAGGAGATAGAGTGTCCTATATTAGGAATACATTAATATATGTTCAAGAAGAGCACACAGTGCTTTTTTTCCAAGTTTTTTTTTTTCTGAGCTTGGATTATATTTATGGTATATACCATCCTTAGGCCAAAGTATTCTATAAAACAAAATGATATATATTGAAGTATGTGAAGACAGTTTTGTAAAGAAAGTCCCAAAACAAAATGAATGGCTGGGGTGAAGATTTGGAGGAATGTTTGAACAAGTTGTGATGTTCTGATGTCATTGCGGGAAAATCCCAACACTGTGGCACTAGGTGCACACTTGTTTCTGGTTCCATTACAAAACATGACAGTCTTGACTAGACTAAATCCAAGTGGACATAATTATGCAGCCAGTTCCACATCATTAGAGAGAGGCGATGCCTCTGCCAGGATTCTGCCAACACTTTCCAGCCAGACATGCATTAGTAAATACCGCAGTCTTAAAACACAGCTTGGCTTCTGTGCCTGGGTTGTCCACTTAATGAAAACTAGGTCCAGGCTTTTAAAAGGATCATCTTAGATACACAGAGAAATCCTACTAGTGAGGCAGTTAGAGATCTGGCATAAACCTGGGCACAGTGGTGCCTGCCTGTGACCCCAGCACTCCATGAGGCAGAGGCAGGCAGATCACTGTGAGTTCAAGGACAGCCTGGTCTACAAAGTTAGTCTAGGACAGCCAAGTCTACACAGAGAAACCTTGTCTCGGAAAAAAAAAAAAAAGAAAAACAATAAAATAAAACAAACAAACGACAACAACAAAGAATAAGCTTCGCTCACATCTTTCATCCCAATATTTGGTTTCTGAGGCAGGAGGAGTGTGGCAAGATAGCATAGGCTACATCATGAGTTTCTGAGTAGCCCAGGCTTTAGAATAAGATCTTATTGATAGATAGATAGATAGATAGATAGATAGATAGATAGATAGATAGATAGATAGATAGATAGATAGGAAAGTGTGGTATGTAGAGTGTTATTTTGGCAATAGCCTTTGGTTTTATTTTAAAATTAAATGCCTTTATTTAGAAATATAAGTCTTTACTGTTCTTTGACAATACTAAGTAAGGAGGTGACTGGACCTCTAGTTCTTTGTCTTACTTAATACTGTATTTTACTTTTTTTTTTAACAGAGAGAAACATAAATTAATATACTACTTCTCTTCAAACCAAATATTTACATGGCATTCCTAAAATGTTGAAAGGATTTGGTTGAAAGGCACATTGTAAATAATTGTAATGTTTGAGACACTCTATAAAACAGTCAACTCTTTAGTTAGTAGCTATTTCACAATTTCAAAAACATGTCCCCTGGGGTTTTCTCTTCTGGTTCTTGTCAGTCCTGTGAGGTGGAAAAGGTACATGTATGAGAGCAAAAGGCTAGAGAACAGCTTGACCAAAATCACTAGCAAATTAAGTTAGACTTTCAGTGGCAGCCTGGGATTCTGTGATATTCTTGTCACTCCCTACTGCACGAGGAGAAACTGACAGGTTGGTGGCTGAATTCCAAACCCAGCAACCTGCCCACAAGGCCTGTAATCCTACCTGGCTCCAGAACTCTCTGAGTGATAGCTGCCCTTGTCTCCAAAAACAACAACAACAAAAACCATTCCACCTAAATTTACTGCCCATGAGCATTGAGCAGAAAGCTGTGTGATAAGTTCTAAGGCTGATGATAAACATGAAGTACCCAACACAGTGACAAACCTCCTTGCCCTCTGGATGAGGAATAGCAGATTAATGAGAAGGATAAGAGTCACTGATGCCAGCTCTGAAGGAGCGGCACTCACAGTTGGCATTGGTAGACAATGAGATGTTAGATTTATGTCTTCCCTAACAGAACAGCAAACACATTCCCAACCTCCTCTCTTCTACATCCGTCACAGCAGCCCCACTGAGAGTTGTCTATCCCTCTTTCCCCTAGAAAAACTGAGAATTCAGACGCACAGACTGGAGGTCACTTTCTGAGTCACCAGGAGAGACTAACATAAGAGCCAATATCTCTCCCATGGCTTGCTTGAGGCCATCAAAAGAAAATACTTGGAGAATGAGAACATTTATGACATGCTTATCAAATATGCAGATGATGTAAGACTGAATGCTGGGCTTAACTCTGCCTTCAGGTAGTTATGAGATTTAGGTAAGTCCCCTAAACTCCCTGGTCCTCTATGAATGTTTTGGAGAAATGAGACAGTTATTCTAACCTTTTTTTGAGTGCTGGGGATGAAACACAAGATCACGCGCATATTATATAAGCATGCATGCTACCAGTGAGCTACACCGACAGTGCAAGGCAGCTGATCTACTCTAAAACAGGTTTTTCTTTTTAGCTTCTTTTCTAAAAAATGTATTTACTTTTATGTGCACTGCTGTTTTGTCTGCAAGTATGTCTATGTGAGGGTGTTGGATCTTGGAGTTACTGACAGTTGTGAGTTGCCATGTGGGCGCTGAGAATTGAACCCTGGTCCTGCAGAAGAGCAGTCAGTGCTCTTAACTGCTGAACCATCCCTCCAGGCCCCTAAAACAGTTTTTTCAAGCTTTGTTGTTGTTTTTTCTTCATAAGTAAATCTTAATGTTCCAAGCATCTGTTCAAATGAATACTTTTCATGTTATAATCTTAGCCAATAAGAGTTACACGGCATACAATCCCACCTACTATTGGCTCTCACCCCTCCCACTGGATTCCCTGGACACAGCCTAAGAATCAACATATCTGCTAATCTAAAAACTTCTTCCTGTTTGCAAAGTCATGGTTGATGTGACTGTAAGAAGTTTCAACCTGTTTTTGTCACCTTACAGTATGCTGGCAAGTGACAGAGCCTTAGAGTGACAAGGAATGTGGCTTAGTAGAAGTCTTTGCTTTTAATCATTGGCATTAACAAAACAAACAAACAAACAAACAAACAAAACAGTAAAGATATAAAGATATAAACAAAACCAACCTAGCTTTAGAGTTGGAGGGATCTGTGTTGGATCCTGCTCCACGGACCAATTACTATTGTCACTTTGAGTTGCTTCATCTATCTATTTGTTCCCTTATGTATAAAAATGAAGGCAATTACCTTTGTCAGGCAAGAATGTTTTGTAAAACTGGTAGAAGACTAAATAAATGTACAGTGTCATTAGCATTATCTCCTGTGCTCAGTACCCTACTCTGTCAGGATATCGAGATCTCTATAGAATGACTCAGGGTAACAAATGGGTTGAGCTATTCTTTGACAAGCTTGTTCGGGCTTAGAGGTAATACTTATCACATTTGGACTTCATCTTTCCTGTGAAACCAACACCAAGACAGTATAGAGGTCATGGGCTATTAACACAAGTATTTAAACCAAGGAGACACCATTTACAGAGAAGAACCGTCCCATGATGTGAGGTTGGTAATGACCCAGCCATAGCCCCTTCTCCAGAAAGCCAAGCCTCAGTAATAACTATTGTTATTATTGGGTGCCCACTAAATGCTAGATTCTCGTTTTTATTTATTATCTCAACGTCACGAAGACCACTTGCAGAGATGTTATTTATATTTTCTAGTAAGAAATTACCTAAAGAAGTGGAGTATTGGTTTTCATTTGTTGCTTAAAAGGGATGAGCAATTTCAATGTACATACAATGGTAACTCCAAGAGCCTGAACTCTGAGCTCAGATCTCTGAGCTAGCTAGCTCTGCATCTCCCAACTGGAAGAAATTCTTTTCCTCACTCACTGTGAGGGCACAATGTCTCATTTTTCATCTTTGTAGTGCCTTAGTCAGCCCCATCCCTCCATTTTTATTTCCTCCTTCATTTAAAAATACTTCATTAATCTTCATAAAACTAAGGAGAAAGTATGGATTAATCACTGATACCCCTGCCCACCAACCCACCTCTCACGTATTTGTCTTCCATCAAATAGTCTCTACTCAAGAAGACTCCAGGGAAGAAATCTCTTCCCTTGAGGAGTGAATCCTGTAGCTAATTCATCTCTGTCAGTAAGATTTTCCTCTTCTGCTTATCTTCATCTTTAATTTTGCATTTGGCCCTTCTTTCTCTCTGTTGGCTGAATGCTCCAGCTTTTCAGATCATGCTGCCTCATCTGCCCAGGCTCCCAGAAGCACTTCTGCTGAGCTGCTCTTTCCTTACATCACGGCCACAGTGATGTTCTTAACAGCACGTGGAAGATGCTTTCCACTGTAGACAGTGGAAAACCTGAGCTGGGCTGAGCTCTAAATGGATAGTGAGAAAGCAAGTGAGGAAGAAGAGATGTGAGCGCAAGTTTTGAAACCTGCTTAGTCAGCAAATGTTGGAGTCTGTCTGGCCTGGGCATTTCCCTTAGGTGTCCTTCCAATAGCAGCAGAAGCATTTTGCTGTCCAGTTTGACATGTTTTTTTATAAGGGTACACTGCCAAGCTCTAAAACCGGTGCCTGGAGTCAAAGAAATGGATGGAATGTGCTGCACCACACAAAAGAAGACAGAATGGTAACGGAGGAAACCAGCTGGCTTTGGGAGACGAAAAACTCTAGTTTGCACTGTTACCTCACTTTTTAGCACAACTTTATAGCTTTGGTAAGTTTTTAAATACCCCAATTTTCACCATACTCATTGTGAAGTGGGAAAATAACACCAACCACAGGAATTTCTGTAAGAATTAAAGACACTGGCCAGATGCACAGAAGGCACTCCACCCAGGAGAAATACTATTTTTTGAAGTTCCACGTCAAAAAGCGAGAACTCATTTTCTCCTAACCGTGTGTCTCTGGCCAGCTTGTCCCCTCCTCTTACTCTTCCCATCGCACGGTGCTGCAAACCATCCTCGCGCATTCTGCAGCAGCAGCAGCCATTCCCGTTTCCAGCTGCCTAGAAAGCAGAGCCCAGTGTTGGCTTTCAGATCTACATCAGCATTGATTTTTGCCTTCCAGTGCTCACTTTGAGAGGAACTTAACATTGACATGCCGAAATAAATATGGGCTTTAATCTAGTTTCCATTTTTAGAGCCTCTGTACAAATGTTGACGATCTGAATCATCTGTAAGGGTACTGGAGGTAATAGCTTCACATAGAAACAAAACCTGAACTGAGCAAAAGATTTAGCTTAATTACATTTCAAGTTTTTACATGCAACCATTATCAGTCAAAAGAGCACTGCTTGCTTGTCTCTCAGATAGCTGAAATCTATTCATTTAACAAAAATGTATCGACAGTCTACAGTTTACAAAGGCCTTGTATGTGCTGGGATGCACTGTTCAGCAAGGCCATCAAAGGGTCACTGGAACACATCGTCCTTCTCAGGCAGCTCACACTGTAGTATGAAATAAAATAAACAAGCAACATGTAGACAAAGGAAATAAATCCAGATAATGGCTTTAATACAGAAGCTCTACATTAGTGACTAGAGAAAGTATTTTATTTTTCTATTTATTTCATCTTAATATGCAAATAAAATCTACATTTTTTTTGTTTTTGTTTGTGTGTGTGTGTGTTTTCTTTGAAGTCTGATGAAAAGCGGTAGAAGAGCAAGGCTCCTTTTAGAAGCTACTAATGAGCTATGATGTTTATGATGGGGCAACAGCTCTGAGAATCAAAGGACAATCATATCAGGTGGAAGTGGCAGTCTACAGGTTCTGGTGCAAAGGAGCCTGGGCAGAAAAAGTGCACAACATGGCTGAGTCCATCCAAATAAAAAGGTTAAGCTAGGAAGTGAGGTTGCAGAGATACGCAGAAGCAGATCTTATAAAGTTGTATTGGGTATCGCAAAACTTGTTCTAATTATAGTGAGAGAGAGACTACGGACGGAGTTGGATTAAGCAAGGAAGAGATATGGACTTTGTGTGTGCGTGTTCATGTTTGCGTTAGTGCAGGTATGTGTGTATGTCAGAAGTCAACCTTGGGGTGGGGGTGGGGGCGTGGAGAGATGGCTCAGTGGTTAAGAGCCCTGTCTGCTCTTCTAGAGGACCCAGGTTCAACTTCCAGCATCCACGTGGCAGCTCAGAACTGTCTGTAACTAATTCCATGGGATCTGACACCCTCTCACACACATACATTCAGGCAAAATACCAATGCACTTGAAATAATTTTTTTTTTTTTTTAAAGTCAACCTCAGGAGCTATGGACTTTGTGTTCTGGAGACAAAGTCTCTTTCTGGGACAGGGCTTCCCAATTCAGCTAGGCTTAGGTGTCCAGCGAGTCCTACTGCTTTCCCATCTCTGGAGATTACAGACACACGCTACCCAGCTTTTATAGGTGCTAGGAACTGAACTCAGGTCCTTGTGCTTGAACAGCAATCACTTCACTATCTTCTCAGACTCCCATTTATGTCTTTGAAAAATGATGGTTGAGCTGGCATGCTGGCTTGGAGTTGGTACAGGTGCTTTCCACCAGGCCTGGTGACCTGAGTTGCACATGGTAGAAGGAAAACACTGACTCCCACAAGTTGTCCTTCAACCTCCACACACACAGGGTGGCACATGTAACCCTACTACACCCTGGTACACACACAAAATAAATGAATGTAGTTTGTAGGGGTTGATACAGGATCTTACTCTGTAGACCAGGCTGGCCTTGAACTCACAGAGTTCTGTCTCTATCTCTTGACTGCTAGGATTAAAGTTGTGGGTCACTGTGACTGGCAAATAAATGCAAAAAGAGCTGTATCTTTTGGGTAGAACACGGAAGCCTGTGAAAATTGGTTTTTGCAGAACTATAGGTGAGTGACAATGGCTTGGAATACGTGATGGTGGTGGTGGTGGTGGTGAAATTCAGGATTTATTTTGGAGAAGCTGGTGATCAATTAGATTTGGTGAACCAAGCAGATAGGAAGTCAAAATGAGTGTTATGTTTTATCGTCAATGTCTATGGGTAAGCGATGCCATTTACTGAGATGGGAAACAGGATTAAGACATGTTTGGGATGTTCGGTACCTACTTTAGTTATGCCAGCCATAGTAAACCTATGAGATACCCACTTAAAGTTGTAAGAGGTCAAGTTGCTTGTCTATTTCAGGACACTTCTATTTTCTCTCTTGCTGCATAGCTCAGTTGTTGGCTAAATTAGGGATCTGTAAGAAAAGGAAGCAGACATGGTTGCCAACTGAGATGCTTTTGTAATCATGTGTGACATTTCCTGAGAGCTAAATCCCAGGCTTGGGAGAGTATGGTGGGCATTCTTTGGACATGTATATTACACATTACGGTGTGTCTAGACACTTGTGGCTTACAGAGGAAGTAATTTCTCAGAACAGTTAAATTCGTCTACAAAATACTTCCAAGTACATATTTCTACTGTAGTTCCACTTGACATACAGCTAGAATGTGGCATGGTATGAAAAGCTGAAAATCTAGTTGGGAAATGTTTCCAAGAAGTAGACGCTTACATTTCAGTAAGTTCATAGATTTATGGCCCTTAGATGGAGAGTATCTAAATTTTTTTTTTTTTAATTCAGCAAGACTGCAAATGCCTAAAATTATAGCATGTGTGGAGAGGGGCTTTCTATTTGAAAAAAATGGCCTTTCCTTCCCACCTTCAGCATTCTTACTTTATTTGGTTCCTCAAACATTATTTTCAGTTAAAAAGACAATAAATTAAATACAGATGAAATTCATTAGAACAAATTTTGACATATCTGAAATAATTGCTTTCATGTTTATAGGACTAGGAAAGCAAAACATTCAACAGAAGGACTTAGGAGTCAAGGGAGTTAATTTTTAATAAACATTTCTTGTGATTTATATGATCACAAAGTTGTGAAAACACCAATATGCTTCGCCAGTGCTGTTATATTCTGTAAGTAAAACTCAAAATGGCATGCACCATCTTCATAATTTAATTTTAACATACATAGGTTCATTATGATTCTCTTAGTCAAATAAGTTGTACTGATTAGTATTTTTGTTACTTTTAAACAAGCCAGGGTACCTTGGGATGAGGGAACCTCAGTTGTAAAAATACCTCCATCAGATTGGCCTGTGGGCAAATCTGTTGGGACGTTTTCTTAATTAATGATTGCTGTGGGAGGGTCCGGCCCACTGTAGGCAATACTACCCTGGGCAGGTAGTCCTGGGTTATACATCAGGCTGAGCAAGCTGTGTGTGGGTGGAAGCCCATAAGCAGCATTCCTCTGTGGCTTTGCGGGGGGGAGAGGGGGTTCCTGCAGGTGTCATACTGGGAAGTGAACTAAATGAAGAAATAAGAATGAAAACATGGTAAAAATTGACTTTGCCAAATTGGATCAGATTTCAGGGAGTCTATTGACAGGCATTTTATTCCCAATGTATTTAAGCCCAGTATAATTCAGAAAAAAAAGGTTTCCTGGTGCAATCCTTATTGCATAAGGAAGCATAATTACATGTAAACTCAACTCAAGCAAGGGCACATGTCATTTTTTCCAAGATGGTATCTAGAGATACACTACCAGTACCAGCTTATGGGCCTAAGGGTCTGGCCTGGTCTTGGTCATACAGATAGTAAGATCATTTGGGCTATTAGCCACCTCTGGTCCTGGATGTGAGAGCTTGGGGAGCCCTTGTCTTAAAAGGGTCATTTAAATTACCAGCCACCTACAGTCCTGGTAATAAAAGCTTGATACAGCCTGGCCCAACAAGTAACACAGATCACCAGGCTATTAACCACTTCCAGGTCTCAGCTTTCTGAAAGGAAGAACAGGTTTTTCATCTTTACCATTGGAAAGACAAATCATGTGTGCTTAACATTCTTGATTTGTCTGGAGATGTGGGGGCGCAACTACTCTGATGCTATGCTCCCAATATGGCTTCTGCTTCAGTTCTTGTCTCCAGGTTCCTGTCCTCTTTGAGTTCCTGCCCTCACATCCCTTCATGATGAACTGTAAAGCTGTAAAGTGAAATAAACCCTTTCCTCCCTGAGTTGCTTTTGGTCATGGTTTCCATATTACAAAAGTATGGTTTTCCACATCACAGTAATAGAAACCTAACTAAGACAATAGTCAGATATTTTAACTGAAATATATACTTTTTTCTGTAGGTTTTATTAAAAAGAAAATTTAATTCTGATTAGTGAATAAGAACTCTTTTGGAGCGTAACTGGCTTAGTAGCAGGAGAATGAGGGTAACAAGTATTGTAAAATACTTTAGTAACATACAGTACTATGTACATGTTTGTTATAGTAATTATTAGCCACAATAATTATAGTAATAATGGTATACACCTACAAGATCTGGCTTGTGCATTAACTAGCTCGCTGCACTTTAGTATACTGCCAGAGAATTTTTCTAAGCTTTATGGGAACAAAGCTTAAATATTATGTATAAAAACAGCACACATCCATTTTTGCTTGAATTCAAATTGTTATTTCTTTTCTCAGATGGACATTTAATCAATGTTTTAGGTTATATTTTATGTTATCAGATACATTTGTGGTTTTCAGGTATCTAGAGCAGTATTTTATGTTTCATTTGAGGATGACAATGTGCATGGTGATAATTTGTATATGGTGTATGGTAGGGACTTGGAGGAATGAGGAAAATAGAGTATAAGAAAGGTCAGATGGATCTGTGCAACACGTATGGCTCTCTTCAAGTGAATAACTGTTTACCATGAGACATTTCTTGAGCTCCTACAAGGAACCATCGACTGTACTAGTGGCCTGCGTACAACGACCTTTGAGTTTACTTGTTTCCAGCTTTGCCCCTGAACCCTGTGGTCAGCTGGAAGTGTGGCAATAGTGGGTGATGAGTAGGCGCATTTCTGTTCAGAAGGGCTAAACAAGTTAGGTATGGTGGCACAAGAGGCCCGTGATCCCAGCAGTGAAGAGGCTTGGGCGGGAGGATCACCACAAGATGGAGGGCAGTGTGGGTCACATAGTAAGTTCCAGGTCAGCCTAGGCTACAGAGAGACACCCTGTCTCAACAAACGAATGAATTGGAGCCCAGCAATACTTGGCTCCTGGGCCACAGCTATGAATGTGGTTGATGCACTGTTTCTAAACTGTGTATGATATTCTATTTTAAACTCATACCTAGCTCATGTCAGTGTAATCTAATAAACTGTCTATCACAGATTTATTCAGTGTAATTGGTTTATTCAGAAAGTAGATATTGTTTAGCATCTTTGTTATACCATCATGACTTTCTTTTTCTTTTTTTTTTAAAAGTTTTCTTTTTTGAGACAGGGTTTCTATGCACAGCCCCAGCTGTCCTGAATCTTGATTTGTAGACCAAATTGGTCTTGAACTCAGAGATTATGTTGGGATTAAAGGTATGGGCCACCACATCTAGCTATCATCATGTATTTCTTTTTGTGAAGCTTTTGTATTATTTTTGTTGACTAGTAGCTAGCACCTTCTCCTTCTTCCTATAGTATAGTTCCTAGGATAAGACAGTGTGTTAAGATGGGTTGTTGCATGATATTGATCACATTGTGAACCTCAATATTATGAACTGAAAAAAAAATCTGTTAGTTGTGGTGTGGCTCAGCCCTACCACAAACCTTTAGCCCCAGAGCTTTCTGTTGATTGTAAACAAGTAGTTTTAGTGTGGCTCAGCCCTAGCATTCAACTTTAATCCAAGAGCTGTCTGCAAACAAGAGTTAACCCTCGGTCAAGAGACAAAGCAAGCAATCAGTTGACAGGAAGTGAAGGTGGGGGGAAAAAAGGTAGAGAGTGAGAGGAAGTCTGTGGGATGGATACAGAATGCACAGAAAGTAGAAAGGAAGAACATTCAGTTTGAAAGGTATTTAAGACAGCATGGAGAAGGGGATTTTTCCTTCTAGGACATTGGCTGGGTAGGAAGATCAGCTGGGTACTTTCTCTGACTCTCTGAGGTAGCAGGTTTTCACCACAGCACCTGGCTCCAGCAAAATACCACCCCTGCAAAGCCTATATGTGGATGGTACTTGAGTGTTGGTTGTCTTGAATATATACAATAAGTAGTATATAATCAACTGTACTACAGAATCTCATTAACCACCATTTCTCTTCATCTGATAGTCTGCAAGTGACACTGATAAAAGTCTTTATAATGCAAAAGCTTGATATGTAGTGTTTTTAAAAGCACTATTAGCCATTTGAGTATGTAAACATGCTCAAACATAATGATCAATTATATTTATAATATGTACTTTTATTTTTCTCTCATTCTGGAAAAATCGAAAAGTGTACAAGAGTTTGAAATAAAAAAGAAAACTATGGCTTTCTTTTACTGCTAGTGTTGTATAATCTGTGTGCCTGTTATACATCTGTTTATGTTCTCCTGATATGTTTTGTTTTTTAATATTTAGTTTTATACGTACTAATATTTACCTGCATGTATGTATGTGTACTACATGCATGCTTAGTGCCCAGAGAGGCCAGAAGAGGGTACCAGATCTCCTGGAACTGGAGTTACAGATGTTTGTGAGCTACCATGTGGGTGCTGGGAACTGAAACTGAGTCCTCTGCAAGAGCAAGAAGCTCTTGCTTAAGTCATTTGACAAGTATATCAGTGGTCAACAAAAAGTATACCAAAAAAGTGTATCAGTGGAAATCAATTTAGAGACTTCTCAAAACATTAAAAATAGAACTACCGTATGACAGCTATTTCATTGCTGAGCTATGCCAGAGAATCCCATACACACGCTTATTGTTGCTATAGTCACTATTACAAAGAATTGAAATCAACCTAAATGTCCATCAACAGATGATTGGATAATGAAACTTTAGCAGATATATAGATGGACTTAGAATGTATAATATTAAGCAAGGTCACACAATCTCAGAAAGAAAAAAAATGCAAGTTATCCTTCTTCATATGTGGGACTTAGCCAATCATATATGTAAATGAATGTACATGTGGGTACTGTATAGCATGTGGAAAAGAGAACAAAAAAGGCTAAATACAAGGAAATGAAGAAGGACGGAACATGAGCTTTGAAGTAAGCTATAAAGCTAATTATCTAATTCTGTCACAAATCTTTTATTTTGGGGGTGGATAAGTGTATAAAGTGTTTTTGACGGTGAAAATGTAAAATCAAATGTAATGTTCTTTTTTTTTTTTTTTTCCTGAGACAGGCTTTCTGAGTCCCGGACAGCCAAGGCTACCCAGAGAAACTCTGTTCCAGAAACCAACCAACCAACCAACCAACCACGTACATGTGCGGTGGTGCACACCGAGGCAGGTGGATCTCTACGAGTCTGAAGCCAGCCTAATCTACACAGTGAGTTTCAGGACAGCCAGGCCTAGAAAGACACCCCTCCCCCCGGAGAAGATTACACACCAAAATTAACTAGACCCAAACCCAAAGAGTATACAACTCAGTGAACGTCTATATGGTTAGAGTCAAAAAGGTAGTAGAAATCTTTATGATTGACTTGGGTACTAGTTTCTTCAAAAGTCAGGCCAAAGATTGTGTGCTTTACTTTCTTAGTGTTCTAAGAAGTCTTTCTGCTGGGGGGTGGGGGGAGTACGGGGACGGGGGAGGCAGGTGGGAAGGGGGAGGAAGGCAGGGAGTGGGGAGACAAGAGGAAAGAGGGGAGAGGAGTAGGGGGGTCGGCAGGGTGGCTTATGCCTTTAATCCCAGCACTAGGGACTCAAAAGGAGGCAGATCTCTGAGTTTGAGGCCAGCCTGGTCTATAGAGTGAGTTCTAGGACAGCCAAAGCTACACAGAGAAACTCTGTCTTAACACCTCCTCCAATAAGAAATCTTCCTAAGGATTGGTAAAAAACAGTCTTAAAAAGGATGTCCTTTCGTGTAAGAATAGAATCCCCTGTATTACTCAAAGATCTTCAAGAAATAAGGATGAGTACATGTGCACCCCAAAGACCTAGGTGACATCAATAATCTTCTAGATATACTGACATAGAATCCTCATTAGTCAGTTTTCAAAGTTTTTAATCTGAGAGACATTGCGCGGTGGTTGTAAAGTCACTGGCTTTTGAACTTGGAATACAGAACTGGAATCTTGGTTTTGCAATAGTCTAACTGCAATTATTGTCTTGTCTTCTACTACTTGGAATCATGTTTATTTCTCTTCTTGTGCCTACAATCTGACACACAGTTTGTACTCAGCTGATGCTTATTTAATCAGTTCCTAATTTGAGGCAGCTTGCAATCTTTCCAGGTTTCATGTTTTTTCCTTATAAAACTGAGTAGATATCTTCTGACATCCTTTCCAGCTCTGACACTCTGATTATATGATCTATGTATCCTGAAGCCAACTTCCTTCAGCAATCTTTCTTGTCTGGAGCACTGAGAAATGGGAGAGCATTGCTTTATCGTGAGGAGTGTCTTCATTTCTGAGTCACTCTTCCTGCAAGCACTTCTAAAGAGCCTGCAGCAGTGCTATATGTTTAAAGGAGAACAAGTTGGAGAACTACCCATTTGATATTTACAGAATTCTCTACTCTATAAAAGCTGCTGAGGTATTTCATGTAGTTTTTTTTTAAGCTTATTTTTATTTTACCTATACTGGTGTTTTGCCTGTATGTGTGTCTGTGCACTATGTGTGTGTCTGATGCCTGAGCAGGCCAGAGAAGGGTATTGGATCTTCTGGAACTAGAGTTATGGAACTGGAATTGTGAGCTAACCTGTGGGTTCTGGGAATTGAACCCAGGTCACTAGAAGTGCATCAAGTGCTCCTAACCACTGAGCAACCTTTCCAGCCCTCATCAAGAAATCTGTTATCAATCAGTTTAGATGGACTTTGCTACATATCAACAAACTTTTTAGATAACAAGAATTCAATCTGGGTGTGGTGCTCCATGCCTTTAGAGGCAGAGGCAGGTGGATCTCTGTGAGTTTGAGGCCAGCCTAGTCTACATAGTAAGTTCCAGGATAACCAGGACTGTTACACAGACACACCCTGTCTCAAAAACACCAAAAAAAAAAAAAAAAAAAGACAAACAAACAAATCCAACCAACCAAACAAACAAAAAACAAGAATTCAGATGACTTTGTCATCTCTGATGGACTGCTAAGATTTTAACTCCTTGGGAGGCCAGGACATCTGTCTGTCTAGAACATACTATCTTAGTGGGACTATTGCAGTTATGAAGTACCATAACCAAGAGCAACTTGGGGAGGAAAGGGTTTATTTGGTTTACATTTCCACATCACTGTTAATCATAAAGGAAGTCAGGGCAAATTAAAGCAAATGATCTGAACTTATCTCCATAATCATTTTCCTTTTCCACTTGGGCCAAATTATCCTAATTCTATATAACTTCTAGAAGCCAAAGCCATCTAGAAAGCTTCTTTGAGAATGAGAATTTGTCAGTTTATCTTAGTTCATGAGTATAACAACAATTTCTCAAATGTTATGTTTCTAATTCTTTCAAAATTAGGTATTTGAGTTTTTTTCCCATTGAATTAGATTAAACAATCTCTCTGCATTTCACAGAGTTCATTAATTGTGCATTTTACAAAGGATCCTAGGATGCTTTCTAGAGTACTGAAAAAGTCAACAAAACAAAATTAACTTTCAACCTCAGACTGCAAACTGGTTAATGTATTATATTGACTAAAACCACATTATTTTACCACAAGACAAAGCCTATGTTTAAGCTTTCTTACACATTAAACATTTTGGCTAAGTAAAATTTTATAAGGTATAAATAAAGATCTTTAACCAGCAGCAGGAATAAAACTGACAAAACCAAAAGGCAGGCTTTCTTTTTTTATTTATTTTTTTATTTTATTGCTACAGGCCCAAAGAAACTGGGACAACTGATCATGCCGAGCAGAAATCAGCCTTTTATTTTTTTTAAATTTATTTTTTCTTTATTAATTACACTTTATTCACTTTGTATCCCCCTTGTGGTTCCCTCCCTCCTCCCATCCCAATCCCTCCCTTCCTCTACCCTCTGCATGCATGCTCCTCCCCAAGTCCACTAATAGGAGAGGACTTCTTTTCCTTCCTTCTGATCCTAGTCAATTAGGTCTCATCAGGAGTGGCTGTGTTGTCTTCTTCTGTGGCCTTATGATCGAATATAAAAATTTTGTCTTCACAATTAGCCAATCAATATTACTAAAATAGCACATGAAAGACTATGCAGGAACCTTGAAGCAGGAACTCACGCAGAGATTATGGAATGCTGTTCACTGGCGTGCCTACAGTGAGATCTTATGGAAGAGTTTTCTCAATTGAGGCTCCCTCCTCTCCGATCACTCTAGCTTGCTTCATGTTGATATAAAACTAGCAACCATACTATAGCTTTTCTTTACTTCTTTATCATTGAAAGAGCTTTGCTTGAAGAATGATGAAAAGACTAGAATATTGATGTCAGCTTTAAAAGGGCAAGCATTTGAGGTTTGCTGTAAGAGGCCTCATTTGAGTACAGTCTGGGAGGGGAAACTCTTAGACAGGTATTTGAGTTATTTTTATTCCAAATTCAGTAATTCCAACCAATAACAATTGCAGCTTTGTCCTTAAATGTTAATCTTACTAAGCAATTTTATTTAAAGTTTCTGCTACTAAGTAAGAATCTGATATATCAATCCAATCTAACTACTTATTTATAGAATAACAATGCTGAAGACATTAAATGATTTACTCTTAGATGGTCTCTAAAAGGTATCTTTATTTGGCTTCTAGTTTTCTTTCTTTTTTTCTTCCTCTTTCTTTCTTTCTTTCTTTCTTTTTTTTCTTTTTTCTTTTCTTTTTTCCTTTCCTCTTCTCTTCTCTTCTCTTCTCTTCTCTTCTCTTCTCTTTTCTTTTCTTTTCTTTTTTCTCTTTCCAAGACAGGGTTTCTCTGTGTAACAGAGCCCTGGTTGTTCTGGATCCGATTTATAGACCTTGGACTTTCAGAGCTCTGCCTGCCTCTGCCACCTGAGTACTGGGATTAAAGGCATGAGCCATCACACCTGGCTTGGCTTCTAGTTTCCAAAATGGGATTTTTAGGGGAAGTCACTGTAGAGCTGAAGGTCTAGGTAAGAAGGCTTGAAGTATGAAATGCTTAAGATTGCTAGTTACAAAGCACTGATGAGTGCTTGCTATTTTATCTTCACAAAGAATTGTGAAGATTGATTTGGGAGGGAAGCAGTTTCTTATTAACTTCAACTTATACTGAAGGGACTGTCACTGAGAAGGTCAATTGGTTGGTGCAAGGCCTTGATGGTGTGAATGAGAATGGCTCTCAAAGTAGGTTCATGTATTTGAATACTTGGTACTCAGTGGAACTGTTTAGGAAGGATTAAGAGGTGTGGGTTTTTTGTTAGCGAATGTTATCACTGGGAGTGTGCTTTGTGGTTAAAATGACTGTGATTGTACAGTCATTTGATTACACAAATGCACATTTGTCTCTGCCTTTTGGTTGTGTATCAAGATGTGAAATCCTAGCTGTTCCTTTGCTTAACTCTCATAGGTTCTAACCCTCTGAAAACATAAGGCAAGTTAAATGCTTTCTTTTATAAATAGCCTTGGTCATCTTGTTTTGTCAGAGCAAAAGAAAAATAACTATGATAGAAGTTGATTCCAGGTATGGTCTGTTGCTGTGTCAGGCCAGACCATGTGTTTTTGTTTTGTTTTTCATACAAATGTGGAAGAATTTGAGACTGTGGGCTAGGAAATTGGTTGAATGCTCTAGGTAAAGCTTAAAGGGCCATCCTAGTTGGAGCTTAGAAGATGGTAGTACTGAGAGCTATGTGTACTGTGAGGCTCTCAGGTGTTGCTTTGCTTGGTCATTGTCTTAGGGTTTTATTGCTGTGAAGAGACACCATGACCATAGCAACTCATATATATATATTATATATATGTATATATATAATATATATATGTATGTATGTATGTATTTTTTTTCCCTGAGACAGGGTTTCTTTGTGTAATCTTGGCTGTCCTGGACTCACTTTGTAAACCAGCCTGGTCTCGAAATCACAGTGATCCACCTGCCTCTACCTCCCTGAGTGCTGGGACTACAGGTGTGCGCCAGTACTCCTTGCTTAATTAATTAATTAATCAATTAATTAATTAATTTTCCTTTTTCCATGGCAACTCTTATAAAGGAAAACATTTAATTGGGGCTGGCTTACAGCTCAGAGGATTAGTCAATCATCATGGTGAGAAGTATGTAGGCAGCATGTAGGCAGACATGGTGCTGGAGAGGAGCTGAGAGTTCTACACCTGAATTTGCAGGCAGCAGGAAGAGAATGCCCCACTGAATGTGGCTTGAGTTTCTGAGACCTCCTCCAACAAAGCCACACCTATTCCAAGGAGGCCTCACTTCCTAATAGTGCCACTCCGTATGGGCCTATGGGGCCATTTTTATTCAAACCACCACAGTCGTCATGAATTTTAACCCTCTGAAACTTTAAGCCAAATTAAACACTTTGTTTTTATAAGTTTCTTGGTCATGGTGTTTTATCACAGCAATAGAAAATTAACTAAGACAAAGGCCATAGCTTTACCGTCTAGACTACACTTCAAGTCTTCTGGCTTTAACCCAGTACTTTCCTATCTATTACAACATACTTCAAATTAAGGGCAAATGACAAAATACACCTGTCAACATATTTTGGCAACATGAGTTGTTAGTGGACAGAAGAGTCATATGCATTCTGGCATCCAAGGAAAAGATTTGGCAACTGTGTACATTTCTCCCAAGTAAGCTTCTCAGTCCTGCTCACTGTCTGAATAATGTACTTGTTCCACTGAGGAACACTTCTGCATACTCTTTCATGTGCTATTTTAGTAATATTGATTGGCTAATTGTGAAGACAAAATTTTTATATTAGATCATAAAGAAAGCCTGCCTTTTGGTTTTGTCAGTTTTATTCCTGCTGCTGGTTAAAGATCTTTATTTATACCTTATAAAATTTTACTTAGCCAAAATGTTTAATGTGTAAGAAAGCTTAAACATAGGCTTTGTCTTGTGGTAAAATAATGTGGTTTTAGTCAATACAATACATTAACCAGTTTGCAGTCTGAGGTTGAAAGTTAATTTTGTTTTGTTGACTTTTTCAGTACTCTAGAAAGCATCCTAGGATCCTTTGTAAAATGCACAATTAATGAACTCTGTGAAATGCAGAGAGATTGTTTAATCTAATTCAATGGGAAAAAAACTCAAATACCTAATTTTGAAAGAATTAGAAACATAACATTTGAGAAATTGTTGTTATACTCATGAACTAAGATAAACTGACAAATTCTCATTTTCAAAGAAGCTTTCTAGATGGCTTTGGCTTCTAGAAGTTATATAGAATTAGGATAATTTGGCCCAAGTGGAAAAGGAAAATGATTATGGAGATAAATTCAGATCATTTGCTTTAGTTTACCCAGAGAACAATACATAAAAACGCTAATAGAGTCTTTGCCTGCTGGGAATTGGTAAACAATAAGGAAGATAGAAACCACAAATCATCACATCTTTGTGTGTGCATGTTTATGCGCACCTAAGTGCATGTGTATGTAGTTGGGGGATGACAAATTTGGTGGTGTCCATCAGGTTCAGTTTACCTTGTTTATTTAATAGGATCTCATGGGCCTTGAGTTCACCAAGTATACTAGTCTAGCTGGCCAATGAGCCCAGGAGGATTCTGCCTCTGCCTCTCAAGAGCTAGGATTACAAGTACCACTAAGCCCAGATTTTGCTTTTAGTAGGTACTGAGAATCTAACTTAGGTTCTTGTGCTTACAAGACAAGCCCTTTACCGACTGGGCTATCATTCCAGACTTAGTACTGATGTCTTGAGATGCAAATTCATTTCTCTTTAATATAAATAGAATAAGTATTGACAGTACTCACCAAAGACACAAACTTTCTATCCTGTTGCTTTGTCATTCTCAGTATGTAGGTGTTACCTGATTTTCTAAGATCATTTTACTTCAGTCATAATTGGGTAATTCAGCTCTGCAACCATTCACCCCAACTGAATAGAACTGCTTTCTTTCCAGCCAAATGAGAGACAGAGATACACAAAGTGTGATAATCTATCACAAGACATTGCTATAATTGTTCTACTTTGCTGTGTGTGGTGCTGTGTGCTTGTAGTTCCAGATGCTTGGGCGAATGAGATGAGAAAACTGTTTGATCTGAGTAATTTAGACCAGCCTAGGTAACAGAAAGGTCTCATCTCAAGGGGTTATCTCTATGGGACTGGGGAGCTAGGGCAGTGGTTGAAGTCCATGAAGTCCTGAAATTCAGTGGAGTATGCCTATAGCAATCTTACAGAGATGCAGACAGAAGGAGCTCTGGGGCCTATTTGCCAGCTCATCTAGCAAAACTGGTAAGCCCCATCGTGAGTGTAAATTAAAGAAGGAGTCTGGATGGCCCAAAGAAGTCTTTTGTGTTAAACATTTAAACATGTTTTCATATATTGTACACAAGTTATTTATCAGCTTCTTTCTGAAACTTGTGTTGAGGATTGTTACATGAATCCTAACAGAATGTCTTAAATCAAACATGTTATTTTACTAAATAGTAATAACAAACTCACACTCCCTTCTCAATATAGATTTTAGTATTTTAGAATGTCTTTCTGTTTTGTTCTCTCGAAAGCATAGGCTGTTCTTTCGTAAATCAATTGACATAATTTGACTTGCTATATTTGACAACATTTTTTGGGTTCATATTTTTTTTTCTCATGCCAAGTTCTGCATTTTTCATTTCCCACAGAATCAGGACAAACTGTACATCCCCTGCAGTGACCAGGGAAGATTTGGCTAAATGTCAAGTATGTTAATTGGTATAGAGAAAACAACGGCCTTATTTTTATCTGATTAAAATCCCCACAAGCATTCCCTTATAAACTAGAGCCATGTCAGTACAAAGTGACTTAATTATAAGTTTGGCAGATGTGTCCTTCCTGCCCCTCCTTTACTGTAGCATATAGAACTGTAACTGTTTCCTGGCAACTTCCAGAATCTCAAATTTTAATTCTATTTTTGGAAGTTTATAATTTGGTACCCAAAACCTTTTCTGGATTATCAATTAAAATTTAAAAGGCATTTGTTTTAACATGTATTTATTTTAAAATATTTAAACAATTGATTTACTAAATAACCTTGCTCAAAAGGCAGTTTGAAAAGTTGGGGAGGTGGCTCGGTGTGTTAACTGCTTGCTGCCCAAGCATGAGGATCTGAGTTCAGATCCTAAGCACTCATGTGAAAGTTAGGTGTGGCGGCCTGTGTCTTCCTGTATCTTTAATCCCTGTGCTGGGGAGGCAGAGATGAGCTGGTCCCAGGGGCTGGCTGTCTAGCCAGTCCAGCCAAAGGTAAAAGTCCAGGTTCACTAGAGACTTTATCTCAAAAAATAAGGTGTAGAGTGAGAGGGGAGGATATATATATTAACCTGGCCTCGACACCTACACACCTTACACACCTTACACACCTTACACACCTTACACACACACACACACACACACACACACACACACACACACACACACTAGTCTGAGATACTTTATTCTACTGTTAAAAAGTCTACAATTTTTTTTAAAGCCCCAGAATGAGAAGGTTATATAAGATAATTGCTTCAGTTAATTGGGATGTAGGAGGTGTAGGTGTAAAAGAGTAAAGGGTAATGAACTTTGATAAATTTATATGAGCAATAAGAAGGTATCAGGTAAAACTTAGCTTTTTCTAGAGTAGCTGTAGCTTCAGTGCTTGTGTAAAATTGTATGTTGCCTCTTTAAGGTTGGGATTTCCCAAGACTATTCTGCCACTAGCTTGTTCTCAGTTAACCTTCATAATTTCACGACTTCACTATTTGTACATGCACTTGCATTGTCTGACACACTAGAATCTTTATTGGAAGCCACAAGAGGATCCTTTGGTATCTTAGGGAGCTAGATCCATTTGGATGCCTCATATGAGTTCTGTAAACCAGGCTGGCCTTGAGCTCACAGAGATTCACCTTTCCTAGAGTCAAGTATCTTTTTCTTTCTTTCTTTCTTTCTTTCTTTCTTTCTTTCTTTCTTTCTTTCTTTCTTTCTTTCTTTCTTTCTTTCTTTTTTAAAATCTGGGCAGTCATCATTTAACCTTATCAGAGCCTGAAGAACTAGCCCCATGTCTGGCCAGCATCAAGGTTATGGTCTCAGGACCTGAGTAAAGGACAACAGGGTCTATTAGCAAAGAAGGAAGGGGATAATAAGTCAAGGGGATAATATAGTCAAGACAATAAAGATGCAAGACCAAGAGGACAAGCATGCAGAGAAGAATGTAATCCTCAGTGAAGTCTTGCTCCAACGTTCTTAGATGGGAAGAACCTTCTTCATATAGTCATCATCAATTGTTCCTATTAGACAGCTATTTATTTATATTATCTGGAATTCTCAATATGCCATGTAAAATCCTTCATATACTGGCAATATCCCGGAGGCCAACTCCTAAGCTTCTATTTCTTCTGGCCACACTGGCCTTCTATTATGTAAACAAGTTCAACTTGTTCTTAGTTGAGAATCTATTTATTGTTCCCTTTGTATAAAATGATCTCTCCTTCCTTTCCCTCAAATCCTCATCCTCCTTTGTACCCTTTTTGCTCTCTCATTTTTTGAGACATGAACTCATTCTTTAGTCTAACATGGCCTCAAACTCATGGCAATCTTCATACTTTTGCTTTCTTGGTGGGATTAGAAGCTTGAGCTACTACACTGGGCACTCAGGTCAAGGGTCATCTCCTTAGAAAAGCTCCAGATTAAAGTCTTATTTCCCTATTTGTCTTTTTAAAAATAGTGTGTAATTGTTGGACAAAATAATGGGTTTCACTGATTCTCCCATACACATACTTTGATCATACTCACTGCTGATTACTCTTCCATCCCCTTTCACATTGTTTTGCGAGTGATGACCATTCGCTGAGAGTAGATGGAACCTCAGTGCACATTTTGAGTTGTACTTTCAGGATGATTAAGGGTATTAACATGTTTATTGGCAATTTGTACTTCTTTTTGAAAACTGTGTGTTAAATTTATTTGTCTATTTATTCGTTATATGATTTATTACCAGTGTCTAACTTTTTTAATTCCTTATGTAGTAAGGATTAGAGGCATACTGCACCACACCCAGTTTATGCATGTAATCCCACTGTCAATCTTGCTATTATTTCTTCAGTTACTTAAGTACTTTCCAGAAAACCTTTGCCTATAGACACCTCTATGTATTAATTACTTATTTTATTGCTATGACAAAAGAGCCAACAAAAGCAACTTAAAGAAGGGTTTATTTGGGCTCTCAGTTCAAGCATACAGTCTATCATTGCAGGAATGTAATGGTAACAGGAACTTGAGGTAGCTGGTCAGGTTGTTTCCATCAAGGTCAAGGAGCAGAGCATGAATGCTGCTGCACAACCCCCTTTCTCGTTTTCATTCAGGCAAAGAACCTAGGCCATGGAACCTGGCTCACATTTAGGGTAGTCTTCCCCACTTCAATTAACCAATCCTAGACAATCCTCACAGACATGCTCAGAAAATTGTCTCCATGGCGATTCTAAATCCTGTCAAGTTGACAAGCAAGAATAAATATCACAACTGGGAAAGAACCTAAGCAAGGAAGACCTCTATAATAAAAGCTTGAAAGCAATGAAGAACAAAATTGAAGACACTAGAAGATAGAAAAATCTCCCACGTTCCTGCATTAGCAGAATTAATACTGTAAAACTGATTCAATGAAATCTCCACCAAAATTCAATGGTATTATTCACAGGAATAAGAAAAAGAAAAATCCTAAAATTCATATAAAGCACAAAAAAATCCAAGTAGCCAAACAACATTAGCAGAAAGAGCAATCACAACTCTTGATCTTAAATTATTTTGTGGAGCCACAGTATAAGATTTATTCTAGATAACAGTTTGAAATATTTTGGCTATTTATTATTTTTCTCTCATACAAGTAATTCTTTTACAAAGTGAAAATATTACTTTGGGTGTTCTGGTCTTTTAGCTCTCCTAGGCAGCGCTTCTCCAATCACTCACTTGTGAACCCAAGGTGTCTTCCATGTTGTGGTTTCAACTTCTTAATTCTCTGAAGACTATTCAGCTGGGAGCGGGAAAAGAAAGAATGTTAAACACATGTTAGAGGTTTTCAGGGCGTATTGCCCAAACCATCATCGTTTTCTGCCTATGTTCTCTTGGATAGATATCAGGCATTTGGCCCCAACTAATCATAAAGGTGGCCAGGAAACAGTCTAACTGTATGCTTAAGGGAAGAGAGAAGCCATTTGGTCATCAGATGTTTGCATCCTTGAAGTAGTGAAGCTGTTTCAGAATGGAGATAATGTATATTATGCTTGGCACAAAAAAAAGTAATCAACACTCGAATGTTACTATTATCACAAGTATGTATGCTTAGAGCTTGAATTAGCTTCCTGTCATTCTCCCACCGGGCGGGGTCCTGGGACTGTCTTCTGGATGGGGGTTCTGAATGGGGGTTCTGTTTCCCTCATGGGAAACTAGAGTGCTTTAGGGTGAGGCCCCTGTTGCGCTAAACCAGGGTATGGGAAAGGTTTTCAACAGAGTGGTTACAGTTTATCTCTTTTAGCATAAGATTGTCAGTGGTAGTGGAAGCTCAGTATTCCAAAGCCTATGGCAATACAAAAGTGTTACATCTCTTGGTCTAGCTGCTGTGCTAAGCATGGCAGAAGTGCAGGCCAAAGCCCGTGCCTGGTCAGCTTGCAGCCAAGACAGGCCTAGGTCCATCAGATTGGAGGGCAGGCCTGGTGAGATGTGGCCCAGTGAGATGAGGATAAATGACGAATCTCAGTTGGTCTTGAAGTGAGAAAGTTTGTACCTTTATTCCTGTGAAGTCAAGGGCAATATAAAACCCTGGGCTGAGGGAGGGTGACTGTTGTTGATTCGCTGGCGTCAGGAGGTCAGGGATACTTAAAGGTCTTGTCACAAAAAGGAAAATACAGTACTTACCCTAAGGGTGAGGGGAAAATCTCCAAGTACAGTTGAAGGTCACTGTTTAAGACTAAGATCTCTTTAGCTTGGTGGGACAGTTTCTAGGAATGCCAAATACTTGCTAGAGCAGTTTCCTTATCAGGGAAGGGTCTGGCCTATACTCTGCCCTGAGGGCTATGTGAAGCTCCTTACAGGACCTGGTGTCACCCAGATCAGGGGAGACTTTTAGAACCTTGCCGAGAAAAGGTGGTCTATCATCGTGGTCCAAGCACAAATAAATGGCTATCCAGAAATGTCAGACTTCAACCTTGTCCAGCAGAGCCCCACAGTCTCCCTCATTTGGAGCAGAGTATTTGTTTGAGTTCTCCGTTCAAAAGAGAGTGGGTTATCTAAGGCGATTCTACTCATTCGGCTGCATTATTAAGTAGAGAAAGTAGCTAAAGATAAGGAAGAAATGAATTGCTGGATGTTCATATCAACACAATGTCAAAGGGGTCTAACTTAGAAAACAATAATGTAGCTGGGTGTGGTGGCACACACCTATAATCCCAGCACTCAGGGAGGCAGAGGCAGGCGGATCTCTGTGAGTTTAAGGCCAGCCTGGTCTACAAAACAAGTCCAAGACTGCCAAGACTACACAGAGAACTCCTACCCCTATCCCCCCCCCCCCCCCCAAAAAAAAACCCAAGAAAACAATAATGCCTGAGGACAGTGAGAACAGAAAATAAGTAGGCTCTCTTTGGACTTCAAGATAGGTTTAAACGACATGATAACTACACAAATTCTGGTCACTCTTTTCCATGTTCTTTTCCTTTTTTTTTTTTTTTTTTTTTTTTTTTTTTTTTTTTTTTTTTTTTTTTGAGACAGGGTCTATGCAGATCAGATTGGCTTTAAATTCTTTAATTCCAAAGTTCTGGAAATAAAGGTGATTGCTACCACATTAGGCCCACTCTTTTCCTTTTAAGTTATAGATATTGTCAGATCCTCAAGTCAAGCATACATTTTAGTTCCTATTTATTTTCTACTCTCTTCCTACTTCGAGATTTTAAAGGTCTAAGGACAAACCAGTGGTGATGGAACATGTTTGTAATCTCAAGACTCAGAAGGTTGAGGCCAGAAAAACTGAGTCTGTGACCAGCCTTGGCTGAAAAGTACATTCAAGACCATCTTGAGCTAAAGAATAAGAGCCTATCTCAAAATAACAAAACATGAAAGCCTGTAAATATAACCCCTATCCCACCAAAGTCTAAGAAGAGAGACTATTGTACATTATAACATCTAGTGGGCAAGACCTACCACACTGTACAGAGACAATATCTATTTGTTAAATAAATTTGATCTATATTAACATATATTTATATATAAGTATAAAAGCAGTGTAAGTTGCTTCAATTACTCAAACTATTTTAAATTGTCTACATACAGTAATAAAGGGAAAATGAGTCCCTAAATGTTGTTTCTGTCACTTAGAATTTGTGGGACTAAGAAAAGTTAATTTAGTGGGCTTGTTTGTATTCCTGTATTAGACAAATACAATACTTTTTTGCAATTATAAGGAGAATTACATGAAAAAGTTTTGCTGTATTTGTAGAGGCATTTAAAAAAACTTGATAATCTTGGACCCAGAACTCTAGCCAATTTTTTTTTTAAGTTGAGAGAGCTTAGAAACTAACATATGCTATTCCTATTGTTTCCTTCTGTTTGAGAACTGTTCATTTGTAAAGCAAACTTGCCTTCAAGTTGGTAACTGAAGTAGAGAATTGATTAGTTCCCATAGAACTGATGGATTTACCGTTAAAACAGTTTACAGCATCTAACTTGGTGCCCAACACACAGTAAACATTCAACACATACTTTTTGAGAGTAAATTAACAAAATATTGAGTAAGGATGTCTCAGACAGATAATTATAGGATGGACATGATATATTGTACAAACATGGGCAGATTTTATCAAATGGAAAATTTGTAATGATAGTCTATCTAAATAAGTTGTATTTTCATTCATTCCTTCAATATCATTATACTGTAGGTTTGATGGAAATCAGCCGCAACAGTAGCTTGAGGATCCATATCAGTCACTTTTTTTTACCACTATGTCAAAATACCCTACTGGATCAACTCAAGAAAGGATTGTCCCTCCTGGTTTCCCCCATGGTGGGAAGATGTGTGGAGTGGCACTGTAGTAGTGGGAACCTGTGGCAGAGCTCTTGACACAACAGATCAACCAGGAATCATGGAGCAGGACCAGAAGTAGTAGGTCAGGCTAGAATCCTCAAAGGCCTACCTTCTAAGGCCTACCTCCATAAACAGGCCCCGAAACCTTCCAGAACAGTTCTACCAGCTGATGACATGGCTTATTTATTTTTATTATTTTTTTATTTTTGTGGGTGTGGGTGTTTTGAGACAGGGTTTCTCCATGTAGCCTTGGCTGTCGTCCTGGGTTCACTTTGTAAACCATTGATCACCTGCCTTTGCCTCCCAGAGTATTACAGGTGTGTGCCACTGGGCCTGACTGCTTATTTAGTTTTAAATTTTAGTGTTGAAAAAATTATTTATAGGGTTCTATATGTGTACAGAGGCCAGAAGAGGGTACTGGATATCCTAGAGCTGGAGTTTGAGACAGCTGTGGTTTAACCAACATTGCTGCTAGGAACTGAACTCTGGTTCTCAGCAAAAATAGCAAACGGTCTTAACACTGAGCCCTCTCTACAGGTCCAGGAACATGTATTTAAATAAAATATATGATTCTGTAGGGGACAGTTCAGACTCAATCTGTAAGTCTCTCTCTTTCCCCTCTCCCATGTTAGTGCAATACAGCAAATAAAGAACTAAGTGCAGAAAGTTATCAGTACCAAAGGAGATTCTTGCCAATATAAAGCAGAATGGTATGTCAACGCATAGCAGGCAGTATACATGTGGGAGAATGGAGACAGATGAGGCTCAAGAAGCAGTCAGGTCAGGGATAGATCATAAAGAGCCTTGTTTCCTGCTCAGAGACCCGATTCTTATCGTCTAGGATGGGGACAGTGGCGTTTGTTTTACTTTTTGTTATAGCAGAATACTACAGACTGGATAAGTTTTCTTTGTTTTGTTCTTTTGAGACATGGTCTCTCTAGCCCTAGCCTGTCCTTGAACTATCTATGTAGACCAGGCTGGCATTGATCATAGAGTTCCATCTTCCTCTGCCTTCTGAGCCCTAGAATTAAATGTCTACAGCACCACCACCAGTAGCAGCAGCACCTCAGACAGGGTTTCTCTGTGTAGCCCTGGCTGTTCTGGAATTCAGTTTGTAGACCAGGTTGGCCTTGAACACAGAGATCTGCCTGCCTCTGCCTCCCCAAGTGCTGGGATTAAAGACAAGCATCACTGACGCTGCTACCACCACCCGAAGAGAAGACTTAATTTAATTTTATTTTTTTTCCTCACAATTTATTCATTATATATCCAGACTGAAGCCGCCTCCTTCACCCTCCCCCTCCCTCCCCACACCCCCATCCCCTTCCCCTAGTCCACTGAAAGGGGGAGTTCTCCACTATTGCCAGCTGCCCATAGCTTGTTCAGTCTCATCGACTTCATCGATCCTCTTCCTCCATGGCCTGTCAAGGCTGCATCATAGACTGGGTAATTTTTTTTAAGATTTATTTATTTATTATGTGTAAAAGGATCTGTGTGCATGTACACCTGCACACCAGAAGATGGCACCAGAACTCATTATAAGTGGCTGGGAGCCACTATGTGGTTGCTGGGAATTGAACTCAGGACTTCCGGAAAATCAGCCAGTGCTCTTAACCTCTGAACCATCTCTCCAGCCCAGACTGGGTAATTTTTAATAAACATACATTAACTAATTCTGGAGGCCAGGAGGTCCTAAATCAAGAGCTTGGTTATTCTAGAACACAAGGCAAAGAGAAAGCAAGAGAGGAAAGAGTTGGAACTTCAAGTCCTTTTATAATTAGCATTAATCCATTTATGATCTGGACACCTCCCATTAAGCCACACCTCTTAACACTGTTGAAGATTAAGTTCCAACACATTAATTGGTTGTTGTATGAATAGGGCACATTTTGGAGACAGAATCTTTGGAGAGTTACTAGACAATTTTAGTGCAAAGACAATCCCATTTTAGCTTCAGAAACTATCAACTGGAGGGTTGAACAATGATAGAGAAAAGAGCTAAGAAATTACTAGAATAGTTTGAAAATAAAAGGGATTATAACGGATTAAAACTTGCACACATATATTCATCACACATGCATACCACACACAAATGCAACAAACAAACAAATAACCCAAATCTGGTCACTCCACTGCCTGATAAACATGGGGCACCCAACTACAGATGGACCAAAGGGAGTTTAACAGTTTCATGAAATTTCAAGCTGGTGTGACAAGAATGAAACCTGAATGAAGGCTTAAGAACCTCGAATTCCTGCCAAAAGCGCGGTGCTTCAGAATTTCAACCAGTCACAGTGTGTGCTTTTTGTGAAACAGAGAGGGAATGGGAAGAGACCACAGAATTCCTCATACCACATACAATTTTAAACATCCATTAGCTTTTCATCTTTTGAGAGAGTCAACAGATTCAAGCACAGTATTCTAGATTTGATGGCAGATGGTGTACACAGATTTTGAGTACGCTAGCATTTCATTAGAAACTAGCAACATTACATATAACCAGGATGGCAACTTAACATTCACGGAGAATTTAAAATTTATCCTTAACTCTGATTAAATGTGGTTGCATTAATAGCATTTTAAAAGGCTTTGTTAATAGATTGTCTGGGTTTCATAGATTGGAGTCTCGGGATGTAATACTGTTCTAAAATGCCCACCGGGCAGCGTCAATATCTTTCCATGGAAATCTGGCTCACACAAGAGGAGAAAAGAGGCCAAAGGGAAGAAAGACTAAACCAGGGGAGATCGCAGGTACTGATGTCTGACTCTCTGAATGGGACTTCTCCATTTCCCCAGCAGTCTCACTTCCTTCTATGGTGTGGGCCTTTAATCTCCTTACTTGTCAGCCTTGTAGGGTCAAGTTAATCACTGTTGACATCATCCTACTACTTCCCTTTTCAAATTCCACTGAAGCTATGTGTTTCCTGTCGTATTTGACACCCGTTAGAGCATGAATACCAGGCTGGCTTATATCTAAATTTAGCCCTGGCAGGAACGTGGCGAGTTTTAGTAGTCAAGATAAACAAAAGTGGGTGACATTTCCAACGCCCTCAAGGAAGAAGACGGGGTGCAAAAGAGACCTGTCACTAACATTATGGGGTGGGGGATGTATCTGAATAGTTCCATACCCAAAGGGCCTGCTCGTAGGCTCAGGAAAAAAAGAGACTGGCTGGAGCCTTTTCCTTTAAGGCAGAAGGGCCCTGGGGTCGTCGCCAAATTGAGAGGCGAAGCCCCGGAGCCCAGACACCTCCGTCTCGGGGAGATGCCGCGCACAGGCAGCCGCCTCACCTCTTTGTCAAGCCCACGGCGTCAGCCTCACGACACGAGCACGTCCTCGCCCTGGGGGTGAAGAGAGGGGCGCAACGGGCCGCCCCCCCCCCCCCCCCCCGGGCCGCGCGGGCCGCGCCTCGGGCGACCTGTTGGCAGGAAGCGTCACGTGACGCGGCGGGCCGCGCGGTTCCCCGCGGGCCGGCCTCCTGTTGCGCCCGCCGGGCGGGTTCCACCACGTAGCGCGCGGGCGCGGCCCCGCTCGTCCCTCGCCCCAGC
>NW_026596046.1:25538736-25592978 GCF_907164565.1 Psammomys obesus
GGGCCAGCCCGGAAAGCTCCGAGGAGGAGCCTGGCGCCGCCATTTTCCTGCAGCCGCCTGTCCTTCTTGCCCGGCCCGGCTCCAGCTGACCAGGGAAGGGGTGGGCCGAGGCTGAGGCGCGGGGTCCCCGGAGCGCCCCGACTTGGTGTGGGAGCCCCCGGGGGACACGCGAGCCGGGGCTCTCCGGGCGGGTGGCGGCGCGCGGCCCTGAGCCCCGCCCCAGGCCGGCAGGCGGGCCGGGAGCCGGTGGGGGTAGGGGGTCCGGTGGGGGGTGGGGACCCTCGGACGCTTGGGGGGTCCCAGGCCCCGGCGGCTGCCGAGCGGAAGGGGTGGCGGACGAGCCGCAGACATGTCCGGCCAGAGCCTGACGGACCGAATCACCGCGGCCCAGCACAGTGTCACTGGCTCCGCGGTATCCAAGACGGTATGCAAGGCCACGACCCACGAGATCATGGGCCCCAAGAAGAAGCACCTGGACTGTGAGTGGAGCCCCCGCCGCACCCCCTCCCGCCTCCTCTCCATCCCTCTCCTCTCCCTCTCGGGCTGCCTCTTCCCTCCCTGCGTCTTGTCTGCACGGCGGCCCCTCTGCCTAGTCGAGCCGTGTGTTCTTTTCTGCTTCCATCACACCTGCCTCCAACGGCCTCTCCTCTCCATAGGGAAACGAGACAAGCCCTGCCCTCCGCAGATCCGCCGAGACCCTTGCCCCCTGGCCCCTGGCAGCACCAGTCCCCCCTGGCGCTCCACCCAGCTCCTCACCCAAACTCCTCTCCCAGCCACTGCAGCCTTTTGCCCTTCCATCCCACCCGTCCCGTGCCTCCTCGCCGCCCTCGGCTCAGTGTCTCCCGCTAGCTCTGGGACTCACCGCCCCATTGTTCCCCCGTTAGCTCTTTTTCGGGTTCCCTACTAACGGCTTGGTGGGCCCAGATTTCTGTCATTTCGCAGCCCTTGAAGTGGTCCCTACTTTCCTAGATTTTCTCCCCATTCCTTTCCTACCTTACTGTCTACCTTTTGGGTTATCTTTACCTCTGTAGCACCCGTTAAGTCCCTTTGACTTTCTGTCACCTTCTTCCTTCAGTACTATACCCGGTTACTCGGCTTTTATTCCATTTACGTTTGTGGAGAGTAGAAACAAAGGGATTCGGTGTGGTGTTCCGAGGAAAGCTTTGTGGGAAGTTACTATTTTTATTTGTCATCATTATATTGTCTGAGTTTTTAAGTTGCGTGAGTTGTGCATGTCCGACTTTCCCTTTTTTAATTCAAACTGGGATATGGAAAAGGGCTTTGCTGGTTTTGGTATCGGTTCCTGGAACTGTTAACAGTGGCGGTTTGAATTTAGAATTAGAAGCTTGAGTGTGAAGTGTTGGGATTTGAAATAGACTGATAAATTTAAGTACAAATAATCGGGTTTGGAAACGTTTTAGTTTATACTGGTTGTATTTTTGGATTACTACGCTTAGGAGCACTAATTTAGGAATAGTTAAATAGAGCAAACGCCTCCCAATTGTTTTCTAACCTGGGAGCCACCTGTAAAAGCACCTCCTTTTTCTTGTTGCTCCTTTGCCCCAGGGTACAAAGCTCAGTGGATCCTTCAGTTCTTGAGTCAGTGGAACGTTTCAGGAAAAAAATAGGGATATAGTCACCGATAGTAAATTCTCTTTTTAAATGACTCCCGGACACATTAGCTGAACTGACTTTCATCATACATGAAAGTTTCTTTGCCCTGTGAAGCAAGAGTGAGCTTGTCCTGAACGGGAATTCGCTGTAAGGAATCTTGTTTCTCATTTGGACTTTGGCTGTGAGGTTTGCACTTAAAAAAAATACAGTGTGTGAATTCTTCTAAGATACATTGCTCACGAAGTGCTGTTAGAACAAGTTATTGCCACAGACAAACCCATTATTCATTGTGATTTGTTCCCTAGCTGTGGAAAAGTTTTATAAAAAGTCATCATCTTTGCTGGCCGAGGTACTCAGGCTGCTTTTTAACTGCCTTTCCCTGTTTAGAAAGTGGAAGATATATTTAAATGGCCTATAAACATTGTTTGGGATAGTGTGACTGAATTGCAAATGGGTTTTGAAAGTATATAATATTTGGAGTTGACATTTCTGTTTACATCCTTTTCAAAGACTACCCACGGGATCTTTTTCCCCTTCCCCTTCCAAGCTTGTCTCAAATTTGCCTGGCTTTGAACTTGAGACCATCCTTCTGCCTCAGGACTCCTGTCAAATGCTACAATGGTTCAGTGGTATACAATACCACTATTTGTTTCAGTGCTGTGTTTGTAGTTTTTCATTTGTTTTTTGTTGTGTTGTGGAGGGGCAGACGATACTTGGGAATATATGAAGTGGTTTTCTTTAACTCAAAATGATAAATTATAACAACAGCTACAGCATTGAAACCTTTATAAAGTTTTCCTCTTCAATTGCAGCAATGATTATTGAATAAAGTTGCTATAATGGGTAGAAGATAGGCCTTTTTTGTTTTTTTTAGGTTAGAAGCAAAGGTTGTGGTTTTATCAAATTAGTGACTACTATAGATTCAAACTAGTTGGTCTTTAAGGATAATCTAATATCTATATTTTCCTCTACTACAGCTGTGTTTACAAACTTCCATACTTTTAGAGCTTAAATGTACTTGGTAATGTTTTTTAATACTAGTGTATTAAAAATAAGATGTCTCTGTTTCTTCTTAATGAGCTTTTAAAACAGTGACACTTTTCCCTTTAGTATAAAACTGTTTCTCAGTAATATTTTAGTAAAATCTCACTAATGATTGGGTTACAACTCTCCTTTCACATTTTAACATGCTTTGGAAAGTGATTCACAGGAAATTTTTGATGTCAATGCCATGAACTTCAGGGTATATAATGTATAATAGAGAAATGCATCATTTCAAGTAATTTTTGTTTAAGTAATTTTTCCCCCTTAAGAATTTTTCTCTGGATCTCTGTGAACTTGAGGCCAGCCTGGTATTCTATAGAGCGAGTTTCAGGATAGCCATGACTACACAAGAGAAACCTGGTCTTGAAAAACCAAAGAAAAAAAAATTATTATTTTTTTTTTTTTAATTTTTAAAGCTTAGTGCTCTTATGCCTTGTAATGTCTTCGGCTACTAAGGTCTGCTTCTTTGAACTTATTAGAAACATTTTCATTTTAAAATGGTAGCATTTAAGCCAGGCGGGAGGCAGAGGCAGTTGGATTTCTGTAGGCCAGCTTGCTCTACAAAGCAAGTCCAGGACAGCAAAAGCTCCACAGAGAAACCCTATCTTGGAAAAACCAAACCAAACTAAAACCTTCTAACTGGTAGCATTTAACAGAAATATGCCTAGTAATTTGCCTGTTTGCCTTTCCTACAAATCCTTTAGCATGAAGAAGTGGCTTTTGTATACTTCCCTTTGCAAGATCTTTCCATATTAGGAGGTGATTATTGTCCATACATTAGGAGTCAATTCATACTATATGTTATGCTTTTTAAAGATATTTTTGGCTTGTAGGTGTATTAGTACATAAAAACATTTACTAATGTTCTTACTGTGAAGTATTTAAACTTGAGAAATAAACATGATTTCCACTTAATTTCAGGCTTCTAATGGTCATTTATAATCAAGATAGACGAGCATAACCCTTAAATTTTCAGGCACAGCTATCTCCTCCCCCAAATCCACAGCTGTTCAAGTCCTTTGTATAAAGTGTATAGTGTTTGCGTGCAACCTACACATCCTCCTGTATATTTTAAAGCATTTCCATTACTTTATATCTGCTATGATATAAATGCTATGTAAACAATTGTGTATTGACTAGGGAATAATAAATATAAAAATAAATAAATATAAAAATAAGTGTGTGTAGTTCAGATGGAAGTTGTTTTGTTTTGTCTTTCAAGACAGGGTATTTCTCTGTAGCCTCGGATGTCCTGGACTGGCTTTGTACATGAGGCTGACCTCTGCCTGCCTCTACCTCCGAAAGTGCTGGGATTACAGGCTTGTGCCATCATGCTCAGCTATCAGATGCAAGTTTTTTACCAAATTTTTTTGTATCTATTGTGGAACCCATGTAAACACAGGGCCAACTCCAACTGTAATACATGTCATAAAGGAGAATATTTTTTTTTTGTGTGTGTGTGTGTGTGTGTGTGGTTTGGTTTTTTGAGACAGGGTTTCTCTGAGTAGCCTTGGCTGTCCAGGACTCACTTTGTAGACCAGGCAGGCCTCTAAGAAGAGATCCACCTGCCTCTGCCTCCCTGAGTGCTGAGATTACAGGTGTGTGCCACTGCTCCCAGCTGGAGAAATTTTTTAAAAAGAAATTTTAATTTATTATAATTTACTCACTTTGTATCCCAGCTGTAGCCCCCTCCCAATCCCTCCCTCCCTCCCTCCCTCTTCTCCCATGCTCCTCCCCCAGTCCACTGATAGGGGAGGTCCCCCTCCCCTTCGATCTGACCCTAGCCTATCAGGTCTCACCAGGATTGCCAATGCAGGCAATCGTCCTTAGAGAAGCTCTTAAGAGCACTGACATTCATTCTTTTTAGCTGTTCTATTTGTAATCATTACCAAATAAATTCTAAAACATTTTTAAAAAGTGATTATATTTAAGGAATGCTTAATAATATAAATGGTGAATTAGAATCATGTTTCTTAGGTATATCATATGTATCTTATGTGGAAAAAGTTAAAGCATGTTTTAGTTTAGAGGTGCAATTGAGAAATGAAACACTTCATAGTGATTTGACTACTTTCTTGTATTTTTCACGTTTAGATTGGCATGGAAATCTTTGTAACCCAGGTTGGTCTTGAACCCACAATCTTGCCTCTGCCCCCTGAGAAATGGGCTTGGTAACAATCGTGCACCTCCATGATTGCCTGCAAAGCATTTTAATGAGATACATTGATGTCTTACAATATTGCTTAAAAATTCTAGTTGTCAAAATTGATTTAATTTATAATAGGGTTTGAATCTAGGGCTCTACCACTGAGCTATATACTCAGGCCTCTTCTTACTTTTTGTTCTTGAGACAGGGTGGCATTGATTTTTTTTTTTTAGCCCAGGTAGACCTTGAACTTGTGACCCTCCTTCCTCAGCTTTCTGGGTGTTGTGATTATAGGCCTGTGCCAACAGGCCCAAAGTTTTGCTCTAGTTTAAAAGTATTTACTTGGACCTTGACCATTATTTAGAATATTTAAATAAAAGTTTACAATAATTCATAGAAAGTTCCACACATTTATTTCCTTTAGTTTCAAAGTGTTTAATTTTATTGTTTTTTAAGACTCAAATAAGTAACAAACAGAGTATAAAGGTTTCTTGGAAAGTGGTTGTAGTCCTACCCTGAAAAGGTGGCCTTAGACTTTGAAAGTAAAGTTTCTGTATTTGCTCTTCCTGTTCTTTTGGTGGCTAAAGTGGCATTTCCGTTACTTTGTGTTCTGTCTCATTGTGTTCCTAGCTGAAGTGCTTTATGTATTTCTCTAGAGAATTGCAATTTTGAGTATGACCTTTTAGAATTTTCTGTGTTCATTGTTCTTTTCATGAGGAATTGTTCTGTTAGATTTGATTTATGAAGTCATTTAAAAAGTTATATTGATGAACCTAAACTTTTGCATTAAAATTATATTCAGAGTTTTGATTTGCTGGATTTTGTTTTAATACTAAGGATTTTTTATGTATTTGTAGGTAGTTGGTGTATAGCATTTGTGCTTATGCTAGTTTTGTCTATTCTTATTTTTTGAAACAGGGTCCCATGTAGACCAGGCTAACCTCAAACTCACTGTGTAAGCTGGTGATAACCTTAAAATTTCCCAAGTGCTAGGACTGTGGGCATGTGCCACCATACCTTTAACTGATGAATATTTTTATTGTATGTGTTTTTTTTTTTAATTTTTATTATTGTGTTTATTGTATTATGGGCACCTTACGTTTATTAAGTAGTTCTCTTTTCAGTAACTTCATATGGGAGGCTTTGTTTCTCTGTAAGGTCACATCCAGGAAGATGTGGGTGGGTGTTGACCTCAAGTCTAGCATTGGAATATGTCAAGGTTTCAGTGATTTCTATGTAATTATCTATCCCAGAAAAATGAGTATTTGAGCACTGTTCATTCAGTTCATAGGAAGGGTTAAATCTTATAGGCACGTTCCCACATGTCTTTTACTGTCAAAAACCCTGATTAAAATGGTACATTTGTATAATTGGTAACTTATTTTAATACATCACCACCCCCCAAAGGAAACAGTTCAGATTAGAATTCATTCTTGCTCTTGCCCATTCTATAGGCTTGGGCAAATATACGCATATATCCACTATATATTACATTGTATATAGAATTAGTTTGACTGTGCTGAAATGCTTTGTGGTTTTCCAAAACCCCTTGAGCCCTTGATCTTTCACTGTCATGTTAGCTTTACTTGTTTTAGAAAGCCATTTGATTGGGATGTTGCCCTTTCACATTGGGATTTTTCACCCGGTACACTTTAGATGATCCTGCCTTTACATGGCCGATCACAGCTCGTTTCCTTTAAATACTGAATAATATTTTGTTGTACCATGGATTATTTCTTTATTCTCTTACTGGTTCTGTCCAAGTTTCACCAATTATGATTTAACCTCTTTCTAGCATATGTGTTGCAGTATGTTTTGTTTTGTGAGAAACTGCTAACCCATTTCCCAAAGTCACCTTACCACTTTTTATTCCTACCAGTAATGGATGAGAACTATTCACATCCTGTCATGCATTTGATGTTTTCATTTCATTGTGCATTGGACCACTCTTGTAGGTGAGTGGTAGTGTCCATACGGTTCCCTTACAGGATGTTAGTAGATCTTTGAGGTTTCTGCTGTTAAAGTCTTTGACCCTTCTTAAATGTCACATTTTTTTTTGTTGTTGTTTCTTACTGCATTTTTATAGATGGCTTTTGTTTTTTATGTTTGGATAATTGACTTTTCTCAAATATTTTGCAAATATGCTGTGGCTAGTCTTTTTGTTTTGTTTTGGTTTTTTTCTTTTGATAGTTTCTTGCAGAAAGCAGAAAATTTTAGTTTCAGTATCTAGTCTAGAGGATTCGAATGACTTTCACAGTGGTTGCATATTAGATACCTCCATATCAGATATTTACATTGCAATTCATAATAGCACAATTATAGTTATGAAGTAACAATGAAATAATTTATGGTTGAGAATTACCACAACATGAGGGACTATATTAACGGGTTGTAGCGTTAGGAATGTTGAGAACCATTGGTCTAGACCATCACTTCCTCTTGGATTATTCCTTCAAGTTGTTTCTAAAAAGTAATCACCAAATGCAAAGTCAATTAGATTACTCCCCATATTGTCTTGCAGAAACTTTGTTTTGTATTTTTCATTTGGTTCTTTCATCAATGTAAGCTGGTTTTTGTAACAAGTGTATGGTCTGGGTCATTCATGATTTCTTATATATGGATGTGCTCATTTGTTCTCATACCACAGACCTGGTTTTTGCTTCTTTGTTGGCAGTGATTCTTCAGGTATGAACCAAGGAGTCTGATAGGAATCCTGGGAATCTCTTACAACCTTCAGCAAGTTTGTGGGGTCAAAACTCAGTATTCATATCCTAAGATATAACTTCTCTTCTCTATTTTTGTTCAGTAGAGTTTTCCAGAGGCTTGTGCTGTGTGGTTATTGCAACTGGTTGAATGTATTAGCAAACCATAAGAGTGTGACTCTTTTGTCAAGCCATCTGGTAAAGACTTTTACAAAAAGTGTTCCCTTCTAATGCTACTCTTTTAAATTATAAATGTTTCATAAAACCTGTTAATACAATGAATAGATTTTGTTGTTTCTAAATGAATAAATTTAAAATGGCTCAGTTTTAATTTCTGACAATAAGTACTTATAGAGAAAACTCACAAAAAGGCTCTTTAGGGTCCTCAGTTTTTATACATATAAAGGTATCAAAACTAAAATCCACACTTTGGGGAAGGATATTAGGGAGGAAGTAAATGTTACTCCTGGAGAAATTTGATGTACAAAAGAGTTTTAAAAGAGATTTGTTATTTTTAGTTATGCCTGTCTGAGTCTAAACACAAGTAAGTATTCCCACAGAGGCCAGAAGCCTTGGAGTCCCTTGAAGCAGCAGTCCTAGGCTATCGTGAGAGGTCTGACATGGGTGCTGAGGACTGAATTCAGGTCCTCTGAAAGAACAGTAAGCACTTTAAATAAAACATTTCACCGCATATGTTTCTTGTGGAGTCTAAGCTCTGAATGCCTTGTAAATGTTTCACTGAATACACACTCTTAATCATTGGGCCATCTCTCCAGTACATTTACCACCAAGTTTATGTTGTCAGAACGGACATACTGTTGGGGTTTATGTGAAAAGTTTTTTGTATAGAACAGGAATGTCCGTTTTGTTTTTGTTTTCCTGGCTGTTCTATCTCTTCATGGTACCAAACTTAGCAGCCCTTTGAGTGTTCAGTAAATAGTGAGTGAACATACGCCTTTGTAGTTCCATGAAAAGTTTGTGGAAACAGCATAGAGATCTGTTATACTGGTCTAAGAATATTTTCCTTATGACCACTTACTTGTAGTAAATCATAGTTATCTGGTGATAACATCATTAAGACATGTAACATATTGCTGTGGGTTTCTTAGTTCTCAAAAGCCCTTTGGGGCTTTGTATTAGTTTAGTTGTTGGTTGGTGATGAGTTAGAGACATTTTAACGAGTAAAACTCTCGGTTATGGCTGCTCAGTTGGAAGGAGGTATTAAAATGCACATCTTGAAGGTTGTTCTTGAAAGTAGAAGTACAGTTTTAAGTATGAAGTAGGGATCCAAAACTAGATCTGAAATGTTTAAGTCCCTTCTTAGCACTACTCCAAGGAAGTGCTAATCATATTGGCCTCTAAGGGAATAACTGTGTGATAGGATATCTATCTAACAAAGGAGAAATACTTGCAAAAATGGAATAATTGTTTTTTGAAGGAATCTGAGATAAAGATTAGGAGAGCTAGTGCTGTTAGTGAAAATATTACTAAATCTGGAACCTTCAGTTTTTGCCAGGGATTGATGGAAAGTTTTCTCTGAAACCTGGAAATTCTAATCTTAGAAATGTGCTAGAATCTGTAGCAGCAACTTATTACTTGAAAGAGTCGTAGGGGCCGGAAATTCTTCAAGAATAGTTCTTCCAAGTAATGGGTAAGAAAGTTGGGCATTTTTCAAACAACTTTCCTTACTCCAGATTGCAGGTTTTTCAAGACAGGGTTTCTCTGTGTAGCCTTGGCTATCCTGAACTCACATTGTAGACCAGGCTGGCCTCAAACTCAAAGCTATCCTCCTGTCTCTGCCTCCCTGGGTGCTGGGATTACAGACCTGTATCACCATGCCAGGCTGTATTTTAATGTGTATATTTGTATTGATTTTGGGTATTACGTGGCTGTAACTTCTGAGAACAAGAAAGAGACCTGGGGGCGGGGGGGGGGGGAGAACTTGCTGGTAATAAAATTAGCTATCTTGTGAGTGCTTAAAAAAAATACTATATTTTAAACATCTAATATGTAAAAATATCTGTGTACTTTAACTACACACCAACAAATAATAGGGGGTGCTTATAGACAGAATTAATAATTTTTGACACACTTCCAAGTACTTGTTTACAGAAATTTCATTTGTTTATTGTATTAAGTAGTTTAAAGTATTACATTTAACTAATCCTAAAGTGGCATGAAGGGGATTGTGAGGCAGTGTATATGTATGTCTCAAATGTTGTCTTTACAATTTTTAGTTGAGAGAGAATTTTATAGTTGTTAAATTGAGACGTAGTTCACATTTTCCTACAGCTTACTGTTTCAAAGTGTTCAGTGGTGTGAATTCATGACATTTATGTACCTATCACTATTTTCTAGCTCTAGAACATTTTTTATCTCCTACAAAGAAATAATAGTCATTGCCAGTCTCTTCACCCCTATCATAACTCAAAATCTGTTGTGTCTGTTCTAAGCATTTCATGTCAGTAAAGCATAGCATATGATCTTTGCTTCAGTATCTGTCACTTAGTATAAGGCTTTGCTGGTTCATTCGTGCTGTAGTAATGACAATATCTCCTTCTTAGAAAGGAGTCATTTTTCCCTTGTATAGACATGTTGCATTTTGTTTGGCTGTTCATTCATCATTGGACAATTTGGCTACTCTTTGGTTGCAAACAGTGCTGTGAACATTTGTGTGATTGTGTTAAATTCTCTTGAGTATGTATCTGGCAGTAACATTGCTAGGTTTTACGGCAATTTCGTAAACTTTTTGAGGATTAAATTCTAAAGTTTTCCATGACATCTGTTCTGCTTTATAGTACTGTTGGCAATGTATGGAAGTTTCATTTTCTCCGTGTTCTTACTAACACTTATTTGTGGGTTTTGTTTGCTGCTTTTAATGTAGTTGTCATAGTATAGATACATACGTGAAGTATATTTCATCGTGATCTTGGTCTATAGTTCCCTAGAGATGGATTAGTTGCCATCTCTTCTTGTTTGTTTTGAGACAAGGTCCCACTGTGTAGCCCCAGTTAGCCTCAAACTCATTGTGTTAGCCTTCCTAGTGTTGGCATTACAGGTACGCACCACCACTCCTACTAGCAAAGTCACCACGTGGCCCTTTATTTCTGGTATCTCTCACTTGACATCCTTTAACATCTCTTGTTTATTGAGTGTTGGTATATCTTTGGAAAAATGTATATTTATAAACAATGCTTTGAACATGGTTCCTTATATAGAAGAGTACTGTGCTTTTTACAGTTTGGATAGTGTGGGGTTTTAAATTTTTTTATTTTCTGTGGCATATGCTTTTCCATTTAAAAAATTTTTTAGTGTGTCTCTGAGGAATGCTTGCTGCCACACCTATCATACTGCCTATGTGGAGGTGAGAGGATAGCTTTCAGGAGTTGCTTCTCTCCCTCTTGTCTGTCATTTTTTTTTTTTTTTTTCCAAGAAAGGGTTTCTTTGTGCAGCTGTAGCTATCACTGAACTCTGGATCAGGCTGGCCTTGAACCTTGAACTCACAGAGATCCACCTGCCTCTGTCTCCAGGGTTGTGGGATTAAAGGTTTGTGCTACCAACGCCAGTTCCTCTTTTGTTTCTTTTGCTCTCCTCTGCACACTTCAGGTGAACTGGCCTGGGAGCTTTTTGACAATTAGCTTTTTGACAGCATCTTGTCATAGGAGTGTTGGGACAACAGATGCCACTCTGGGGGTTTTGGAGATTGAGCTCAGGTTCTCAGGTTTTTATGGCAATCAGTTTTACCCACTGAGCCACCTCTCCCTCTGTCTTTCTACTTTTTGATAGTGCTCTTTGATAGACAGAAGTATTTAATTTTGGTAAACATCTATTTCTTCTGGTTGTTAGTGCTATCATAGCTCAAGAAACCGTTGGCTAATTCAAAGTCATGAGAATTTACGCTCGTCTTCTAGCAGTTTTCATTTTTACGTTTAGGATTGATCACTTTTGAACTGATTTTTATATATGGTATGAAGATGTGTCTTAATCTAGCTTTTTGCTACTTTAAAAGAACATTGAATAATTTATAAAAGAAATAAATTTATTTCTTATGGTTCTGGAGGCTGGGAAGATCAGTATTAGTGTTCCAGCGTCTGGTGAGGACCTTCTTGGTAGGTCTTAAAATGGTGGAGGGGGTATTACATGGTAAGAGCATATGAAAGCTTTTGCTTTGATAGCTGACTTACTCTCACTAGTGACGTGAACCTGTTCATGAAGGTGAGGTCCTCATGGCGTGATCCCATCTTAAAAGCATACTTCTTAGAGCTGTGTATAGAGTGGCAGGTAAGTTTCAGTTTGAGTTTCTGAGGGAGAATGGAGATCAAAGTAGGAGGCAAGGTTAAGAGGATCTAAAGATAGTTGAAAGTTGTCTTGGTTTTTTTGTTTGCTTTTTAAAACTACCCTTATTTTGCAGTCAACATGAAATCCAGTTTTACAACCTCCATGTAACGGGGAAATAGAAAGTTTTTTTCATGTTAATCTATAGTACTGGCCATAGTTTCTTGATGAATGAATGGAATTATTTGGCTCAAACATTCTCAGTTGGATGGACCACTTGATCGGTATGTTTTCAGGTTCTGAGTTATCTATGTAGCATCAATAAATAGTTGTTTTTGTTCATCAGAAATGTCTTATGTTTCCCTGTAATGATACTTTTCATATCTCAAAGTTTTGGGGTTTTTTTCGGTAGCTCTTGTAATTATAATTATGGAAAGGATCCCCATGTTTTGTTTGTTTGTTTGTTGCTTTTTGTTTTTCCCATGCCAAATGCAGCATGGGACAAGTATGCCAGCTGGGTCAAGTAGAGTTGAGAAGTTCCACGAACTAGTATTGAGTAGTGATCTTACGAAAGGAAGGGAAAGATTGCCAGAAGAACAATAGTGTTTGCTGTGTCAATGATTTGTTTAAACATTTTTCTTTTCAGACTCAAGTAAATTTTTATTCTGCTCTGAGAGTAAAGGAATGGCGGAAATTGGGAAATGTACATTTGGATTTAGTTCATGTAAAACTAGGGCAGTTTGACACAAAAGTGTGAAAATAAATGTGCCAGGGCCTACCTGTTGTTGATATATATATTTTTTAAAACAGTTTTGTTAGTAAAGTGTTTCGACCTTTCTGCTTTCCAGGATAATGGGCTTATTAGTCGTTGAAAGTGAATTCTAGGTAGTCCTTTGGTTAGTTCCAATAGTTTGTATCTTGTGGTAGAATATAAGATCTTAATATTTGTGTGCTGTGATACAGAGTATTGGCAAAATACTTAAAGTATAAATAGAAATGAAGGTAGGAAGACTGCAACAGTATTTGAATGTTAAACAAGTGCTTTATTTCGAAGTGGTGTTCTTTGGGCCTGTAAGGGTCTGAAGTAATTGACTTAAGGCCAGATTGTAGAAGGAGTTGAATTTTAACCACACACCTTTAGTTAGAGGTTGTTGCTTGGTAGCTTTGGTCAAATTGTACCACTGTTAGAGCCACTGTGTATTCTTTTTTGTCAGCCTGAAAATGGGAAAAGAAAGCTTTGCTTACTCTGAAGCTAAATTTAATCTCTCTCTCTTTTGTATACTAGAAGCTTGTACTAGATTATGGTCTCAAGCCTTTGTTTTTTTAATTAAAATTTTATTTTTTATATTACAGTTTATTTAGTTTGTATCCCAGTTGTAGTCACCTCTCTCATTCCCTCCCAATCCTACCCTTCCTCCCCTCCCTCTCTCATGTCCTCCTATGCCCCTCTCCAAGTCCACGGATAGGAGAGGTCCTCCTCCCCTTTCCTCTGACCCTAGCTTATCAGGTCTCATCAGGACTGGCTGCATTGCCCTCCCCTGTGCCCTGGCAAGGCTGCTTCTCCCTCAGGGGGAGGTTATCAAAGGGCCAGGCACTGAGTTCATGTCAGAGACAGTCCTTGTTCCCCTTACTAGGGCACCCACTTGGAGACTGAGCTGCCATGGACAACATCTGTGCAGAAGTTCTAGATTATATCCATGTATGGTCTTTGGTTGGAGTATCAGTCTCAGAAAAGACCCCTGTGCCCAGATATTTTGGTTCTGTTGTTCTCCTTGTGGAGCTCCTGTCCTCTCCAGGTCTTATTATCTCCCTCTTCTTCTTTGTTTTGTGTTTCTTTGAGACAGTGATATATAGCTCTAGTTGACCTGCTAATTTTTATATTTAGCTCAGGTTGTTCTCAAACTCAATCCATCTGTCTCAGCCTCCTGAATATTGGCATTATAGGTGACCCTACTAAGCTAGGCTATTTTGTTTTGAGACAAGTTTTCAGTAATTGCCCAAGCTGGTCTCAAATTTGGGATTTCTCCTTCCTCAGCCTTCCCAGGATAACAGATAACATAGTTCTGGGCCAGACTTGAAATTTTGACTAATTCTAATATCTGTATGTACTTAGTATTATTTTATTGTATTCTTGTACTGTATACTGTTGCTTGTTTCACTTTTTGATATTATTATAGATTATTATTAATAGTGCACTGACAAATACTGCATTATTTAGGGGTGGATTTCTGTCTTCCAGGTGAATGAGATCATTGAAGAACAACAAAAGGCTATATACCTAGTTTTGACCTAAATGCAAAGATTTCCTTTCCTTCCCTCCCTCTCTTGCTTCCTTCCATATGACCAGATCTCAATATGTAGCCAGATGCCTCTGTTTCCTGATTGCTGGGTTGAAAGCATGTACCACTATGCTTGGCGAGGTAAAAGTTGAGGAAACCTCAGTATTACAGAGCTGGATAAAATTAGGATACAGTGAATACACAGTAGGACTGCTAAGATTTGGGGTTTTTCTCTATATCTTTAGCATTGACATGTGTTAACATCCTTATAAAACCTATAAAATCTTTTTAGTAGTCCTGTTCTAGTTTATAAAGATGATGCACACTTTTTTTGTTTTTTCAAGATCGTAGCCTTGGTTGTCCTGGGCTCACTTTGCACATCAAGCGGGCTTCGAACTCACATTGATCTGCCTGCCTCTGCCTCCCTGAGTGCTGGGACCACAGGAATGCACCACCTTGCTTGGATGGTGTTGCACACCTCTAATCCCATCACCCAGGAGTTAGAGATAGAGGCAGGCGATTTCTAGGGGTTCAAGGCCAGCCTCTAGAGTTTCAGGACAGTTAGGGCTATATAGTGAAACTGTGTTAGTTCCTTACCCTTAAAAAATAAAGAATACATTGACATTTATCCATTTAATTTATTCATCTTGCAGTGCTGGGGATTGAACCCAGAACCTCAGTGCATCCTAGGCAAGCATTCCTACTACCATGATATGACCCTAGTCTTACCTGTTTTCTTTTTGGTCAGAATACATTTAACTTTCAGATGATAAAAAGAACCTTAACTGGAAGTTTGGAGAAGCTCTTTAGCACACAGAAAACTTTTAAAGACTGGGAAATAGGAAACTTCTTTGAGAAATATAATTTCTGTAAATATGTAAGGTCCTATTTGGAAATTACTTTAAGAGGGACCTCCCCCTGTGGAGTATTTAGGTACTAGCCTTCTCTGTATGACCTTAGGAAATCCATTACTCAGCTTTCTTATTTTCTAAATTGTTTTCTTCCTCTGCTATGATGTGATGCTATATTTCTGCCTTTTTAGATTTTTTTTTCCTTCGCTTTGGAAACTATCATCGTAACCTTTGGAAACTATAGTCACAGACAGTTTGTCTACTAGCTCTTGGTTTGTTTTCCATCAGTATTCAGTCCCATCTACTAATACATTATTAAAGAACAATTATCACAAGCCGGGAATGGTGGCACACTCCTGTAATCCTAGCACTCAGGGAGGCACAGGCAGATAGATCTCTAAGTTCAAGGCCAGCCTGGTCTACATCCTCAGTTCAGGATAGCCAAGGCTACACAGAGAAACACTGTCCCAAAAAACCAAACAACTACAACAAAAAAGCAGTTAGGGCTTTGTATTCCTTGCAACTATTGGAAGAGAGAGGAAGCATTCTTTTATGTGATTTTGTTTTAGAAAATAAATGGCTAACAAAATGTGAAATTTCTTGTACCTTTATTGAAAATATTTAAATAACATGAAACTACTTGATGATAAGAGCCTTCCTATCAGCCTCTTCAAACACATGTCATGTTTGCTTTTTAAGTTCTTACTTCAGTCACCTGGCTTGTCAAAGGATTTCTTTATTCATGCATTAGGTTGGAAGCCTTTGTTCAGTGAAGGACAAGGTTTCCCAATCCCACTTGCCCTGCCATGGGTAGCTGTTGCAATAGGATTTCTCTCCATACCTCTGCTGGGTTATTTCATTTTCATTTATTTATTTATTTTTACTCACAGCACCTATTCCTGAAAATAGAGACTGTTCTATTTATGTCTGTATCTCTTGAATTCAGAATATTAATGCTTGTTGCATAAAAGTCTTTAATAAGTATTTAATATCTTTTATGCTTGTGTTTTGTTTTTGAGAGAGGCCATCACATGAGGCTAACAATGAAGTCCTGATCTTCCTGCTTCAGCCTCTTGAGTGCTGGGATTACAGGAGTGCTCCCACTGCAATTGCTTTAAATATGCCTTTGATGATGATAATGGACTTAGGTACAGGGCTAGTGAACCATTCAGTGAGCAATTTTTAAGTGTGTCAACTTAATTGAATAGAATTAATGTTTCAGTTAGTGTTGAAAACATTCAAGTGTGATACTGATCGTAAGTTGACTTACTTATTAGTTCACAGACTTCATACCACAATTATGTTTTTGGTATTAGGAAAGGGTGATAGTAGCAATGCTTGCAACTATTTTCATAGACTAAATGATTTACGATTATTTTCTTGTAAGTTTTGGCTTTATTATAATAGAAAATTTGAAAGTATATTAGGAAAATCTTAACCCACCACCCTTTACTGTCTCTCAACAAGTAACATCTTAGAATTAGTTAAATGATGAATTACAGATTGTTGCCATAAGCCTTATTTTTATGCTTTATTTAATATCACTATGTGAATATAAGATTTGTTATTATTGAGAATCTCTAGTTTGCTTGTTGGGAAGACTGCTGCTTCTCTCTCTCTCTCTCTGTGTGTGTGTGTTGCATAAGAAATTGCATATATTTTCTTATTAATATCAGAAGGCTATATTTTAAATATCTAATTGATTGCACAGGTTTGGGTTGAAGTCTCTTGGGTTCCTGAGACATATTTAACAGAGAAAAGAATAGCTCTGACTTACTAATGCAAAACAGTTTACCTATAGTTCCTTGTGGTTTGTCGTATAGCTCAGGCTGGCTTGGAAGCTGGAATAATCCCACCTCGTCCTACCAAGTGCTTGTAGTACAAGCCTGTAGCAGGTTTAGTTTATGTTCTGTTTTTTAAGGTCTAAAATATTTTTGGACATGAGTGTAAAACATTCTATTATTTCTAGCTCCCAGAAGACCATACATTGATTTTTTTTTTTTTTCCTGAGAAGAAATATTGTATCTTTTGCCCAGGACTTTGTTGAAATTAGGAGATAAGATGGTTTTCCAGGAGTGGGAGGGTGGGGGGCAGCCTGACACAGAAGGGGAAATATGCTAATGGATAGGGAGAAGGAGGACAAAGTTTTAGGGAGGCTAGGGAAAACCCAAAACACAGCACTCTTTGGTGGGATAGCCCTCCTTAGCTACTTGTCAAATTTTCTTTCTTTCTTTTTTTTCAAGGCAGGGTTTTTCTGTATAGCTTTGGCTGTCTTTTTTTGTAGATCAGGCCATCCTCGAACTCAGTGCCCTCCACCTGCCTCTGCCTTCCAGAGTGCTGGGATTATAAGCGTGCCCAACGCACCCTGCTTACGTGTGAACTTTCACTAGGTTAAATAATAGGGTGACATTATTTTTTCTTCAAATTGGTTCACTTTTAAGGGAGAATGTAGCATGGGGACAGGTGAAAACCAGGACACTTGGTTATTCACAGTTTAGAACATGGTTTTCTCTAAATTGACCCAATTCCAAAGAACATCTTCAGGTGTTTAAATTTTTACAGTACTCTGATCTGGGTTTGCAGATAGTCTCAAACTTTGCTTCCCTTTTATTGGTCTTGGGTGGGATTTGGGAGACTACTTTCAATTTGTTTTTTCTATATGCCACCCCCTGGACTATTCCAGTTTAGAGCGTTAGTGGAGGTAAGTTTAGTACTCATAATGTATTTTTAATGGGATATTTTATTAATTAAGAATTTTACACACTGTATTTGGATCGTATTTGCCCTTCTCCGCTAATTTTCTCCCCACTTCATTTTCTCCCAGATTCACCCCTACCTGTCTGCCCACTCCCAACTTCATGTCCTCTTTTTTCTTTCAAATACGCAGTCGAGTCCAGTTTGTGCTGCCCTTACATTACTGGGTGTGGGCATCTGCAGACTGCTCAGCCAGCCTACCAGGGGTCAATAATGTATCATTGCTAGGAGATTTCAGTTTGCCTAGGAAAGTTTCTAAGTTCCTGTTTCCTTATGGGGACTGCTTTTGAGAATTAGTATCTCTGTCATCAGGCAGAGTAATTAGTGAGATTTTAAGAATACAATAGACTTTGTGATTTGGCATATAAAATTTGAATTTTATACTGTTTAATACTTAAAATGTTTTCTTTCCTGTAGGAGAGATTGTAATTCTGAAACTTCAAATCTCCAAAGAAGAGAGGAAAACACCTTTTGCTTTACCATGGATTTACTGTTACTATTTGATCTTATATCATTTTAATACTTTCATTTTGGTTTCCTGTTTAAATAAATATTTTAAAATTCTTACTTTAGGTGATGGGTTTTTATTCTATTACCATTTTGATCTTGCATTTTCTGATACATTGAAAATCGTTGTAGAAGACTTTTGAGGCAGTACTTGACAAAAATAGGGTTTCTGTATATTTTTTATTTGTAATTTGTGGCAGGGGTATGTAGGTTTGGAAATCATTGCTCCAAATTACATATAAAATAGAGCCCTAACTCCAAAGTTAAGGAAACTTATCCATGAGCCTGAACTCTTCTTGCCAGTATCTGCTGTTTCTCTGGTCAACCTGCCACCCAGTGGTAGGAATGCAGACTCATCAGAACATGCGGAAGAAGCTCAGGATGCTGTATTATTAGAGAGCTCGCACAGTAATCAGAAAGAGACATTTTGATAATGTGAGAACTGGGACTCTGATTTGAGTATATAATCATTAGATACTTTATATTTTGAAAGTGTATATTTTTTCTATAAAGTGTCTTCATAACGTTTTATGTTTTTTGTTAAGATTTTTTCTTTATATTTAGATGAAAAGACCAATGAAATAATGGCAGATTGTTTTGTTTTGTTTTGTTTGCTTGTTTTCTGAGACAAGTTTATGTGTAGCCCTGGCTGTCCCAGGTTCCCTTTGTAGACCAGGCTGGCCTCAAACTCATGGTGATCCGCCTGCCTCTGCCTTCCTGGGTGCTGGGATCGCAGGCCTGCACCACTGAGCCCAGCTAATGGTAGATAATTTTAATAGGCAGTAAATTAAGCTGATTTGAAGAAAGTGTTTTTGTTTATATTTTAAAATTTAAGGCAATTACAGAATAACTCTACTAATTAAAATAATTTCTTTTGCACTTTTAAGTATATACAGTTCTGCAAATTTGACTTATACCTAGGTGTCATTGTCCAGCTCTTAGTGTGTAATATCTCAGGGTGGCTTTGTGTACCCGTCTTCATCTAAACATGTTTTTAAGTATTTCTGTTTGAGTTCTGCTTTTCTCTGGTCTAGATGAAGGGGAGATCAGTTTTTTTTTTTTTTTTTTCTCAGATACACACCTTTTTTGGAAGTACTTGTGTCCTAGTGTTGAAATAAAGGTTTCCTATTAAGGTATTCTCTACTGTGTCACTGTAGGACAGGGTAAGAATGTGGAATACTGCAAACAAGACAGAATGATTGCTGAGTTGCTGACATAGTTATTTCAAACTATCACTGCACCAGACCTTAGACTACTTAGAATATTGCTACTTTCTGCACACATCTTCTATGTTGCACTTCACTTATTGAATCCTGGACCTCGTATGCAAGAGGCAGACAACCACTCTCATTGAACCACACCACAGCCCTCTATATTAATTTTCCTTAGGCATACTGTGCTTGGTTCTGCCAACACAATGAGGACGACATGGTGCTGCTTTTGGTAAGCTCAGTTTTAGAAGAGAGAAACTCACACATACTCATTAATGAAAGGTAGTAAGTGTTATAATTGTGATACATTCATAGAGTCAGGGAAAACTTGTCCTCACTCTCCATAATCTCCAGCTCCTGCCTTCTGTCTGAGTCTTATACATATAGATGACAATAGCCACAGTTCAAGACTATCTTTACCCTCCAAAACCTCATTTTAGAGAGCAATTATATGTTTTTGAATTTGTATAGTTACTTGCCATTAATAAGTGTTTCAAATGCACACACACACATAAGATAAATGTAATTGATTCCTGGGGCACAAACTGTCCATTCTTCTAACATTGAGGGTTTTTTTTTTTTCCCTTTGATCCTCATGTATGGCCTCAATCTCTTCAAGGTAACTAATTTTTTAAATTGTCCTTATTACTTGTGGTTGTACAGTATATTTCAAGAAAAATTTAATGTTCCTGTGTTTAGTTTTCAAAATTATTTTTCTAAAATAATTTTATAAAGATTTATTTATTATGTATACAATGTTCTGTCTGCATGTACACCTGCATGCCAAAAGAGGACACCAGATTCCATTGTAAATGGTTGTGAGACACCATAGAATTGGTGGGAATTGAACTCAGGACATCTAGAAGAGTAGTCAGTGCTCCTAATCCGAGACATCTCTCCAGCCCCTAAAATACATTTTTTTAATTTGCCTTTATTATATTTTAAAGCTGAAACTTGAATTGGTGGCAATTTTTCTAGCTAATGCATTTTTTTAAAAAATGAACTTTGTTTAAAATAACAAAGAGAAAACAGATAAAAGAATTTGCAGAGATTTCACAAGAGTTTTTCCATTAAAGTTCTTTATAATTAGCAGTATAAATATAATGTCTTGTTACCTAATTGTAGAATTACCTTTTTTTTTTTTTTTTTTTTTTTTTTTTTTTTTTCTTAATTGTAAATTTTCTTTTTTTTTTTTTTTTTTTTTTTTTTTTTCCTGAGACAGGGCTTCACTGTGTAGCCTGGGCTGTCCTGGGCTTGCTTTGTAGATCAGGCTGGCCTCAAACTCAGATTTATGCCTGTCTCTGCCTCCTTTAGTGCTGGAATTACAGGCATGAGCTATTGTGGCTAGCTTTTTTTTTTTTTTTTAATCCTGTTCAATTTGAGAACACAGTGACAGAAATCACATACCAACTTTATGCCAACAGACTCTTGTCTACAAGTAGGATTTGGTTTTCTATCTAAGTTAGAACTACTTTAGTTTAACTGTGAGGTCTAGACCTTAGGGCTGCCATTGAGAAATTTGAATTGAGTTCAAAATGCTGACCTAATCATTGAATAGTGTACTTCATATTCTGTGCTGTTTATTTGTGACTAGATTTATGCAGCTCTGGCTGTCCTGTAACTTGCCATATACTAGACTGACCTCAGAGGTAACACCTGCCTTTGCCTTTTCCTCCTGTCTGCCAGGATTAAAGGCTTTCACCACTATACTAGACTAAATTCTGAGCTCTTAAACAATGTTTTTCCTACCTTTGCCTCATGTGCTGTTTTCTGTCAAGCCTGTCCTTTCAGCCATTGGACATAAATTGCAAGGGATCTTGAATGAGTAGTTTGGCATTTTACTTAGGAGTGACATGAGGAGTGCTTGCTGTGGTCCCAGAATCATACAGGTACTGCCATAGCTTTATCCTTGACTCCTTGTGTCAACACTGTAGAAGGTCAGTGTCTCTATATTTGGACAGATACAGTGGATATGAGCAAATATACAACTAAAGTATTGACTCGCATTCCATATGAGTCTGTTTCTTCTTTGTGGCGTTTGCTTAATAATAGGTAGAGTGTTTTTCCCCAGACAGCTTTTTTGTTTGTCATGCTTTTAATATTTCCTTTTTGTAAGACTATATTACCATTCAGTTAACTAATTCTGCAGGGTTAGGCATATTCATTTACAGTGTGAATTAGGGTTCTTTGTTTCCTAGTATTTTTTATCTGAGTCATCTGGTTATTTTGTCTTTTTAATTCCCTGAATCTCCCCTTTTCATTTCAAGTTAGCTCAGTGTCTACCCTGTACTTGGCATTGCATATTTTATCTTTTTAAAAGCAGTTACCCTGTTACTACCCTGAAGTCTGTTTGGTAGATTGTTAGATTGGTTTCCTAAGGTACAAATCTGCCTACATAATAATGTTTTTGCTTCTGAGACATATTCTCACATGTAGTCAGGGCTCTCTTTTTTGATCTTTCTGTGTAGCTCAGGCTAGCCTCAACTCTTAAGCCTTTTGTTCCGGTTACCTGAGAAATTGGATTATAGGTGTATACCTTCCTCCCAGGCTTAGCAAGTATCTATTTGAATTTTAAGGGAAGTTTTATGAAAATACAGCACCTTGTTTTTATATGGAATTCCAAACTTTAAACATGTTTTAGCAGTTTCATACTTTATGATCCCTTACATAAGAGTTAGAGTAAGAAATAGTGCTATTAGGACATTTTCAGGCATTTGACACTTAAGACTAGGATAGATGTCCCTTGGCATTTATAATTATCTTTGGTTTAAGTCTAATTGTGACTTCCATATTTACTAACTAGATCTACATTTTTGCTATATGATAAAATGTTCTGCTACTTTTGTGTCAGAATCCCAGAAGCTGTTTCCTTATCCTCAAGTTACTATTCTTGGTGAGCATTGTTCTTTTTATTTGTACTCCTATCCGTAAAAAGTTCCAAATATTTGGGACATGAAGTGGTATTTAATTGTTCATTTAATTTTCCTTCTAGCAACAAACAAAATCCTGAAGCAACAAAGAGCTCAAAGAGATAGTAACATTTGCCTAATGACAGTGACTATTCCATACCACTCTTAAAAAGCATGGCATATTCTTAGCCAAGCTCACATATGTTAGAAAAATCTTACTTGTTTATCAGAGTTGTTTTAATACTGTCCACTGAGTGGCTATTTTTACATGGGAACTTGACCTTTGCATTTTAGTTTTGAATGCCACTGACTGGCATTACTTAGCTGCTTTACTGTAGACTTGAATACTGAATGTCTTTGCTTAAGTTTCTGAGGTTGTTGAAGTTGGTGTAAGATGGTCTACGTAGGCTGGTGGCCTGGACTAGGAATTTGATTATAAGCTAAATTAAACCATTTGGTAACCTTTTTTTTTTTTTTTTTTTTGTATGTTCTAAAAAATTTTTTTCTCTGAAACAGACTGTTGTGCTGTTGTGTTCATACTATTTTTCTTATTCTTTTTAAGTATTTACAATTTAGAACTTGATTTAAATTCAGTTGTTGCTTCTGAGTATGGTAATACACACCTGTAATCAGAGCTTAGGGTGTAATCAGTGCCCAGTGCTTAGGGTGCTGAGACAGGATCATGAGTTTAAGGTTCACCTGGTCTACATACATACATACAGAGTACCTGGACATACTTTCTATGGATTTTTAAATGTCCTTGTCCTTTAGTTCTAGACATAAATCTGTCACATAGTAGTGAGTTCCTGTGACCTCCTTACCTTTCAGAAAGCATTGCCTATATTAATAGAACTAACATCTGGTTTCTCAGATGCCAATTATAGTTAAATAGTTATTGAGGGAATGTATTAATATTTGGTAACTGATTCTACCAACTTTCTGTCAGAAAAGTGGTACTCACTGTTTTCTTCATGACATTAAACTATGTCTTGTCTGTAGTTTTTGAGTGTAGGGTTTGGGAATTGTTAATGAAATGCCGACGAAGGACTTCAGTGTTATGTGTGTCAACTTTGTTATAGAGTTTTTACCTTTAAGAGATATTTTCTTGGGCTGGGATTGGTTGATAAATGCCTTTAAGTTCAGTACTTGGGAGTTGGAGGTTAGCTTGATTTACATAGTAAGTTCCAGGCCAGCCAGGGACACACACATACACACACGCACACACAAACACAAACACATATACAATATCTTGGATTTAAAGTGGGGCAAGCAATAGTCATTGAAATTCTCATAAATGAATTTATTTGGAAGTTTGTTTTTTGATTAATCACAATTGGAAAAAGTACTTCCCTTTCAGAATTGGAAGCATTTTAAGTTGATATTATGGTAGAAATTTCATACAGAGGAAAAATTACCTATATGAACAAAGTGACTAGCTGAATTAAGGAACTATGGGGAAATACACACAGCAGAGCTTATACAGTTTCTCACTCTAGTAATATTTGGGTAACTTTAGTTTTGCATTTGGTCTGTTCTGGTACATAGTCTTATCATGTATTCTTACTTATTTTTTCTTGTTTTGTTCTATGTGAAATATTACCTTGTAGCCTCTGGAACTACCCTTTTTTCCATGTGATTGTTTCTCACCCAACCAGAGTACATAAGGGTTATAGTGAAAACCTGTTAGATGTTCTTTAACTTGAAATTTAAAAATGGCTTGTTAAGAGTTTGTTTTTAAAATTTTTAGGAAGAACAAATAATTGTAACATTGGTTTTTTATAGCTAAGAAGCACCATTTTGGATGGATGATTTTATCCTGCTTCCTTTCTTCCCTATTCCCTCCTTATGTATCTCTTCATCTTTTCCCTTTCTCCCTTTTTCTTTTCTTTTCTTTTCTTTTTTCCCCTTTTTGGGATAGGGTCTCACAATAGCTCAGACTGGCCTTAACTTTTCTCTGTAGCCAGCCTTGACCTTTGGCATCCCTCCTTCCTGTACTGCCGAGCCCAGCCGGGTGCTTTCTTAAAGTATACGTATGCACCCAGCATATGGCTATAATTCCCATACTTGGGGGACAGGCAGAAGGTTGGAGAGCAGCCTGATCTACATGGGACTGTTGGGTGAGCCCAGTGCCAAATAGCTGGATATGTCTTCAAAAAAGAAAGTGAATAAACATATCCCAAGATGAGTGACCATTGTATGTGTGGCATTGTTTCAGGCCTCTGGGAAATAGTGGAGAACAAAACAACTCTGTTCACCCAAAAACTAAGAGAAAGACAGACGTTGAGATGAGTTAAATAGCAACAGGTACACAGTGGACTAGCTAATGATGGCATAGAGTTACAGAAGTGCCCTAAGGATTTGTTAATAAGAATTAATATTCAAAGAAGCTTATCCAATAAATGTAACATTTAGCAAGGTCTATAGGAAGAATGTGAGAAGGCATATATCCTGGAGAAGAGCATCCAAGTAGAAGGATAAGCAGTGCCAGACATCTTGAGTTAAACAATGTTTGGCATTTGTGAAGAAATTGTAAAGAAAGACATTGGAATAGCTGAAACAGTGCAGGAAAAGCAGATCATAAGGGGGTGCATTGTAGTGGAACCTGAAATTTGTTCTTACTGAAAACTAGGCTTTTTTATTTGACCGTAGCTATTTATCTTGGATGAATAAAAAAATGGAGGTGTCTTTTAAGGTGATTAGTAGAACAAAATGATTTGGAAGTCAATTCAGCATAGAAGAAAGTTCTGTAGTATAGAATTAGTATGTACCAGTCTCAGTGACTTTGTTGCAGGGTACTATAGTTTATAGAAGGGAAATCTTCATTAAAAAGTAATGTTTTAAATAATGAACTAGAATGGAAAGATTCAGGCATGAAATAGCGAACTATACCACACAACACTGGAAAGGTGTTCTTTGTTGGCGGCTGAGATGAAAGGAGATAGTAGTAGAAGTGCAGTGCCTTGTCCCATGCTGTCAGTGGGGGTATTATTTAAGTTGGTTGCTTTGTAGAGCATTCTGTGCAAGAAGTAGGAACACTTTTTGGGCAGTTTGATGGTAGATTCAACTCTGAAAATAGATTCCAAAGGGGATGGGGAAAGGGTAAAGTGATTGCTATAAGAGTATAAGGACTTGAATTTGGGTCCCAACACTCATGTAAACATCTGGGCATAGAGATGGGCACCTTTATCCCAAGGCTGGGGGATACTAAGGCATGAAGATTTCTAGGGCTTGCTTGCCAGCCAGTCTAGCTGATTCAGTGAGAAACCCTATTTCAAACAGCATGGAAAGCACTGAAAGATAAGGTACCTGACATTGATCTCTAGCCTAGGCCTATGCCCACATACATGCACGTTGTATACACTTGCTCACATATCCAAATGAACATGTGCACAAATCACATACAACACCAAGCAAAAAAATTAATATTTTGAAGAAGTAATTTACTATACTTCAGAACTTGAGTAGTTTTTCAAGATATCTTCTGGAAGAATATAGAAAAAAAAATGTAGGATATAAAGCTGAGTGGGAGGAAGGGGAACTGACTAGAAGTTTAGTTTCTTAAGACTAAGGATCAGGTCAGACCAGGAGGATCATGAGTGAGAGCCAGCCTGGCTATATAGGGAGACCCAGTTTTTAAAGAAATAAAGTAATAGTCCTAGATAGGCTTTGTCCTCAGCAGATTGTATCTGGAATAAAGCAAGCAGTAGGCATTCAGTACGGTAGAACAGGTATAAAGTAATACCAAGTTCCAGAGACAGTTGATTTGGATTCCTTCCTTTTTTAAACTCCCAGAAGTGGCTACACACCCAAACTGAATTTACTGTTTGTTTTTTTGTTTGTTTGTTTGTTTGTTTTTTACAATTAATCTGTTGGATGAGATGGGATAAGCTAAGGTTAGATGGAAGGGGAGGAGGACCTCCCCTATCCTTGGACTTAGAGAGGGGCATAGGAAGAGATGAAGGAGGAAGGGGGGGATTGGGAGGGGGGAGGGAGGGGCTACAGCTGAGATACAAAGTGAATAAGCTAATTAATATAAAAAATAAAATTTAATTAAAAATTGATCTGAGTTGTGAAAGCTTTCATTATTCTGCTGTTCTGTAGGCTTTCTGTTAAATTGTTTTGGTGCTTTGATCTTCAAGCAGTATTGGCTTGGGTAGTTGCTTAGTAAATGTTATTAATTGGTTCTACTAAAGCAAACATAAGGAATTGTAAGCTTTTTTGAAAGCAGTCAAGGCCAAGTTAGGTAATCTGAATTCCTATTTAACCATTTTGAACTGAACAGTAAAAGTGAACAAATTATTAATCAGTCATGAATAGTTATATATCAAATTTTAATAATCATTATAGCTGAGAGATTTATATGTACTTCATATTTGATAAATGTTTTAAAAGTAAAGCAAGTCATTTCTGGGTCTACTACTTTATTCTCTAAATTGGACCGTAGTTTGGATTTCCTATATTGAATTTGCCACTAAAATTTTTAAAGCAGATTATAAGTAAAACTTTGAGGGCCATTAGGAACTTTATTTTTTTTCCAATTTGGGTAATCAAACAGTTTTGTGCTAGACTATTGTATAATAATGCCTTTGAGTTTGAAATAAATCAAATTGGAATTTAGGCCTAGTGTGGTGGCACATGCCATTATTTCAGCACTGAGGCAGGCGAGTTCTCTGTGAGTTGGAGGCCAGCCTGATCTAAATAGTCAATTCCAGGACAGCTAGGGCTACATGAGAGACCCTGTCTCAAAAAGAAACAATAAATAAAATAAAATTGGAATTTAGATATATCCTTAACAGTAGTACTAATTTTTAATTTGGAAACCTATGTTCCTCTCCTGTTATTGTAAACAGCACTGTAGAGCAGACACTCATACAGGTAGCCAGCCTACTTTCTGCCCAAGCTTCTACATGTGTGATTTCTTTTGAAAGATGTGTGAATGTGTAGGTCTCACATACCCTATGGGTTCTAAGTATTGAATTTGGGCCATCAGGCTTGGTAACAAGTACTTGCTGAGCCATCTTGCCAGACCGTTTGGAAGAATTTTAACAGTTTGTCCAAACTATTCGACTTTGGTAGATTTTTTTTGTACTTGTTACTATGCAAATCTGGCACTAGCATTAAATTAAAACCAGAGAATAAATTAATCTCTTCTTTTACATTACAGACTTAATTCAGTGTACAAATGAGATGAATGTGAACATCCCGCAGTTGGCAGACAGTTTGTTTGAAAGAACTACTAACAGTAGTTGGGTGGTGGTCTTCAAATCACTCATTACAACTCATCATTTGATGGTGTATGGAAATGAGGTAAGAACAACTTTTTTTTTAAGTGTTTTGTTTGTAATTGTATGGTGTGGGAGGTTGGGCTTTAAGGGTGCAACTCAAGTCATCAGGCTTGCAGGGCAAGTACCATTACTTGCCAGCTCGGGAAAAACCTTTGACTGATAAGTGTATTGGTGTGATTACTGATTATTTAACTTGCTTTTCTTGTTGAAACTTTGGTGATAACTCTTGGAGCTAAATGTAGGGGCAAGTTGCATAGCCAAAAAGAAAAAAATTAGATCCTGCAAACTTGAAGAAAAATGGCAAATAAACTAGAAAATAGAACGTAGATCAGAGCACATAAGGCTTTAATAATGAAATCAAGAAGCAGCATTGGTCTTCCCAGTCCTCACTTATAAACTCTGTATCTGTTTGGATATTGTTACAGAAGCTCATTGAATTTCTCTCTGACTGAATGTGGTTGTCTTGTGGTACTTTGCCTGGCAGAGGGTTATACTGTTGAGTACTAAGTGTTGTTTTTCTGAGAGGGAGTAAAGAATGTCTGCATCATAGAGAGGGGTTCCTGGTGCTTTTGTTGCTCTGAGGGGTGACCATAAAGCCTACAGGCTCTTGAGGATTTTTCCACAATAGCCTAGCAGTCACTGTTTTTTAACTGTTTTCAGCTACATACAGTACTTGTAAAGTTGTGTTTAATGAAGCTAATGTGAAATAATTGAGTGAAACTAGATAAATCTACATTGGTAAAATTTGAAAGAAAAGATGCGGCCCAAGATGGCTCTCACATGGAGGAGAAGGCTTTCTTGTGTGAGCACCATGGTTTTCTGACAATCTGTCATTTTTTACTTATTATCTTAAGCTTTTCAGAAACTTTCCTCTTTGAGAAATACCAATGCAGCATTACTAAAATCTAGAATTAAAGAGGAATTTTCCTGCAGCTATATCGTTCCAACAAATTTAAACTCCTGGCATTTTGGTATTCCTTTCTGGTTCTTGTCTAAAAATTCTTGTGTGTGTGTGTGTGTGTTGTTTGTTTGTTTGTTTGGTAGCAATAATCATACTTAGGATATAATGCTGTATTTGGCTTTTTTGTGTGTTATGCTTATGAGAATCACCATGTTCCGAATTGTTTATCATTGTCACATAGTTGTTTTTTTTAAACTATACTCATACTGGAAATTTAGCTTTCAGATTATGCATATAATATATACCACATCGAGATTTGTTTGTAGTTTTAAAAATGCTTTCTACAAGTGCTGCCTAAAATGTGTACTAGTTGATCATGCAACAGTTTTTAAGGACATGTCCTACCCAGGCGCTTCTAAGCTCATTGCAGCCATTTCATCGATCCAGTTGAAATGTTGAAATGCTGGCTTAAACAACGCAAAACATTTTGACCCCAGCTACAATAATAGTTTCTACTTTTATCACAAGTGTGTTTGCTTACAGATATTCATTCTGAAGAATTTCAGTAGTTTTGTAACTAAATACAACTATAATGCCAGGCAAAGAGGCAAAGTATCAGTGCTAGTTTTCAGATGTTGTAAATGAGGCAGTAGTAGTGCAGATCAGTGTTGATAAAGGCAAAATAGAAAGTTGACTGTTCTTTCTGACAGTTGGCCAGCAGATAGGAGGAGAAAGATAGCATTTCAATGTGCTTTCTACACAAACTTCTGTTACATTTCTTAAAGCAGCTAAGATAAGTGCCTTGCTTTGCCTCCACCGTCTACCCGCCCTCCTTTCTTTCTTTTTCCCTCAACTCAGTTTAATCAATTGACAACTCTGTGTATACTGTGAGAAGCTGTAGGTAGGGTTCCTTTATGTTGTGGTGATGGAATACCATAGAATGGTAACATGGAAAGGAATAATTTCATCCTCAGAACATTTGTTTTACCCTCAGAACAACTAGAGGAAAGCTACTATTTTGATTCATGGGGTTCATGACTATTCCTTATGTTATATAGGATAAAACCAAGGAATGCTCCCAATTGCCTCTAGTGTTAAGGTGGAGAAACCTGGATACAGGAAAATCTCTGAAGATTGATTCTGTATCATAGGGTCTTGACATGAGATGGCTAGATATTTCTATGCTATTTTTTTTTTATTATAGCTAAGTGACTTGAGCAAGTCATTTCTGCTTGCTTTACATTTCTTGTCAGTATTATGATAATATCATAATGACCTGTGAAATGACTTGATACACTATAGTAAAATGTTACTACAGTATGAAGGGTAGAAAAATTATTTTAAAAGCCTATAAAAATTATGCTGATTATGTCATAATACCTTTATGTTTCTAAAATAGGCTGTTTCAGGATGAGGATGAAATGAGTCATTTATAAATTGCTCTTAAATGCTTGCTTGCCAATTTGGGGTGGTCTCGTGAACAAAATCAGATAGGGTGATAGAGTAGTTTCTGGTAAGCTACTACATGTATTAAAACAGTGGGGAGGGGAAAGGGAACCCTAAGAAGTCAAGTGAGAGACATTTATTTCCATCCATGTGTCTGGAATTGTATAGAAAGTACGGCGAGTTAGGATACCAATGTACTGTGGTCACATTGGAGAGCATTTTGAAAAGGTGAACTTTTATAAATGCCAGCCTAATAGTCTTGTCTGAAGTACCTCCCAACAGTGTTTTATATGAGGATACTAAGTACAAAGATGTCAGTGTGTTGTTAATAGAGAATTTTGGGAGGGACTAGCTATGAATGAAACTGTTGGAATGTTGGAAAAGAAAGTAAGTACTGTATCGTATTTGTGTAAAATAATTTTTAAAAGTGTTTTATTTGTTTGAGAAAAAGTCTTACTGTGCATTCCTGGCTTGCCTAGAACTCACCTTATAGCCTAGGCTATCCTTGAACTGTGCCAATGTCCTGACCTTTGGAATCTTAAGTGTACCACCATACCTAACCTACTTTTCTGCTGTAGCCAGGCCTTGCCTCCAATTCTTTGGCTCCTGAATCCTAGGAGTGCATAACACTTAGACTGTAAATTTCAGATAGAATATATCTATCAGGGTGTGTATACATAGTCAAAAGTATGTGGAAACTATGCCTGCTTCAGCAAAGTAGTCACCTTTGAGAAGGCAAGGAGGGAATCAGATTCAAGATTGCATTTCAGTGGAGTCTATGATGTTGTGATTGTATCATAAACTATGAAGTGAGTATTTTAATGTGTTTAATCTAGCCAGTGTGTGAGGACGTGTCTTTAGCATTCTTTTATATGATTAGGAATATTTTATTTAAAAAAAAATAATAAAAACTGGGGACTTAGTAATTCCCCCAAAATTCAGGTACAGGAGTAAAGTGTTTGCTCTGCAAGGATGAGGACCTGAGTTTGGAGCACTAGAGTCCAAGGGCTTAAGATGAGACGGTGTGAAATAATTTTTGAGGTCCTGTCCTTAAAAAAAAAAATGCATATAGCAGAGCTGCCGAGACAGGCCAGCAGGTGAAATCACTTGCTGCCAAGCCTGAAGATCTAAATTTGATCTTTAGAACCTGTATGGTAGAAGAATGGAACTAACTCCAAAAAGTTGTTCTCTGACCTGTACATGTGTGCCATGGCGTGCCATAACACCAACAGAATAAATGAATGAGTTAGACAGTGCAGATCTGATCTGATTATACTTCCTTGTGTTCTACTTCGCTGCAGTAAAGTCAGAATTAGTGATTATAGTTTATAAATGCTTAATTCATTTAATTATTTGAGTTTAGTATTGTAGTTATGATCAAAAAGTTGTAATAAGTATATATACTAGTGAAAATTACTATGTTTTTATGTTTGGTAACTAATGAGAGTGAGGATGGGAAATTGCAATAAGCTTACCGAAATAAGTTAACCATCACTTTCCTCCAACTTTCAAATTCAAAGTTTGTAAAATGGCAGCACCATAATTTATTTTAATTGTTTGTTTTCCAGCGTTTCATTCAGTATTTGGCTTCAAGAAACACATTGTTTAATCTAAGCAATTTTTTGGATAAAAGTGGATTGCAAGGTAAAGACAATTTTTTTTTCTAGAAAATCAAGAGTAACCTCATATAATGATTACTGCAGCATTCAACTATATTAACATATTGATGCTTCAAATCATGTTTTAATGAATGTCTTTTAATATGAAATCCACATTGATTTCATTATTAGCACCAGAATCTATGAGAGTCATTACAGGATACTTCTTTGCAAATGAGGATTCTGGAGCTGGACTGCCTGGGTTTGAATTTACTTTTCACCATTTACAGCTCTGCAGACGGACTTCATCAAGTTTACTTTGTTGTTGTGTATACAGTTAGCAATGATAATAGTCCCTGCTTAGTAGTTATTATGTGCCTTAAGCTAGTTATAAATAACCCTAAAGTGCTTAGAGTAATGCTTGGCACATAGGAAACACTAAACAAATACTTACTTAATTGTTATTTCTGCTCTTTGGTTTTGTTTTATTGCAAGAAATATAGTTGACATTATACATTGTAGGGACAAAGTTGAGTATAGTAGTAATGACATTGGTAACATGGCTTTTCCTTTTTTTTTAACTGTAAAGGGTTTTTCAGTTTATATATTCATTGTATATGGCACTGTGATACAGAACAACACGTTTACACAAGTATAGATTGTGAGTTGAGCACTCCTACCCAATAACTCCTGCACTTCTCTTTCTAACAGGTCCGTTTTTTCATTTTGAATCAAGTGACTTTAAATTATGTTTTGGTTGTAGCTGTCATGTTCTTCTGTCTAACTGGATCTATTGTACTTACTTTGAGAACTAGGGCATTAATATTATAGACTGTCAGAGCTATGATTGACTGCATAAATGATTGCTAAGCTACTTGGGAACATTAACAGTGAGGTTCAGTCTGGGAAGTATCTTCAGAGAAGGTGAGACCTATGCAGGGCTTTGAGAGGTGGAAGAAATTACTTAGTTTAAGCACACTTTTACAGGTGTATAAGCTGTGAAAGGATGTGAAATACTTAAGATTGATAGGTAAATTGAGTATGAACTGAATGTATACATGGCACTTTGGAGAACCAGGTAGAGGTAAACAAACCAAACTTAAAAGATTTTGGTGGGGTTAAATGTTGTAATGGGAAAGTAGTGTGTGTGTGTGTGTGTGTGTGTGTGTGTGTGTGTGTGTTGGGATGGGCAGAAGAAAGTGTGTGCTATAAGGGAAGCAGCCTTAGATCAAACTGGATCAGAATAGACTTCAATTTTTTTGAAGCTGTTGAGACTATACTAGTTATTCCTCTGTCCCACTGGCAAGTTAATGAGGGCCTTTCTGGATTGTGGTTCTTACAGAGGCAAAGTGAATAGAATGCAGTGTAGTCAAAGAGATTTACCCATTTGTGTGTGTGCGCGTGTGCATGCATGTTTGTATGCACACCTGTATGCAGGTCTGCTTGAAAGCCAGATGAGGGCAGAGGTATCATCTCATGGAGCTGGAGGTGATTGTGATCCTCTGGATGTGAGTGCTGGGAACTCTGGTCCTCTAAGAAGAGCAAGTGATCGTAACCTCTGAGCCACCTTACTCTAGCCCCTCGTGTTTAATTTCTTTTAATAAGAGGAACATATTAAGGGGGAAATCACCCGCTTTTGTAATAAAATTATTAAAACAGATGGATAGGAAGATAGAAACTGCTTGTTTAGCATCTTATTTTGTGTTGCTTTGTAAGCAACACAAAATAAGATGCTAAACAAGCAGTTTCTGGCCTGCACTTTATAGCACTCCTTTACTTTAGCCTCTTGAATACTGGGATTATAGGCAGAACCCAAGCATAGCCAGCTTTGTTTGCAGATCTTTTAAATTGCTGCTTCATAGCTCTTATTTAAGTCGGGGCGGGGGCGGGGGGGAGCTATGCAAGCCATGGCTATAGAGCCTATAAATATACTCACTTGTTTTGTTTTCTGTCTTAGTTACTAATTTTTATATCTTTAAGATGAAAATTAAGGTTAAGAGTCCTGGTTATTCTTCCAAAGATCCTGAGTTCAATTCCCAGCAATCACATGGTGGCTCACAACCATCTATAATGAAATCTGGTGCCCTCTTCTGGTGTACAGGTATACATGCAGCTAGAGCATACATAATAAATAAAATAAAAACTCATACATAATAAATATTTTTAAAAGGTGAAAATTAAGTAAATTTATTTCATTTTAATTTTTAGGTGAAAAATAAATTATTTCATTTTAATTTTTAACTTGTATTTTTAGTTTATGTGTATCAGTGTTTAGCCTGCATGTATGTCTGTGTACCATATGTTTCCAGAGCCTATAGAGGCTGGATAAAGGTATCAGATCCCCTGGAACTGGAATTAGCTACCATGTGGATGCTGGGAGTTAAGCCTGGGTTCTATGGAAGAACATCCATGCTTCTTAACCACTGAGCCATCTTTTAAGACACAGAAATTAAGTAAATTTAATGGTAAAGATTTCTAGATTTTATTCCTTTTATGAAGATAAGTTTTATTAATTATTCCTTTATTATTTATTCCTTTTATTGATTAGTTGTTTAGCATTTCTGCCCACTTTATATATATATTCTTCATGAGATAGCCCAGTAGGTAAAGGTGACTATTGTTAAACCCAACCCCTAGTTTGATTTCCCAGACCCATGTGGTAGAAAGAAAGAATTCTGCGAGTTGTCCTTTGGCCGCCACATGTATGCAGGGGCCAGAAGTGCACGTGTATGTACACACACACTCTCTCTGTCTCACCTGGCTCTTCCTTCCTTCCTTCCTTCCCTCCTTCCTTCCTTTCTTCCTTTCTTCCTTCCTTCCTTCTTCCTTCCCTCCCTCCCTTCCTTCTTCCTTCTTCCTTATTCCCTTCTTTCTTCCTTCCTCCCTCTCTCTTTCTTTCTTTTCCTTCCTTCCTTTCCTTCTTTCTTTCTAATTACTATTTTGTTCAAATTTTTTAGTACAGGGTCAATAAACATTTGCAGATAAATGTTAATACCAAATCTAGTTGTGCATGTATGTGTGTGTTAATATTGTTTTATAAAGCAGAAGATCAAGTTAAATCTGTTTGATGAAGCTGAGTTAAAAGAGACTGATCTGCTTTTCTGAAGGAGCTAACATTTATAGACCTTGGTCCAGACAGTAGCTAAAATATAAGGTTTCTGGAATCTAAAAAATAACACTGATAAGTTTTATGTTCCTGACCCTGATAAAACAGTATTAAGAGTAACTGATACAACTTTGGAAGGTTTTATTGAGAATATTTATGAAATTGTTTTGACTGTGCCTTCAATATACATATTGCTGTTTTTTTTTTTACTGGGCAGTGCTTTTCATCTTTCTTACAAGGTTGGCACATGTGAGTTACACTTGTCCTAAATATTACACAGCTAAAGGTTTTACAAGTATAAAAATAGAAACTTCATTTGATTTGAGGGGTGCAATTAGGATTCTTTGGGTTATGTTTGAGTTCTGAGGTGTGCTGTGTTGTTCGCCCTCCAACTGCCCCATAGGGGGTTTCTGGAACTCACTTTGTAGACCAGGCTGGCCTCAAATTCAGAGATCTGCCTGCCTCTACCTCCCAAGTGCTGGGATTAAAGGGCACCACCTCTGATAATCTGAGGGAACATGTTTTTCTAACTCTTAAAAAGTAAAAGAGTAGACACGTGGTCAGAAGAAGCAAAATCGACTTATTTTTAGTGAAATTGTAAGGGAAAAAATTTTAAAGCTGTTTATAATATACCTCACTTTAAAAATGACTAAAATTTTTGAAGAACTTTAAATAACTTATAAATAATAATTGGTTATAATAAAATAACTTATTTAATTTACATCATAAAGGTAGTTGAGATATTTTTTGCTGTTGAATAATAAAGTTCTTTTTATAGATAGCTTTGAATTTTAATCATTAATGAAAGCTTTCTTTTACAGGATATGATATGTCTACATTTATTAGACGGTATAGTAGATATTTAAATGAAAAAGCAGTTTCATACAGACAAGTTGCATTCGATTTCACAAAAGTGAAGAGAGGGTGAGTTATGTTTTCGTTTCTAATTCAAATATCTAATAATATAAAACAGGACATTGTGAGTTATAGAACTTTACCCAGTTTTATAGTTTAAAAGTTCTATTTGTTTTTATAACAACTTTATTGAGTTATAGTTGTCATTAAAAATTCATCCTTTTAAATTTATAACTAAGTAATTTTTAGTATGTTTACAAAATGATGTGACAGCCCTACTGTGTATGGTTTCATTTCCTAGAGTTTCTTCCCCTGCCCCAGTCTCTATCTCATGTCCACTCAATTGATTATGTTCATCTGTTCTGTTCACCTTCAAGTTCCACATCAGTTTGAGGATTTGGTAGACAAAGTAGGCAGGAATTTTAACTAGTTTGTTTGGCTCTCATGTGGCCCTGGCTGGGCATGAATTCTCAAGAGAACTGTCTGCTTCTGCCTCCTGAGTCCTGGCTTGACTTGCAGCCAGGATTATAAAAATAGGAACCACACTTAATGTGTAGTTCTGTTGGGGATTATTGCCACCTGTAGCATAGGTGGCAATTAATAAGCATAATATCTTTTAATAAGCATAGAATATCTTTCTGTTCCTTCCTTTACTATTTGTAGCTGGTTGTAGTTGCAAGTGCCTCTAATCTAAGGGTTGGGGAGAGGAAGGGGAATCGCCAGTTCTTTATTTTCTCTCTTTTTTTTTTTCTTTCCAGCTCTTTATTATTTTGCTTTTATTTTTTGAGAAGCTAAAATGCCATAATAGTACAAGAGTTGAGATGAATGTGAAAGTATGGATGCAGCCTCCACTCATTGCATTGTGTGGCTGCAATAAACTTCATGTTTTTCCCTTTGCCTGCCCATCCTGAGGCATGAAAAAAGAGCTGAAGAGCACCCTGGCTGGCATGCTCACAGTGCAACTCATGACAGAGCCCCTCTTGATGTGGCTTAACTGGCCGGGCTGGCATGCCTGCTGGTGATTCACCTGTGTTGCTCAGCTCTACACTTCATACAAAACCTAGGCATAGCTAGATAGAGGGCAAAGGGTTCTTGTGGTACAGGGGAAAGCGTGTGCTCAGTTTCAGAGCACTTATTTCAGGAGCTTGGAGCTGAGGACTACAGGCCCTTTGGATCTTAGGCCCTGCCACTGAGGACATGCACCTGTGAACCACAAGGAGGTCGATGGCTTTGGCATGACTGTAGCTCCAGGGCCAGAGCCCACAGAGTCCACATAATTTTCAAATATTATTTGTCATCCTGTGTGCAAGGAGGGGTGGAATTGGTTCTTTTCCACCTTTTTGTGTGTTCAGGGATTGAATTTAGATGGCTTTTCCCAGCCAAGAGCTCTTGCATGCAAAGAGTGAGTTTAATTTTGCCACATTTTGAGTACTGATATTAGTACAAGAACTAATCACACAAGTAATGTGACCAGTACTTTGATGTCTAGTAGTGTCTTATAGGCAGCTTTTTTTCCCTAGGCTAAATCTTGGTAGCTCAGTAAAGAGCCATCAAAGATGTTCTTACAGTGAGTGTGTAACATCTGCAGAAATTTCTGGTGAATGCCTTTCCATTTAAACTGCCCTCCAACTTCCATATCCTGGAGATCTAAACACAGGCTTTCTCTGTGTGTCCTTGGCTGTCCTGAAACTCACTCTGTAGACGAGGCTGGCCTCAAACCCAGAGGACTGCCTAGCGCTGGGATAAAGGTGTGTGCCACCACCTGACCTGAAGTCAAAACCTTAATAAAAATGTAGACATAGACAAGACATTTAAAAGATGAAAACATCTCCTTTTCTTTAAAACTGTTTTAAATCAAGGAAAGTTGATAGTTTTAACTTTACTAACTTCTACACATTTCATATTACATATTTAGGTGCTCTGTAGAAGATTGTAGTAGAGAGGATCATATCAGGAATCTGCTTTCTTAGTTCCTATACCTTGTTCAATATACTTTTTTCCTGAATGAAACATTTTGAGTGAGTGTTTGCATTGGTAGGCTAAGATAACAGAAGTAGAGGAGGCTTAGAGATACTTTGGAGTTCTCTAGAAAAGAATAAGGATTGGTGGAAATCTTTCCTACCTATGTGAAGTTGGTAATTAGGAATTTGTGTCTGCTCGGTTGTGTGGCAAGATTTTTAAAAATCAAAGGTTTTATTGTGCATGCTAGACTAGCATTGTACCAGTGACTGCATCACCTCTATGGGTTTTTTTTTTTTTATTTGTATGTATGTATAGATGTGAATGAATTATTTATTTATCCAGGATTATGAATTTGCCTGGTGACTAACTGCAAGGGAGAAAGAGGTGCAAGAAAATTTAAGTGTTTGCAAGAGAATGTCTACAATAATAATATTTGTCAAAATAGTTGTATGATTAAAAAGTGATTTTCATAGAATGAGGTATCAATTTTGTCCTTTTTCATTTGGGAGCTAAGAGGCCACTCACTCTAAAAGAGATAAAGAAGTTGAGTTGGTTGTTCATTTAGGTGTTGAGTTACACAAAAAGACCGACACACATTCAAGGCATCTGTGATGGAGAAATGGCCAAAAAGTAAAAAAAAAAAAAAAAACATCAGCAAGAAGGGATTAAATTGAGAAATGATGTTGCCTGGGAAAAGTGTGATAGTTACGAAAATAAAGACAAGCTGCAGAAAGGAATTGTGTCCTCTCAGATTCGAGCAACTGTTGTCAACCAGTGTGGTATATGAGAGAAAACAATGTTGAACATTTGATGGATATGTTAGTGAAGCTAGCCAGAGTAAAGCAGATCAATAGCTGGCTGAGGCAATCTAGTGTTTGTTTCATTAAACTCTCTGAGTTCCAAAAAAGCAATATTGTTACTTTTTGAAACTTGTTGACAGTGTTCTTGGTATGGCTTACATTAGAGTGACCTGATAAAAATTATATTTTGTGAAACGAATTTTCTTTATAATTAATTTTCTTTTAAAAGCCTTTGATGTTTTAATAAGTAATGCTTCATCCCTCCCTATTGTTAGGGATTCTGTTTAGGACCTGGCCCATGCTAGGCTAGCACTTTGCTGCTGAGTTACTTTGCCAGAACCCTTTCCCCCATCATTTTATTGATTATTGTTGTGTGAGTGCTGTAATGCCTGTGCCATGGTGTGTGTGGAGCTCCCAGGAGTTGGTCCTGTTCCTGCACCCTAAATTCTGCTCATGGAACTTTGGTCCTTAGGCTTTTGCCAAAGTATTTTTATCTTTCCTCACTGGCTGCACATTGCCAGAATTTTAAAGTTTTTATTTTGCAATAGACTGCTCTGGAACTTGTGATAGTAGTACTTAACTGTTTAGTGATTTCTGGCTAATTGTTTCTTCTGCTTTTAAAGAAGTACAAATCTGCCCTTTTACATACAGGAGTGATTAAGAGCCATGCCATTTCTTTTTGTCCAACAGACTATATGATGTAACCCTTCACTTTCACTTAAAAAAAGTAATATTTTATGTGTATGGGTGTTTTGCTTGCATCTGTGTGTATATACCATTTTTGTATGACCATGGAGAGCAGAAAAGGGCTTAGGATCACCTAGATCTGTATTACATATGGTTGTAAGCTGCCACATGGGTGCTAGGAATAGAACAGGAACCTCTGGAAGACCAGCCTGTATGCTTAACTGCTGAGCTATCTCGCTGTGCATACATAGCCCTCCCCTTTGTTGGTTGAACTAGTTCCTAGCTTTTGGTTTTATTTTCTTTCTATATAATCCTTACTTGAGATTTAGAGTTCAATAACTGCTTAAGAATATGTGATATTTCATCATAGTCTTGTTTAAATAGAGAACCAAATTGGAGATTTAAGTCTTTTTTTTTTTTTTTTTTTTGGTTTGTTTTCTTAATAGGGCTGATGGAGTTATGCGAACAATGAACACAGAAAAACTTTTAAAAACTGTACCAATTATCCAAAATCAAATGGATGCACTTCTTGATTTTAATGTAAGTTGATGTACTTTTGTAATTCAAAATTTTTGAAAATGAAATCATCATAACTGGTTAGCTCTGTCCTGAAGTTTTCATAATTTTTTTTCACTCTATTGTATTGTTTGGTTAACAGTAGGACTTTTCTCAATTGCTAGAATTATAGGTGATACATACACCACAGCAGGCAAATAGGAAAGTGCTTGATTGAAACTTTTCACAGGGATTTTAGATCTGAAAATTCAGGGATTTCTTTGCTGTACAGAGTTTTCATTGTTTTACTTTTGTTTGGTGACTCAAAGCATGACAGCTATTTAGAAATAAAAGGAGGTTCCTTTGTGTTGCCCAGTGGCATTGTACCCTTGGAATTTTTAAATGATGTTATTTGGGTAGTGAGTTTTGACTAAGTGTACAGCAAACTACTCATGTGTTGGTGTATTTGTTTATGTATTCTATTTGGGATCTTATTTCTACCACTCTTCTCCACCTGATCCCTTCCAACACCCTAACACCAAGTAGCAGAGACAGAACGTTAATGGGGAGAGAGGGTGTTGACCTCTATAGACTACTTCCTGCTGATTTGGGGCACTGAGTTCCCTGGGGCAAGTCCAAACTTTGTCTGTCAGGATATCTCCAACTTCTCTTTTCTCTAGATCACTTGACAAACTATTAACAGCATCAGGAGCAGAAACGAACAGGAGAACCTCCTCTCTTGAGGCTCTGGTCGTTTTATAACCCCTTTAGTGTCCCCTGAAGTAAACTGTCTTCAGCTGGCAGAATCACACACCTGCCAGAGCATGCACAAGGCAGATGGTCTGCTACTGTGGAATAGCTAAAGCAGGCCCATGTCCCACACCTGGAATTAAAGCAAACATGTTTATATAACATAACTGGGTTTTTATAGACATCAACATTCTCACTACATTCATGTGTTTCATAGACTAGAAAGCATCAAACTAATGATTAGTGACTTGAGAATCATTTTATCATTTTTTTCATTTTTATATAATTAAAAACTTTGTTTTGTGACATTTGAAAATTTTCTGAAATTAAAATTTCAGTTTCCATAGTAGCACTAGTGGCATATGGACAGATTCTTGCTTGGTTTGCATACTTCTGTGTCTGTTTTTGTGTTACAGTAGTAGTGTTGGATTGAATACAGGAGAGAACATAATTCCCAGAGCTGAAAAGTCCTTCTTTATATAAAAGGAAGAAAAACACTTTGAAGATTGGCTCTGGAATATACAGGAAACTGGTGCATTAGAGAGCAATTTTGTCTATATAGAAGGCTCTGTTACATGGTTTTCACTTAATACGTTGTCTCTATAAAATTACTTGTTTTAGTGTCTTTTCTATTATACTTTATGAAAAATTTACTTGATCTTACTCATAGGTTTTTAGCTTTTGTAACCAGAAACACCTAAGTATGGTGTGGGTTGGGGTGGGGGGTGCACACACCCTTTGTAAACCTGTAGCATTTTAGTAAAGTTGTAACTAAGAGGCTTGAGATGTAGGCGTACCTTTAACTCATTTCGAGGTGAAGGTAAATGGCATTTTCACTTTTGGTCATAATTGTAAATGATTCAAAAGTTGTTCTTTTTTTGCTGATTTTTTTTTAACTTAGAGTTTTACTTGTAATTCTGATTTTGCCTGTAATTCTGATTGCAAGAAATCAGAAAATTCATATAGAATATATAATAGGTAAAATAAGCCCCTTTTTTCTATAAGCTGACATGTTTTAATTTATTGTATTCTAGTAGGGAATCATTTTGGTAGTGTCATTTAAAATGTGAGATGAACTAATCTATTTTCCATTTTCCTCTAGGTTAATAGTAATGAACTTACAAATGGGGTAATAAATGCTGCCTTCATGCTCCTGTTCAAAGATGCCATTAGACTATTTGCAGCATACAATGAAGGAATTATTAATTTATTGGGTAAATACTCCGGTATCTTAGATAACTTTTTCTTTTGTGTCAGATGGATTAGTGATACTGACAATAGTTGCTTAAGATGCTGTGAAGTCCACTGAGACACATGTTCATTCTAAAAGTTTATTTGGAGGAAAAAGTTTTATTCCTGTCCATGTGCATACACATGTATATTCACACAAGTGGATACATTCTCATTTTATAGCCAAAATATTTGTTGTTTTTTTTTTTTTTTTTTTACATAATAGTAATTTTTGGACTGTTTGATTAATTTTTAGAAATACTTTAAATCTGTGAAACTATTGAGGTAGGATAGTAACGTTTTTTTTGTGTTGTATTTACTTAAATGGGAAAAGCCTTTTAAAACATTTTTCTTTTCTTTTTTCTCTCTTTTTGTCCCGTTATTCAAGACAAGATTTCTCTGTGTAGCCTTGGCTGTCCTGGACTCGCTTTGTAGACCAGAACAGGCTGGCCTCAAATTCACTGAGATCACCTGCCTCTGCCTCCCAGAACGATAGGATTATAGGCGCCACCACGCCCAGTGAAAAAAGCCTCTTATTTTCTTTGTCTCAGGAAAAGTATTTCCACAATATTTATTCTACAGTGAACATTATAAAACTAGTATATGTATATATATAATTTTTTTCTTCTAAATTTGAGGCGCATGTATGTGTGGTGCCGGGGATTATTAAGGCTCTTTGAATGTTGAGATTATGCTTTATCACTGAGCTGTATCCCTAGCCCTTAAACCTAACTTTGAAAACAGTAATTTTTTTTAAGCCAGCCAGTCATCATTTGGCTCGGGTTTACCTTTAAGTAATTTTAAGAATTTGTGATTGTAAGAAATCTTACCTTCTTACATACCTTCTCACATACCAAGATGTATTTGAAATAGTTGTTTTGCATATAAATCCTCTATTTAAAGATTCACTTATTTAATTTGTGTTAATGTTTGTATGAATCTCTATTATGCCGTGTGTATGGTCGGGTGTTTGTGGAGGCCAGATAGGTCCCCTGGAGCTGGAGCTGCAGGCAGTTGTGAGTTAGGAGTAGACAAGCCATGACAAAAAGTGCCATGGTATTTAGTATCAGACACCAAGTATTTTTATTCTAGTATGCCCCCTTTCTTTAGATAGTTTATTTAAATGTGGTTTTCATAGACTAGGATAACACAAATATATGGAGGGGTACTTCAAAACTGAACAGATACAGCTGTGAAAATTGTGGTCTTCAACTTCTTGATATTTGCAAATGTGAAGCTCTGTATTGCTGTGTACAAACTAAGGGAACTTTTGAAGTGACATTGGATGAAGTTGTCCCCTTAGAATGTTAATACTGGTATATTATTAATAAAATATAAGTAGATTTTAGTCAATGGAGTAAAATGTGTGTTTACATGCAAATATATGTTCTTAAAATTGTGAGCAAAGCAGTATTGTGAGTAAAATAGTATTATGAGTCCTTTCCAGCAATTTTTGTATTTTTAACCTACTAGGACTTTGATTCAAATTTGCTTCAAGTATCCAAACAGCACTAATTTTTGTTGTAGGTTAAGTCCTTTGAGAGAATTGTCACATTTTTGGAGATACTATCTAGTCTTTTCTTTTTCGGGAAACTTTTAGTTTTTTGTTTTTCGTTTTTTTGTTTGTTTGGGTTTTTTTTTGTCGTTAAATAAGAGCATTTTCATATTTCTTTGGGCAGAAAAATATTTTGATATGAAAAAGAACCAGTGCAAAGAAGGTCTTGACATCTATAAGAAGTTCCTGACTAGGATGACAAGAATCTCAGAGTTTCTGAAAGTTGCAGAGGTAAGCTGTTTGAAAGACCTTATACTTTTGTTTATATGTATGGCTTTTGAAGAAATCATTACCCAAATGAAAGAAGTAATCTCAATATAAAAAATATATATCAAGTAATATTAATATGCACTATTGTTTTGCTAAATTGTATTAATGTGACAATAGTGAATAAAATACGTGTTGTATATTGAATTTATATGAGATGATGAAAGTAGTCAACTTTTGCACCGCATACATCTTTACAAAATAAGAATGTGTATGATTGTAGCAGTGATGTCTGTGTTTGGAATTAGCCATTCATTTTTGAAGGCTTATTCTGTTGGTGGTGGTGGGAAAGGCTGAAAGTCAGCCTAAGTTCTTCAGACAGGCCTGCAACTGGAGCCACGTAATTCAATTTTTTTTTTCCTACACAGTGAATTTTATATACTTTATTGAATATGAAAAGGCTATATGATAATATAATTTTGTAAATCTCTTAAAAGTAGTTTTTATGAAATTGGCATAGAAGACAGTTGTAATATTTACAGGCATCTTTTATGTTAGCAGAGACAGTTCAGAAAGTTCTTTATGAAAATCTTTACCCTCTTTCTTTACCCTATAGTCATCACTGTTAGAAATGCCCCCTCTCTTTAGAATATTTCAGTCACTTAGATTAAAGTAATTCTTCTGCAACTACCAAGATAGTGACTCTAGGCATTGTTATCCTTGTGATAGTTTATTCTTTAGCAAATGAAATGACCTCATTGTTTGATGATGCCCATACAAATTTGTTTTGATTCAGAAAGTCTTTCAAGGGAGAAATCTGGTTTCTGCTTATTTCCTCAGTACTAGTCACATATTAAAACTTTAAGCAGGCAGGGTTTATGGTACTGTTATTCAGTAAGGTTTAATTTGTTGACTTTCCTTTATGATCTCTTATTCTTTGTATTTGGTGGCTACAGTTATTGTCATGCATTTGAAGCCCGTAGTTAAGGTTGCAGGTTTGACACCAATGGAATGTATTATCTGTTCATGTGATCTAAAATATATGATAGATTCTGCTGTAAAATGTTCTGAGACTGTCTTTGGGCTTGCAGTGTTATTAAAGGTTTTAGTTCTTAAAATAAAGGAACAGTAATCTCTTGGAATGTGTTCTAAGGGAGCAGTTGTCTCAGTCTGAGGGATGAGCTGTTAGTATCTAAATATGAATGAGTTAAGACTTTTTACTGACTTTATTCTGAAACTCTTAAAAGTTGAGAAAAAGAGGACTAGGATTAGAAAATAAAACATAGTCAGGGGAGAAATACAGGTTTCTAATTTAAGCCCTCAAATACATAGGAAGATATTTGTATTTGTAATTGCTTTTGTTGGCAGTTATCTAATGCCTCAACACCATGAAGAATATGTTGAGGTTTTGTGGAGGTAGTTATATCCTGGTTAAATATCACTTGACATTTATGAAAAACCTAGAACAGGTTTTTAAAATATGTGTATTTTATTTGTGTTTGGGCCACTTGAGTGCTATGGCATTTGTGTTGAGGTCAGAAAACAACGCAGTGGGGGTCAGTTCTTTTTTTATCATGTGATTCCCACGGATCAAACCTATCTTCCCGGGGTTTACAACAAAGTGCCTTTCTCTGCTGAGCCATCTCACTGTCTCCCAAATAGTAGGTTTTAAGTTGTCAGGGGAAACTTTTTTTCTGTAATTTTTATCTTTTTTATTATTATTTAATTATTTCTATTAATTACAGTTTATTCACTTTGTATCCCCCTTGTACCTCCCTCCCTCCCTCCCTCTCCTCCCAATCCCACCCTCTTTCTTCTCCACCTGTGTCCCTCTCCCAGTCCGCTGAAAAGGGAGGTCCTCTTCCCCTTTCCCTCTGACCCTAGTCTATCAGGTCTCATCAGGAGTGGCTGCATTGTCTTCCTCTGTGGCCTGGGTAAGGCTGCTCCCCCCCTCAGGGGGAGGTGATCAAAGGGCAGGCCAATCAGTTCATGTCAGAGACAGTCCCTGTCCCCATTACTATGGAGGCCATTTGGATACTGAACTGCCATGGGCTACCTCTGTGCAGGGGTTCCAGGCCATCACTATGAGTGGTCCTTGGCTGGAGTATCAGTTTCAGAAAAGACCCCTGTGAACTTTTTTTTAATGAAAAGAAAATTGGTTTAAGGCAGGTTGGTGTCATTAGGTTCTTCCTTCCCTCCCTCCTACTTCTCCCGCCCCCCTCGCTCTGGGGGTGGGGTTTGAGACAGGGTTTCTCTGTGTAGCCTTGGCTTTCCTTGAACTCAGAGCGATCCGCCTGCCTCTGCCTTGCTGAGTGCTGGGATTACAGTCATGTGCCACTGTGCCTGGTTTAGATTTCCTTCCTTCCTTCCTTCCTTCCTTCCTTCCTTCCTTCCTTCCTTCCTCCCTCCCTCCCTCCCTCCCTCCTTTCCTCCCTCCCTCCCTTCTCTTCCTCCCTCCCTCCCTCCCTCTCCAGTGTTACTATATGTCACATAGAAGAGGTAATGTTCATGTTGTTTATAATTTTGTATGTTAAATGTAGCCTTTCTTGTTGCAGCAAGTTGGGATTGACAGAGGAGATATTCCAGATCTTTCACAGGTGAGTAGAGAGTTAGAGCATGTGTTCACCGTCACGTGCGCCGCACTGCCAAGATGAGTGTTGTTGTAGTGACACCTACTGAGAGTATTTCGGTTTTCCTCATAGTTTGAATGTTCTAGTGCATTGCTGAAAAGCTTTTTAACATGATATATACAATGAATGGTCAGCTGATCTCTTACTCTGGTGAGCCTTTCTACTTCTACACCATGACAGTTGCACTGTGGAGAAGCCCACCCCACATGGGTAATGACCTGCAAAAACTGCACCTGTCAAGTTTCTTATCAAGCTTTGAGGCAGTTTCTTCTTAGAGTCTCCTTTTTCCTGATAGATATTAAATAGTTACATAGTCCTGGGGAGGGACCTTGTAAACCTCTAATATTCATGAGTCCTGCAAGCTTCTCTTCTTCCTCTAGGAATTATTTAGTTTTAAAGATACACATGCATAATTCTTAAATATAAAGATACACATATGGCTGAAAACATAGTATTTGAGTCTGGCTTCCTTTAACTTGATGGTATCCTGACAGTATCATGATTTCATTTCACAACAATTGAGTAAAATTTCACTGTTTATATACTGCATGTTTTAAAATTTATTCATGTATTGACAGAGCTCGAGATAGGTGCTATACCATAGTTACTGGTAGCAGTTAATAAATAAACACAAACAACAAGTGTCTCTGGTATGTTGATTTAGTATTATAGCTGGGTCATTTGATAGTTTATTTTTAAGAAAATTTTGTTTTATTCATATATGTCTATATGAATATATGCCATGTGTGCCCGGGGAGACCAGGAAAGGGCCTTGAGTCCCCTGGAGTTACGTGTGCTGCATTTGTGACTGCAGGCAAGCATATGCCACAGCACATGGTCGCAGTCAGAGGATTGTTCCCAAGTGTCAGCTCTGGTTACACTGCAAGTGTGTTTACTCACTGAAGAACCCTTTTGCCAGACCTGGAACCCGTCAGTTTATATGCAAACTAAAATACACAGCTGCTGTATTCTCAATAATGTTTTTACTGAAAGTTTACATGTATTAAATATTTCAATATTTTAGGTTCTGTGAGATTCTTAGGTTTCACACTTATCTTCGTTTCTTATATTTTTGGTGATGCTTATTAGGAACTTCAACTAGTAATAATTATAATGGTAATAATAAAAGATTATAATTTCAGTAGTTAGAAAAATGCCCACCTGCAATTAGTACATGAGGAATATGTTTTTATTGCTATCATGAGATGATGTCTGATTTATTTATTTTGTCAAATGGTGTAATGTTTATGAAATTCTTAATATTTGAATACTTTCAGGCCCCTAGCAGTCTTCTTGATGCTTTAGAACAACATTTAGCTTCCTTGGAAGGGAAGAAAATCAAAGATTCCACAGCTGCAAGCAGGTACTTTTTTTTTTTTTTTTTTTTTTTTTGTGGAAGGAGTATATGAAAACAGCTCAAGTTCCAAGTTGTTTCTCTATTTTGACTTAGTTATCTATAAGGTAGGTTTAAATTAATATGAGTGACATCTTCATTAGTAATTAGAATTAGTAACAAGATTCCATGGGGTTAATGCATTTCAGTTCTTGTTTAGTTCCTGATATCAGCAAGTGCTGATGTATTTTATAATGATAACAGTGAAGCTTTGGTTGGGAATTGTGGCTTCAATATTAAAACTTAACCATAAACATCATAGTTTAGTGTGTATGTTGCTTCAAAATTAAAGGGTAATTTTGTATTAATTTACTCAGACCTTAAAATACCCCACAGTAGATACTGTAGTAATACTAGGATTCAAGCCTAGAATATCTGACATCATATTTCAATTTTTATGCCCTTTGATGAGATTGATTGTCATCTCCTATTTTAATCAATTCAAGTTTTGAGCTTATCCCCAGTTTACCAAACAAATTTAAAATAACAGAAATTATCTTGTTTTGATACTTTAATACAATTTTGGTTGGTTTTAGTAATTGCCTGAGTAATTGTTTTCTTATAAAGATTTTATCTATTTAAAATAATATATAAAGTATACAGTGAGACTTTTCCTTTGTTTCTCTCCCCAAGATCTTTTATTTATTTTTTTAATTTTACTTTTTCTCCTTTTTTTAAAATTCATTTTACATCTCTGTCATAGCTTCCTCCTCTCTCCCTGTCTACCTCCTCTTCCTGTTTCTCCTATCCCCCTCCTCACCTCCTCGGAGAAGGGGAGCCCCCATACACCCGCTTATTTCAGCATATCAAGTCACATCTGGACTGAGTGCAACCACTTCCCCTGTGGCCTGGTGAGGTAGCACTGCCAGGGGAAGGTGATCCAAAGCAGGCAGCAGAGTTTGTTTCAGTTAGCCCCATTGCCCTTACTAGGGAACCCATATGAGGACAAGCTGCTTATCGGCTACATCTGTGTAGGGGGTCTAGGTCCAATCAATGCATGGTCCTTGGTTGGTGCTTCAGTCTCCACAGGCCCCCTTGGGTCCTAGTTAGTTGGCTCTGTTGGTCTTCTTTGGGAACGCCTGTCCCCTCTGGGTCATTCTGTCTTTCCCCCATTCTTCCACAAGACTCCCTGTGCTCCCCCATCTGTTTCCATTATGTGCTGGGTGGAGTCACTCAGAGGACAGCTATGCTAGGCTAGCGGCTGCAAGCATAGCAGAGTATCATTAATAATCATGTCAGGGTTCACTGTCTTGCATGGGGTGAGTCTCATGTTAGTCATAGGGTAGCCTTTTCAGTCTCCATGACCCCTGTTACTAGGAGCTTCAGATAGAGTCACCCTCATATTCTCCCAGGAGCCTACCCTGTCATAGGTCTCCAGCTTGTCACAGAGAAGTCCCTGCCCAGGGTTTCTCTTCTCTCTGCAAACCCTCTGTCCCCCACCCCCATCCCCACCCCCATGTGCTCTCCCCAGGTCTAATATCGACCCTCATTTCTCTCCATGCTCTCTTACTCTGTTTCCTCTCTTCAACACTTCAGCTGTGTCTATATTCTATTTCTACTTATGAGTGGGAGTTAAGTATCCTCCCTTGGTTCCTATTTGTTAGTGTTTTTTTTTTTAATCTGTGAAATATATATATATATATTTTTTTTTATTTTTTTTTTTTTTTATTTTTATTTATTTATTTATTTTTTTTTTTGGTGACTTCTGTCCTGTAGACAATTTAAACAATGTCAGATACTGTGGCTCTTACCTATAATCCCAGAACTGGGAAAGGTGAAGCAGTAGGAAGTCAACTTTGAATCTAGCTTGAGCTCTATTGAAGTTAAGGCCAATTCTGGGCTACGCTGAAAGACTTCTGCTCTGCAGGCACGTTTCTCCCACCCCACCCCACCCAAAGTGGAACAGCCACTAGTGAATTTTTAAGTAATATTTTGTGCAGTATTTTTATTTTAGAGTAGGTTTTTCGAAGTACTGTAATTTTCAAGATGTTACAGCCCAGTTGGTTATAGGAAAGTAATTTAAAAAATCAATCGCATGGTTTAGGTATACTGATTACCCTCAGATACGTATCTTGATATGATTGGCTTCTTTATTTCTGTCAGAATTATTTGACTTCCATTGTCTTCTCCTTGGCTTATTTATAATACTGATTTTACATAAATTAGATTAGTTTTTGCTACTTTATGTATTTACAGTAGTAATTAGAGAAGTAGTAATCACAGAGAAGTCCCTGCCCAAGTGTGTAGTATGTGGAAAAAGGAAGATAAATTGAGGCCAGGTGTATTTCTTTATCCTAAAATTTAATTTTGGTTCATGGTTTAGTATGGATGAATCTTTACAAAGTGGGAAGTAGATGGCTAGTTGTGCATATGTAATAGATTTGAAAAGAGAATTCTGATTTGTCAGAAAGGTAGCAAGCATATAGAAAGGAGGTGCCACATAGCCTGATGACTTATTGAAGTCAGTATTCCTTTTTAAGGAGCCTGACATCACTGGATAGCTTTTGAGTGTTATTGTAGAGATTTAGTGTTGGTTATCAAGCTTCAGTGTTACTGTGGTATAGCTGTCAAAAGCCCGGGTGTTAATTGGTATAGGAGCTGTCTCTGAGAAACTGAATCAGTTTTGTTGTTTTCCATTAGGACTCTTCTAAGAATGTTGCTTCTGTGTCTCGGGAGAGACCGTGTGTGCCAGTGTTGTAATTTTTTCTAGAGTCTAACTCTAAAAGCCACAGATTTGCATTTCAGTGTACCGTGTTAAAATTGTTGGAATTTTCTAGGTCACTGGGGAGAAGATTCTATCTGATGTACTAATTTTAAGTCCATAAACTCATTATTTCTCAAAAGCAGATCCACTTCATTTTATCTGTGTTATAGATAAGACGTGCTTAGCACAGAGCCGGATTACTTTTATCCTCTCACCCTAGGGCTACAACACTTTCCAATGCAGTCTCTTCTTTGGCAAGCACTGGCCTATCTCTGACCAAAGTGGATGAAAGGGAAAAGCAGGCAGCATTGGAGGAAGAACAGGCTCGCTTAAAAGCATTAAAGGTAAGTTAAGTGTGGGCCTTCTTTTTGGAACATCAAGTAGAAGGGAATCATGTAAATGAACCTCTAGCCACACTTGGGTTTTTAAATGTGTAGCAATCCTACAGGCTGAAACTCAGTTTCATACTCACCAGAATGCTTGGTGAAAAGTCAGGGAGCACCTTTCATCTGTTACAGCAGAATTAGAAAATGTCCTTTTTTAGAGTCTGTACCAACAGCTCTAGTTTTAGATGCGTTAAACTTTCTTTTTCAACAGGAACAGCGTCTAAAAGAACTTGCAAAGAAACCACATACCTCTTTAACAACTGCAGCCTCTCCTGTGTCCACATCAGCAGGGGGAATAATGACTGCTCCAGCCATCGACATATTTTCTACCCCTAGTTCATCTAACAGGTGCAGTGGGGACTAAGGATGTCTAAGTATTTAGTAAAAGAGCATGTTCAAATCATGTGCTTTAGATTCTGTGAGTTTGCTTTCGTTTGTGATTTTGTAATTACAAATTAATAGAAAGGGTGTAGTAAATACAATTAATATACTATCTAAATGTAAAATAAAAAGATTATATTTGTATGCTTAGGAAATGGAATATGGCTAAATTACTAATTTGATTGATTGATATTTTCGAGACAGAGTTTCTTTGTGTAGCCTTGGCTGTCCTATACTCACTTTGTAGACGAGGCAGGCTGACCTTGAACTCAAAGAGATCTGTCTGCCTCTGCCTCCCTGAGCACTGGGATTATAGGCGTGTGTCACCACAACCTGCTTAAATTACTAATTATTAATTGGAATATAATGTAAGGGAATGGCTATTTTCTTGGGAACCTCATTGAGTCTTTCCAGAAAAGGTATTGTTACTCAAATTCAATAGAAATTTAAGACGTGGTGCTCAAGTATTTTTCTGGGCCTCCTTAGAATTATGTTAAATGAGGAGCATGCATTGTTACCTTGGTAGAATTACTTATTTTTTTAGGCTTACATTGAAGCATTTTGCTTTTTTTTTTTTTTTTTTTTTTTTTTTTTTTTTTGAGTAAAGGGGGTAGGAGACAAATTAACACAGCAGAGTTCATCTAGAAATAAAACTGCTTTCCAAAATATTTTCCTAGCACATCTAAGCTGCCAAATGACCTGCTTGATTTGCAGCAGCCAACTTTTCATCCATCTGTCCATACGATGCCAGCTGCTCCTCAGGTAGCAAGTACATGGGGAGGTAAGCTTTGGTCTGTTTTAAATCTTGTGTGGGTATCTGTCTTCTCCATTAAGTAGCTTGCTACTTTTTAATAGAGTTTTTGCTTGAACTTAGTACATGGGAACTTGAGAAATATTAAAATGGCAGTAAACTAAGATTTATCTCCTGAAAGCAATTCATGATATGTGAAGTGCTAAAATTCATAGTTACTAATGGAGTAAGGTTTAGTGAAGATGAAGTTAAATATAAGAGGAAGGATACTTTGTTAAGTGTGAGATCATCCCTTTAATGTGAATTTCAAATGCATAGTAATTACCACTTTTGGCATAGAAAAAATTTCCTGGTGGGTAAAACCCTTACCTGTGTGTGTGTGTGTGTGTGTGTGTGTGTGTGTGTGTATGAGAAGTCTCTACTAAAACTCAGATTGTGTTATCAAGCAGTGAAGAATATTGTGACCAAGTATTTATCTCATGGTGATTTTTGTATTTTTTAGTTAATTGTCTTTTATTTTTATTTCTTTAATTAATTTAATTCATTTTATTTTAAGTGTTTTAACCTAGACTTGTAAGATAACAGGAATGTTTGATGCCTTGACTATCTTAAGGGGATTGTGGTCTAGCACCTTTCAAAGAAAGTGATGTATGTCTGTTTCACAGTTTTAGTTAGACATCTACTTTTCAAATCATCATCTTTGGATGGTTTTGCTGTGTGCCTGCATGTGTGTCATTATATAAATAGTTATCAAAGACTGCTGGAAAGAGATTTTCAGAATCAGTGATGCTATGTAGAAAATCATATAATATGTTAAAATTTGTATTGACTTTCATGAAACACTTTGATTATTAAATTTTGCAACATGTAAAACAGATTTTCCTCATTAATCGTTTGAATTAAAAATATAGTTTTTATGCTTCTTTCCTTTCTTACTTACAAGCCCCCCTCTCTCTCTCTCTCTTCTTTCTTTCTTTCTCTCTCTCTCTTTCTTTCTCTTTCTTTCTTTCTCTCTCTTTCTCTTTCTCTCTTTCTCTCTCTCTCTCTCTTTCTTTCTTTCTCTCTTTCTTTCTTTCTTTTTTTTTTTTTTTCTTTTTTTTGGTGTGGTTCTGAGTATTGAATCCCGAGCATGGTACACACTAAGCAGATGCTTTGCCGTTGGGCTGCATCACCAGCCTATGGTGCTGTTTTGTCAACTAGAGTCTCAGTTCTGTGCATACAAGGGTTATCTGTCATTATTACCCTAGAGAGCACTTTGTAGTCATTGCTGTTGGGGCATGTGTGCCACCATGTACACGTGGAGGTCAGAGAACAACTTAGTGCAGCCAGTTCTCTCCATCTCTCCTGTTCTCTCACATCCAATCATGTGGTTCTAAGGATCCAGCTGTGGTGGGCTTACCGGAGCACTGCCCAAGCTGGCCTCAAGTCATGGCAGTCCTTTTGCCTCAACCTCCAGTGTTGAGATAGTGAGGATGGAACCACCAGACCCAACCCTGGAGTACTTCTTGTTACATGTAGATATAAATAAATTAATATAAGAAAAGTACTTTGTGGAATAGGTAGACACTTTCTCCTCAGGATGGGTTGTATTTATTTCAAAGGGAGTAGAGAATTATAAGCACTTGATTTTTAGACTAGTTTTGTATAAGCATTAAGGTTAGGTTAATTTATTAAAATCTTGAGATTTGAGAGTTATTTTTGACAGTTTAATAAGTATTTTAGAATTGTTTTAAAATCAAACTATAGACAGTGTACTAAAGGTTAAGAAAGAAGTTTATTGGTGCTAGAGAGATGGCTCAGTGGTTAAGAGAGCCGTATTGTACAGAACCTCATTTAATTCCCAGCACCCATGTTGGGCATATTACAACTGCCTGTGTAGAAGTCACTAGCCTCCTTCCACACGTATGCATATACCCAATCACAGACAGAAACTCATTTAAATCTTAAATATAAAAATAAAAAAGAATATAAAGGTGTTTCTTCTTTCTGTTTTTTTGTTTTGTTTTGTTTTTTCTTTTCTTTTGTTTTGTTTTTCAAGACAGGATTTCTCTGTAGCCTTGGCTGTCCTGGAACTTGCTCTGTAGACCAAAGTGACCTCAAACTCACAAGAGCTGTACCTGCCTCTGCCTTCCGATTGTTAGGATTTTAAGCATGTACTACCAACACCCAACAGAAAGGCATTTCTTAATGTCCTAGAAGATCCTGGTTTTAGAATTTGATACATTTTTATGCTCTTTTTCTGTTTAATGTCTATTTTAAAATACTGTACTTTGGGCTGGAGCAATTGGTCAGTTGTTGATAATACTTGCTATTCTACTTGGGTTCAGTTCCCACTACCCATAAGTCATCACACAAATACCTGTAACTCCAGTTCCAGAAAATCTAATTCCTTTTCTGGCCTCTATAGGCACCAGGTGGCTTATACATACATACTTACAGGCAGAAGAACACTCATACACATAAAATAAAAAACAAATATATTTTTTAAATGTTAGCATTATTAGTGAGACCGTTAAGTGGTTTTTAACGTCTTCATTTGTAATATTTGTTTGTGTGTGTGTGTTTTTAATAGTTGATGGTTCCTTATTAATCCTCCTTCCATGAGTGGCCAAGACCAAGGGAAAAGAAAAAGAGGACAGGCCAGCTGGTGCATGGAGGGAACATTTCCACAACATTCCATTTACACATACAGCTAAAGAGATAAGCATAGTCTCTATTGTAGTTAGAAGTTAATCTTCTGTTAACTTTATTTTAAAGTCATATGTTTATTGATATTGGTTTTGTGTGTGTGTGTGTGTGTGTGTGTGTGTGTGTGTGTGTGTGTGTGT
>NW_026596046.1:25592988-25594584 GCF_907164565.1 Psammomys obesus
TGTGTGTGTGTGTGTGTGTGTGTGTGTGTGTGTGTGTGTGTGTGTGTGTGTGTGTAGAGGCCCAATGGTAACTTTTGGGAGTTTTCCATCATGTAGGTCCCACAAATTAAACTCAGAATGTCAGACTTGGTGACTAAGTAGCACCTTTATGTGCTTAGCCATATCCTCAGCCCTTCTTTGTTTTAAATAAAAGCTGAGTAGTTATTTTTTTTCTAAATAGACTAAAAAATTTTTTTTGTAGGTTAGTATATTCAACATTTCAAAGGACTGGAACTGTAAAATCTCTTTTGAGTTTATCATGTACAGTAACTTGAACAATGACAAGTAAAACTTCTAGAGTGGCTGAACTCATGCAGCAGATGGAATGTTACTCATCTTTATAAATATATTATGTTTAACCATACATACATATTGTTTTAAAGTATTTTGCTTTGTTTGCCATTTTTTTTAAGAAATAATTTGCCCCATGTTCTAGCATTTAGCTTGTTGTACATGAGTAATCCCAGCACTAATGAAGCAGAGGCAGGTGGATCTCATATTTTACTACGTAAAGCCTCAATTTTACTACATCAAGAGACTCTATCTCAAAACAAACAAACAAACAAACAAATCTGACATGGTGGGAACAGGAGGAGTAGAAATTACACTGTTCCTTTTCCAAAACCTTCATCACATGTGAGGAAAGAAATGTAGTCTTTACTGTGAGCCCTTTAATGCACACAGAATTAAACTCTACTTTCTCATAAAAATATTTAGCTTCTGAATTGGTAATTGTTTCAGTGTTTCTGCATAATGAAGTAGTGAGCATTTAAAGGAATTTAGTGCAGTCAACAGTAAACACTAAATGAGTTATTATTATTCATATCCTTGAGGTTCAAATTAGGATTTTTTCAAAATTGAAGCCAACTTACAATAAGGAAATCTTACATATCAGAAAATTTCATCAAACATAAAATGTGACTGCAACCCAGAACCTCATGTATGCTAACCAAAGCTTTACCACTTAGGTGCAGTTTTAAGTCAGCCTGGACAACAGGACCTTGTTTCAAGACAAAACAGAAAGTAAATATAATGGACAAAATTGTTTTTCAAAAAGTTTTAAGAGTGCTAGGGAGATCACTCAGTGGTTCAAGCACTTGCTGCTGAGCAAACCAGAGGACCTAAGTTTGGGTCCTTAGAGCCCATGTGAATGTCAGGTAGTGATGGGGGCCATTCCAGATGTTAGATGGGTACTAGAAACAAGATCTCATGAGCAAACTTGATAGGTAGACTATCCTTTGAGTGTCTCAGTGAATATGGGGGAATATTGATTAAGGAAGACTATAGGTGTCTTCTTCAGGCATACCCCTATATTAATAATTTGTGTTTATTTTTTTTTTTTTTGTCTACTAATTAGAACTGCCTAGATTCATGGTAGTATTTTGTCAAATAGCATAGAAACTAGATTTTCTTAATTGTTTGAATCTATTTTGAGTGTGTTTGTACATTTTTGTGTATCCTTTTATTTTTGCTCAGCAAAGTAAAATATACTTCAAAGCTATATATTATGCTCTGTGGTTGAGGTGCATGCCCTTAATCCCAGCACGTGGGAGGCAT
>NW_026596046.1:25594594-25595205 GCF_907164565.1 Psammomys obesus
TGCATGCCCTTAATCCCAGCACGTGGGAGGCATCAGCAGGCAAATTTTTGAGTTTGAGGTTAGCCTGGTCTACATAGTGAATTCCAGGTCAGTCAGGGCTACACAGAGAAACAACAACAACCAAAAAAAAAAAAAAAAAAAAACCTTTACATCATTATCAAGTATTTTCAAAGTATACTTTCAACTCTGCTAGTCAACTCTAAACTCAGATGTTCTTATTGTACAAGGAAGTACAGTGGATAGATAGCATTATATAAGCACCAGCGCTTCCTTACCAAACCAGGGTCTTGTGATAATGATCAGTGGGAATGAAAACCAGGCCAGACTAGAGTTCTCAACAACACTGTAGCTGAGACAAGTTTATCCTAGGCAGTCAGACTTTTAACAAAACAGAATGCAAAACCGGTTGCAAGCTAGACGGGGTATCCAAGATAAGTGTCTAAGAGTAGTTCTGCCAAACTGATGCATGCTTCCCTGGCTTCTAAAAGGACACAGATTCACAGTTGACCTGAATGCTTCACTGCCTGAGGGAGTGGCTTGGTGTCTCAGGAATTGAAGGAATACCACACACACACACACACACACACACACACACACACACACACACACAC
>NW_026596046.1:25595215-25650194 GCF_907164565.1 Psammomys obesus
ACACACACACACACACACACACACACACACACACACACACACACACAGGAACAATAGACTCAAACCTGAAAAACCTATGTCACATGCCTCTCAACGCAGTTAGACCAGACCAATTCCGTGATTCCCTGCAAAATTATATTCTGGCTTTAGTACCAACACTTCTTGTATCTGTTTACTGTTGTTTATTTCTGAATTATTTTTTCTTACTTTCTCCCCCCACTGTTGCATTTTTTTTTTGTTTTTGCATGCATGCAAAAGCTATTAAAGTATCAGTTATGTTTGAGCAGTTAATTAGTATATTTTGAGTTTAGATCTGATTTTCTTAGTGTGAATTGATATTCTATAGGATTTCTTCCTAGAAAAGTACTTAAGTTGTTACATTTAGGGTTAATGAATGCTTGCCTTGATTTGATTGACTCTAAGGGAAGTGTGCCTGTGAGTGAGCTAGCTGGATCTTAGTTCTTTGTGTGGTTATTGTTGCTTTATGTAGTCTTAAAGCAGGAATAGATTGAAAGAGGCAGCTGGTTGAGAGTATAGAACCATCTTCCTGAAAAAATTTGCTATATGTCTACTACCCTGTATTTTTCTCCCTTTAGTTAACCACTTAAATCTTAAGAAAAGGCTTTCACCACTAGAACAGTATCTTGAATGAGGCACAGGAACAGGAAATACCTAATTGGAGAATAACTTTAGAGAATTTGAAGGAGAAAAGCTTGTTAGTTTTATGATGGGAACATTTGTTATCCTGTAGGAAACCACTTCAAGACTTTCAAAGCTGTTCCCAGACTGGATAGTCATCTCTGTTTTAAATTGTCAGTAGATCCTTTCTCCTTAAATCTTTCATTCATTTTATTTTAGTTTTCTGACTGTTGAACTTAAACAGGAGTTTTACAAATATTAGAATTTGTTTCTCACCTTAATTTGAAATGACTTTATTCTTCTGGAAATTTACTAATACCATACTTTTACCAAGTATTTATTTCAATGATTTGAGTAAGCAGAGTTATGCCATGAAAACCAGTACAGTAAGCTAGAACAGGTGCAGGGTGAGTGGCCTTTATGGGAATATTTTGGTGGTTATTCTCTTATTTAACTATGTGACTATTGGCTTTCTCATGTGGGAGAACAAGTATATCTGTAATGTTCTGCTGTGGTTATTAATGGAGATTATTATTCCCCTAAGAATTTCTTTGTGTTAAATTCAATTCTTCTATCTTACTGATTAAATGTATTTGTGTGTAAAATTAATAATAATATAACTACTACTTTTCACTTTGCATCTTTCAACTAATCACAAAACTAATTTATTTACTTCCTTTCTTCATTTTGCTGTAATTCACTTGGACTGCACAGATCCTTTCTCTGCTACTCTAGATGCTGTTGATGATGCCATTCCAAGCTTAAATCCCTTCCTCACAAAAAGTAGTGATGTTCACCTTCCCATTTCTTCAGATGTATCCACTTTTACTACTAGGACGCCTACTCATGAAATGTTTGTTGGTAAAGTACCATTTAACCTTTTGTTTCCCAGTTAGTGTCTATACTATTTTTTAACTTAGGTGTTACTTTTAAAGTACTATAATAAATACTTGGGATTTTAACTTGAAGTTTTTAAGTTAACTAGAGTGATAATGTAGTAAGATTGTTAAATTCATTCCTTACTCCTGATTGTATTTGATGCAGATTTTTAGGAAATAAGATTTCTTTGATTCTGAATTTTCTGTGTTGTTGTCCATTGTAGTGTAACACTCCAGCTGTCTGTATCTTGTGTAGTATTGTTTTATTAGTTTAGTGAATTGATTTTAAAATGGCATTTAAATTTACGTGTTTATATGTTCTTGTATTTTTGTATTTGTGCATTGGAAGGAGAGCAGTTATTCTTATTAAATCTATTGCATATTATAATTTCATTGCCTTATATCGTATATATTCTTAGTGCTCTTTGTAAGGCTTTCACTTTATTCCTTTTCTGAAGAAAAAGTGAAAAGTGTGTGTTCCATTTTTTTCTAATAAAATTAGATAATTTAAAAATTAGAGTTGACTAACCTGTCATTGCAATATGAAAACTCAAATTTTACATGAGTTATGTAGAAAATAGTAAGTTTAAAAGTATATACTAAAGTTGAAAAAAAAAATGCTAGAATCTTAGTCTAGTCCTGTTTTTTCTGTAAAGCTAGGTATTTCGAAGATAGGTTATAATTGGCTGAAAATCCAATGACTTCATACTTTTCCTAATGAGATAGTGAGGAGGTTTTTTTTGTTTATTAAACTGATACAGTGGGTTTTAATCTTTTTAATAGGATACTCAGAGCCTTATGTTCTTTCAAAATTTTTATTATAGTTTTAAATTATCCAGATGCTTGGATTCTCCTGATTTTTTTGTTTTAATTCTTTTTAGTTTCTCCATCCCCATTTCTTCCTTTTCTCCTTCATCTTGAGTTGTTTTTCATGTGCCTTGTCAGGATTTTCTTTGTACTCAGGTTTACCCTACTACTGCCCTTATATGTCATGAGCCTTCTATTGTTGTTACTATATTGATTTGTTTATACAGGAGCGGTTTCTTCCTGTAACCCTCACCTCCCAAGACAGAGTCTCACTGGTTTAGCTCTGGCTGTCCTGAAAAATTCAGTATGTAGTCCAGGCTGGCTTTGAATTCAAAGATCCTCTTGCCTATACCTCTCAAGTACAAGGTTTAAAAATGCATCCTTACCTGGCTGAATTTTTATAACCTTGTTAAGAATAAATAGGCCTACTCCCCTATTTATCCCCTTTTATGCCCTTGCCCCATCCCAGTACTGGAATTTGAACCTAGGAACTTGGGCTGTTGTATTGTTGTATTTACTATTGATCTATCTCTTAGTAACAGTGCTGTTAATCCTAAACCAGCTGTATACCCAAATCACCACACAGAGACTGGGATTTATTTAATTAATCTAGATCACAATGCTGGGCAATAGTTGTTCCAGCCTAAACCTCCAAGCCCACATAGTTTCCTAACATTTAGATTTCCCTCATTATACTTGCTTTTAGTGAAATCTTAGGTCTGGTTCATTCTCCACACCGTTCCAAGACCTCTCCTCCAGCTCTGCTCTCCCAGCTCTCTCCTGCCCTTCTCTCCTCCTCTGCCTCACACACCTTCCTGTCCTCTGGATCCTCCTTCTCTTCCTGCTTCCTTTCCATTGTTCAACATTGTGGCTGGCTGCTTTATTTTGGCATGTTTACACAAAGTTGAGACAGGTGATGCTTAGAATAAGTATCACAGTGCAATGTCCGGATTGAAACCAGCGAGTGGGGGGGGGGGATATCAGCATTTGAATGAACAAGGGTAAAGTGTATACATTCCAAAAGAACATTATACCAACATTGGGCACGCTCAGCAAACTCTACCTCTGAGCTATAGCCCCGCCACAACTTGCTTTTAAAGATGCATCCTCTCTCTTTCTATTCTTATTTTCCTTATTTATTTAAGCACATGATGATTTTTAAAATAGGTGTCTAATGTGCTGTTTAATCTATACTTAGACATCTTCATGAGAGTGTATTACCTTTAATATCACTAGCTTACAGAATTTAAAGCTCTTCTTTGAGTTCATTGGTTTTTTAATTCATGTATATATGTGTGTATGTCTGTGTAAGTGTATGACATGTGTCTTTGAGTGCTCTTCAAGGCCAAAAGAGGGCATTGGATATCCTGGAGCTGGAGTTATAAAAGTCAGCAGTGAGCCACTTGATACGGATGCTGGGAATTGAACTATGATCCTCTGGCAGAGCTACAGATACTCTTAACCACTGAGTCATCTCTGCAGCCCTGCAAATGTGTTCTTCTCCAGTGCACTACAGTAAATATAAAGACCAGCTAATTGTATGTGTTTATGCCTTTAATCCCAGCACTTGGGAGGCAGAGAGAGGTGGATCTCTGAGGTTAAGGCCAGGAAGGTCTACATGAAGAGGACCTTCCTCAAAGAACAAAAACAAGCCAAAAATGTATACATATAGTAAAAATCAAGAAGTGAGGTTCTTATATCTGAAAAGAGAATAATGAGGGCATTTGATAGAATCAAATGTTTGGACTCCTGCAAATTTTTGTTTGAAATCAAGTTTTACTTTAATTAAGTAAGATTGTATAACTTTAAATGAACATTTAGTCTTTGAGCCTATGAAAGTTGAGATTTGTGGAACATTCATGAGTTTAAATGTGATTGCTTAACATCTAACACTATGCTCACTTTTTACAACAATCATAAAACTGTCATGAAAACCAATCTTGTATAAGTGGAATGCTTCATATTTTGAATAGACTTCTTATCTAAATTGTTTAAGCCTCATTTTTTAAAGATTTATTTACTTATTATTTATACAACATTCTGCCTGAACATTTGCCAGTACAACAGAAGAGGGCACCAGTTCGCATTATAGATGGTTATAAGCCACCATGTGGTTGCCGGGTTTGAACTCAGGACCTCTGGAGGAACACCCAGAGATGTCTTCTCTGAGACATCTCTCCAGCCTTATTTAAGCATCTTTAAGACTGATTTTTTTTTTCATTGCTCTTAGATTGTACAATTGCCAAGAGTCATTTGTGTTGGGAGCCTAGAATTAGCAAGAAAAAGATTAAAAATTGATATACTTTTAGTAAATAAAAATTGGAAAAGAGGGACTGGAGAGATGGCTTAGTGGTAAAGAGCACTGTACTGACTGCTCTTCCAGAGGACGAAGGTTCAATTCCCAGCACCCACATGGCAGCTCACAACTGTCAGTAACTCCTGTTCCAGGGGATCTGACACCCTTATACAGAAATAGATTTAGTAAAAACCTCAATGTACATAAAATTTAAAAAATATATTTTATTTTTTGTTTTTTTAAATTGGAAAGGAGAAATATGGCTCAACAGGGAAGGTTACTTGCTGCTCTTTCAGGTGACCTGATGAGTTTTCAGCACCTACATGGTACCTCACAGCTGATTGTAATTTTATTTTCTTAGGATTTGGCACCCTCTTCTGTCCTCCACGGACACAAGACAGGCATGCATTGTACATGCATGCAGACAAAGCATCCATACACATAATATAAGCAAATCTAAAAAAAAAATATTATATTATATAAAAAAATTATTCTAGGTATAGTAATGTTTTATTTTTCTCATGTTTATATAAAGTGGATACTTAGAATAAACGGAAAACTCCAATAATATTCTGGAGTCAAGCATTAGTTCTACTCCTCACTCAATCTTTGGCATTAGGTAAAGTTTGTTTACAGTCTACTAGTTTGCCCATCTGTAAATTTGGGGATAACTGTGTCATAAGGTTGATGTAAAGTTTAAATAGTATCCTGTTGGTAAATATTGTGCATAGTATTTAAAAGGATTTAATAAATGGTAGCGATTACTCTGATAAGACATGATGAAGCTAAGTTTATTGGTAGAAACACTGAAATCTTTTGACAACCCAACCAGTTTTTTTTTTTTTCTTTGAAAAATGTTTTTTAATGAGTGTGTATGGGTGTGGGCATGTGTGAGCACCACAGCTTGAATGTGGAGTTCAGAGGACAGCATATTGCAGATGGTTTTCTTCTTCCACTGTGTAGGTTCCTGGGATTGAACTAAGGTCATTAGGCTTGATGCCTTTACCCTCTGAACTAACTTGCTTTCCTGTTTTCAAAGATGTTTAGGGTTTTTTTTTTTTTTTCTTTGTTTTTTGTCCCCAGTGCTAGCTATTTTGTACCTCTCAGTTTATTTGTTACATCCTTTTGAGATTTTTCCAAAATATTTGTTTGTGGAATGGTGCTTACCAGTGGCAGTTTTTACTGGGTCTTATGAAAGGCAAGAGTAGGTGCTCTTTTTCCCCTTTTGTGTTTGTCTGTCTCTCTGTCACTCTAAAGTTTACCCATTGAAATAGTACTGTTATTTGGGTTTATTGTTGTTTGCTTATTGTTTGTTGAGGTAGAGTTTTACCATGTGGCCCAGATTGGCCTTGAATGCCTCCTACATTTTGTCTGAAAGTTTGTTGTTGTTTTCCCCAGTGTTAACTTACCTATGTGTATATAAGATGGGTGTGTGCATGGGAGGGTGCTGTGACATGTATGAAGGTTAGAAGACAGCTTTATGGAGTTGGCTCATCATCCGTTACGGAGTTCTGGTGTGAGTTGTTAGGGTGTTGAGGCTTGCATAGCAAGCACTTTACCTGCCAAGCTCTCTTGTTGGCTCAACCTTGAGGTTTTCTGTTTTTGTTTTAAGTAGCTTTTAAAATTTAGAAGTGGATAATACTGATAAGTAAGTGAAAAAGTGAGGACCATTATGTCAATCATACTCTTTGAAATAGCAAGAAAAATCTCTTTACCTCGAAAGGCTGTGTGTGTGTGTACACATGCGATGATATACAGAAAAAAAAGGTTGCCTTAGAAATACGTTGCGTGCTTCCCCAGGCACTATTACAATTTTGTCTGTGTATGTAGGATATTTTTTAAACTTGAGGTACATCTTTTGGAATATTTTTTTTCTTTTTTAACTTTTCTTTTTGTACTTGTAGCTAATAATTTTTGCAAGTTCACAATTAATCATCCAAGATGCTTCAGAAGATGTTTCCCCTATAATAGGAAATAATAAAGCTGTTCTTAGATTGCCATAAAGGGTAAAAATGGGGACATCATAGCAGGAGAAAATACATATATGACCAAAAGGTTAGGTTCTTTGGTGATTTTAGTGGAAATATAGCTGGGTGTGATGGTTCATTCCTGTAATTTCAGCACTTGGTGGCTGATGCAGGAGGATTCCTTGAACTACAGAGTGATACTATGTCTCAAAGGGGGAGCATGATGTAATAGAGAAAATATTATGCTTGAAAAACTAGCTTTTTTGTTTAAGGAATTTATTGCTTTCCCCCTGTTTAGTTACAATTATTAAAGATAATTTATAGTTGCTGTATTTAACTATTAATGTAGTGTAGTGAGTAGAGAATTTAACATTTTTGCATTTTGCTTTTTCTTAGGATTCAGTCCTTCTCCAGTTGCACAGCCACATCCTTCAACTGGCCTTAATGTTGATTTTGAATCTGTGTTTGGAAATAAATCTACGAATGTTGCTGTAGATTCTGGCGGTAAGAAAAAAGTTTTTGTTTATTTATTTAAAATTTGATAGTATGTTAATGTAGATTCTCTATAGGAAATATGATGCTGGTTTTAGCATTTATAAATTAAAGTCTGCAAACCACTTGATGACAACTTCAAGAAGTATTTATTTTGCCTTTTGGTAGAATTTTAGAGTTAAGGCAAACTTTCACAGCACAGTAAGAAAACAATTTCTTGGTAAAGTGCTAAATTATTAGTGACTGTATGAAGTACTGTAGCTTTCTAGTTACAACTTTTATTTTTCTGAAATGAACTATGACCATGTTGAAATTATGGTATGTGAGATTATTTTTGAAACTGAAGACATAGTATGTGGTACCCTACTTGCTTAGATAGTTCCTATGTAAGTGAGCAAAATAAGTTAGAAGGTTTGTTCTACAGGGTTTTTACAGAATCATCTTAGTAGTGATTATTATTAAAGTGCACCTACTAATTTGTTTTAAAAAACTATAAAATTCTAGAGGGGAGGATTATATGATTCTTAGTAGCTTGAAGCTTATAAAATTTGCATAAGACTTTAATGTTCTAATTTTATTCCTATAGAGAGATTGTTACAAACTTTGGCTAACAATTACATTTTTAATTTTAAAACATATTGAAGTGTTATTAGTTACATAATGTATAAATAGGTATCCATAAAGTAAGAAGCAAGCTTCTATGTATGGACTAAAAATTTACTTAGTGGGTACTAGTAGGCATATAATTCTGTATTTTGGGAATTCATTTGACTTTTCCTTTTTTAGTTTAGCTTGGCTAGGAAAAGGGAATTAGAAAGTAGTTGTTCATATTTTGTAAATCGTCCTCTTTGGTGATTTCCTGTTTTAAGCTCTAGCATTCCTGAATCAGTCATGCTGTTGAGTCCCTGAGTGGCCTGGCTTGGTTAGATTTGTTTTTTTTACCTTTTATCCTTTGGTGAAAGAACCTTTGTAAAACAATTTAGGTTCTTTTTATTATTGTCGCTGTTGTTAATTTTGAAAATTATTTAAAGATTATTTTTATATATGTGTATGGGGGCTTTTTTGTCTGCTTGTTTCTATATGTACCATGAACATGCAGGCACACTTGAAGGCCAGAAGAGGGCTTTGGATTTCCCAGAACTGTAGTTACAGGGAGTTGTGAGCCACCATGTGGGTGCTAGGAACTAAGTCTGGGTCCTCTGAAAAAGCAATCAGTTCTCTTAACTGTGGACCTATCTCTCCAACCTGACTTTAAGTTCTTATACTCCCAAATATGAGAATTGTGAAAAGTTCTCTGAAGTATATCCTCTTGGGCCTAAGAGGATAAGAAGTGCCCTTGCACTTCTGCCAAGGCAACCTGAGTTCAATCCCCAGGATTCACATGGAAGGAGAGAACCAACTCACAGGTTTTCAGCTCTCCTCTCTCTCTCTCTCTCTCTCTCTCTCTCTCTCTCTCTCTCTCTCACACACACACACACACACACACACACACACTCACACTCACACTGAATTTAAAAAAGCTTTTTTGAAAAGGGCTTGCTATGTTGGATGTGTTGTCATATACCTCTAATCCCACCACTAAGACTGGTGGAGCTCCCTGATTTGGTGTCAGCCCACTCCACGTAGAAGTTTTGGCCCAGTTAGAGCTGCATAGTGAAGACCTGTCACAATTTTTTTCTTTTTGTAAGTTAAAAGATTAATTTTTAAAATACATGTGTGGGGGGGCCAGGTATGTGCACATGAGGGCAAGGCCCTGCAGAGGACGGAGACATTGAACACCCTGGGCTTAAGTTACAGGTGGTTGTGAGACACCTGATATGGGTGCTGAGAATTGCTCAGTGATTTCTCAAGCTCCAGCATAAAAGAAATTTTAAAATATTTTTTTCTCAACATAAAAGGGACTTTAGGATCAAGTATTTAGAAAAATGTTGCTGAAATAGAGATTTGCATTCTGCTTCCTCCCTGTTTACAGCATTTCCCTTATCTCCTTTAACGTGGATATAATTTTGTCATTAGATTAGACAAATATTTGTGTTAAAGTTCACTTGAAGATGGCAGGTTTCTCCTCATTGCACATGAGGGCATTTCCTGTGCTCTGGAGAACTGGCAGTGAGTAAACAAGGAGAAAAGGGATAGAACTCCTTTAGAAAGCTGCAGCACGTGAGGTTCCTTACGCATCCATTTCATCTGTTTGTAACTTGAAGGCTTTGATGAACTAGGTGGACTCCTCAAACCAACAGTGGCCTCTCAGAACCAGAGTCTTCCTATTGCCAAACTTCCACCTAACAAATTAGTGTCTGATGACCTGGATTCGTCTTTAGCCAACCTTGTGGGCAGTAAGTAGGCCTTTTATTCTTTAGTCATCCTTAAGCTTAAATTGTTTATTAAAATTATTCTGGTTTTTAAATACTTTTCTCTTTTCCTAGATCTTGGCATTGGAAATGGCACCACTAAGAAGTAAGTGTCTTATTTGTATTATTTAAATATCATGTGGAAGCTGATGTGACTGTCACCTCAGAAGCATGTATAGAGTTGTCAGCTTGGTACTATAAATAGAGTGTTCAGTGTGTTCATATAGTACAGAAACATTGTATGTTTATTTTTATTTAAAGTGATGTAAGTTGGAGTCAACCAGGTGAAAAGAAGTTAACAGGAGGATCTAACTGGCAACCAAAGGTTGCACCAACAACTGCCTGGAATGCTGCAACAATGGTGAGTTGGGAAAGCTTTGATACATTAATATACATGAATATTTTAACTAAATGTGTTACAAAAATGTAGCATAACAGACATAAGTGGAAAGATTATTACTAAGTTTTACTAAGTACTTCATTTTTTTCTTGAAAACTCATTGACTTGTCTTCATCAGGCACATTTTAATCTCTAACATAATTTAAAATTATTCCATGCCAGACATCATTTTAATAAATAATGTGTGGTTATTTAGCGGGGCACGGGGGCACACACCTATAAAACCAGCACTCAGGGAGGCAGAGGCAGGCAGATCTCTGAGTTGGAGGCCACCATGGTCTACAAAGTGAGTCCAGGACAGCCAGTGCTACACAGAGAAACCCTGTCTTAAAAAAACGAAACAAAACAAAAAATTGTTATGGACAGGGATACATGCAGTTACTAAGAAGTATGGCAGTGGTGCAGCGTTCTTAATTAATAGGATACATTCTTAATAAGTAGTGTAGAAGCAACATATAGGAAGCTCTTAGTCACGCTGTGTTGTTACTCTCGTATTTCATGTAGTTCACATGCTGATATGATAAGCCTCATTCTTAGCCAAACGTACTGGTGTGTGACCTGTAATCTCAACACTTGTAGGTGGAATCTCTGGTTTATTCCATCTTGCTAGGGAATGAATTGTTGTGTGGATCAATATGGATAACGCGGAAAGTACTGTGAATATTGAATTTAGGGATTATAAAGTTCATTAACTGCAAACAGATGAATTAACAGTGTTTGCTAGTTAAGTAGTAAAGAGGTCCTGTTGATGTTTTTAATTACATCTGGGCATCATAGGCCCAGAATAGTTTATGGCTATTGTCCTATCTTTGGCCTGCTTTATTCTAATCTGCCAAGTTTCTTCTTCCTCAGTCAGGGAAATATATACCCTTTCTGGTGGAACACTTTGAAATGTGGTATGATAGGATTTTGATTACTTCGGCACTCTATTATAGCCTCCCAGTTGTTAGAAAGCTTCATTGTGCTTGATAAATATATAGCAGCTTTCTTGTCATTAAGCCCCCATAGGACATTGCCCTGTTTACTTTGGGTTGCTTATATGTTAAAATTGCAGGCTGAGGTTAAATCCATGTACTGATAAAAGTTTTACAAGAGTTAATAGCTTTAGACTTTGTAAAATGACAATACTGAAGTTTAACTTTGTTTAATTTTAACTTTGTTTAATTTTGTTGTTTTTGAGGAGGCATTTTTTGAGTGTGTACAGAGGTGTGTTATATAGCCCAAACTGGCTCTGAGTGGTTCAGATCACTTTCAAATGCACTATCCTTCCTTGCCCTTCCAAGTGCTGGTATTACAGGTCTAACACTGTGTTTGGCTCAGTGGTTTACGTTTTTACTTACAAACACAAGCATATGCACGTGACTTGACAGTAAGTGTATGCTAAGATTATAATGTTCTCTCAGGAGAGTTGGAGTATGTATGTCATTTTGAAGTACAATGTTACCTGTGCTTCTTTTTAAAATCTCCAAATGAAAAACTGATTTAAATTGAAACTTGATTATGAATCTAGTGTTTTTCCATTATAACATGCCTCAGTGACTAGAATTGGAGGCAGCAGTTAGGTTAGTGGGCTTTATGATTGTAGAATGGGATTGTGCATTAATAATGTCTGTATAATGTTGGAAGTACAACAGATACTATGAAAACACAGTGGTGTGTGCTTCTTTAATGTTAAGTCGGCATTAATCTTTATGAAATACTGAGAGCTTTGGATAGCATTTACCTTAAGATTGACTGACTACTAGAATGTAATAAACACCTAACCATCTAGCATTTGAATGTGAGTTGACAGAATAACAGTGTGTTTTATATGGTAGTGTGTCATCTCTTAAGATATCTTCTTTCAAATGTTTATGTATAGTTTATAGTCTTTATTTTTGATGGCTAATGTGTGGGGCCTGTGGTGTGATTCACTAAGAGTAAACTGCTGCTTATGGTGTTTTTTTTTGTTTGTTTTTTTTTTTTTTTACATTTCTAACCTTTTAATTAAATCTTAAACACTGTCAAGGTTTTTAAATTTTAAAACAAGTTCATTTATTTTATTGAAAATATTTGTAAAACCACAAACTGTTTTCATTGGTGGGCCCCACCTGGTGGAGATGTGTGATGTCACATTGTTTTGAGGATGCCCTTGAATTTTCTTTACTAATGTCACTGTAGAGTTTATGCTTTATCGACATTTCTAAATAGTAAACCATTGTGTCTATAAAGGGAGGAAGCTAAAATTCCATTTCCTGTGTCAACCTTGATAGTGTTTTGGTAATAGATGTTCTTTTATTAGATATAAACATACCCAGAATTTTAGGTAATGGTGAATGTATTTGTAAACTAAATGCTCTCTGTGTATTTTGTTGTGTAAGTACTTGCTCTAATCCAGTGTTATTGCATTGTGTAATTGTTCTCCCTGGGAAAAACAGAATGGCATGCATTTTCCACAATACGTAAGTGACCAAAAACTAGCCCTTCTTTTTTTTCTTTTTTCTTTTTTTTTTCTTTTTTTTTTTTCTTTTTTCTTTTTTTTTTTTTTTTTGGCAATAAATTGGCATGCAATTAACCACCGCTGCAGCAGAATCTCATAACCTTCCGGCTATTCCTTGTTTTCACATCCGATTTTCAGTGTGCCAGAAATTCTCCCTAGCATCTACTGATTTTCATGGGTGTGTTCCAGAATTGATTCTGATGGTGGCATGGGAAATACCAATTTTTCTTTCTTGCTTAATATTCCGCCATTTGCTGCCAGATGGCTGGGTGTCTGTGTGTGAATCTGTGCTGCCACCATGCACTTGAGACTTGAATGAAGGGAAATGTTGATTGTGGTAATGTTTAAAATAACAATTGCATGTAATCTTACAGGCTTCTGCTGTACTTGACAATTTGTCTTACTGCTCTTGTATATCTTGGTTTTGAAGTAGGGAGAGACCAATACGCCCTACATGCTCACCTAAATACTAAACTTCACTCTTTAGTGTTATTTTTTTACAGTTATGCTTCATTTAACTTTATGCATATTTTAAAATACTATATATTTTCATATTTTCAAACATATTTTAGCTATGTTATTGGTCTTTCACCTGTGTTCAGTTTTAGTCTTTTATGAGAGAGATAACATAGGGAATATTGTTAAGACAGCAGCTGTATGTAAACAGTTTGTTTCTAGATTGTGTATTTATAAGTCATCAATAAAAAATGTAGGTCAAGGAGTCATCATTAAAATATAAGCTTAGAACTTGATTGTTCCTCTTAAGTAGTTGATAGTTTTGGAACAGATTATTAAGCTGTCATACAGCTACTTACGTGAAAGCTGTGATCATAGGAATAGTCACTTGCCATCTTCCTATGGTTCTTTGAACATCAGATTACCAATTGATGTGGAATTGTTAGGTTTTTTTCTTCTTCTTCTTTTTTTCCTTCCAGTAGTAAAGAAACATTAAGAAACAGTCCATATTAATTCATTTTTATGAAAATGATGGGCCTTAAAGTTTGGAAATTTGGGTATTTTTAAATACCTGAAGACTTTTTAACGTGTTTGCTTATTTTTGGTGGAGCTGGGAATGGGGTCCAGGGCCTCAAGCAGAGCTCTGTGAGAGTCTTTGGAAGCTGTGCAGTATGTTGTGATCTTAGACGACTGCTGAGTCTAAGCTTAAGTGGTATTTCTTTTTCTTTTAGCAATTTTGTTTTTCTGCTAATTTTGAGATCTTTTTCTCACTGAGAATTAATTGACAGTTACTAGTAATCACAAATGTCACTTAATCATAGCTGTCTTAGCAATTTGTTTTAAATAGAAATCTGACAATCCTTTAAACTTATAACATACAGAAATTAACATTTCCTTTTTACTTTTTATTTTGCCATATCAGGCGCCCCCTGTAATGGCCTATCCTGCTACTACACCAACAGGCATGATAGGATATGGAATTGTAAGTATATTTCTAAATATAATTTTTGGAAAATAGAGTAATTTATTAACATAATTTATTACAACCTTGGATTTAAAAAAAAAAATGTAGTGCCCTGTAGATACTACTAGCCCAAGAATCTAATCATTGCTTCCATAAGTATTTTTAGAATAGTTGTTGTAAATAGGTTTTGCTGATTAATGTGCCCAGTGCTAATCACTTATTTTTCCCCTTGTAACTTTGCTGTATATGTTGTTTTTTATTATAAACTCACTTACATGTTGTTAGCTTCAAGCTATTTTGTTACAGTTAGTGAGGTGATACCACCTTACTACTGTGTAGTTATATAACTTTAATTATATAGGGGTAAATTTAGTGTGGTATAGGCTGGAATGATTTTCTCTTGAGAGTGTTTGATGGAGTACAAAACCAGTCTCTGAACCATTCCCCATCCCCACAGTCTTTATTCTATTATCCTCAGTTACATGAGGTTGTGACCCCTGGCCTCCAAGTATGTGCTTATATACCCATACATACAGGGACATGCATATACACCTACACATACGAGTACACAAAATCAGCCATCATTTATGATCCTTTACATAGTGACAAACTTGATTTGATGTACAAAGGTAATTGGCATGCTTTGAAATGTGATAACATTTAGATACAGAGTCTACAGTGTTCTCTGTATATAGACCTAGAAAATGTAGATACTTGGGAAGCTCTTTTTTTCTCCACTATCATCACCTCCTGTTCCTCTTTCTCCTTTCTTTCTTTCCTTCCTTTCTTTCTTTCTTTCTTTCTTTCTTTCTTTCTTTCTTTCTCTCTCTCTCTCTCTCTCTCTCATTGTTGTTAGTGGTGGTTAGAATATTTCTTTGTTATTTCTTTGTTATACTATAATAAAGTTTAAGTTTGGTAAATTCATTGGACAGAAAAAATTAGGCTTTATTTGCTACTTGTTTTTCAAGACAGGATTTCTCTGTGTAGCCTTAACTGTCTTTGAACTAGCTCTGTATACTATGGCTGGCCTTGAACTCTAGATATCTACCTGCCTCTGACTCCTGAGCGCTGGGATTAAAGGCATATGTATGCCACCACCACCCAGATATTTGCTACTTTTAAAGAATGAACTTTATATGAAAATAGTTAAAAGAGAAGAAGAAAAAGTAGACATTAGTCTTACATGCATGCAGAATAATTTTTCCTTATAGTCAGAGCAAAGGTACCATCAACCTTTCACTCCTGTTAGCCTTCTTGTTTACTTCTTCCAGAGTAATGAGTATGAGAGCCAACATTTTTTAACTTAATATTATTCTATTTTCCAGCCTCCTCAGATGGGAAGTGTGCCTGTAATGACACAACCAACCTTAATTTACAGCCAGCCTGTCATGAGACCACCAAACCCCTTTGGCCCTGTATCAGGAGCACAGGTAGTGCCGAACTGTTGTTATATGCTCATTTATTTGGAAGGGCTCTGTAACACTAACAGTACCTTAAACAACTCAAGAAAGAACTTAATCAAACCTTCCCTTTGTCGTGGATATTACTTTCTGTCTTCCTGAAGCAAGTACTTTTCAAAATATTGATTCCAGAAAAGTGACAAGTAGATTATAGGTTTTATAGTTGGGAATGTCTTAGAACTTCCTGCTGTGGTTTTTCCAGGAATCTTGTTTCTTTGTGATCTTTGCATTTAGACCCTTAAACCTATGGGGTCAACATGAGATCATAGCTAATGGCTTGGGTTTGCTGTTATCTGGGATGTCTGCAGACTCTTAGAAAGCCTAAAGAAAGTTTGGCTGATATTTTTGATGAGGTAAATTTTTGTCACTGAGGACTGTGCTAAAAGGGGGGGGGGGGGGCGAACCACCAGAAAGGCCACATTGATTTAGGTTCTGTAGAAGAGAGACTTCCTTCATAAATGCTTCTTATGCTCTCCCTGTTCCTGATAGTTATCCTAAATGCTCCTCTTAATTTTATGGGGGGTGGGGTGGAGTCTAGCAGTTTGGATTTTGTTTATTAGATGCTATTTGATAGGCCCTTACAAAGTGAAGGATAGCTAATCCTCATTTGCGGCTCTGCTCATCACATATAATTGTGCAGTCCTTGGTTTCCTAGATGGTTGTCAATGTCAAAAAGTTGGTAGACTATAATTTTGAAGCTTATTTGAAAAACAGAATATTCGGCAGCTAGCTTGAGTTCATTTTCCAATGCCATATGTAGTAGGCTTACTAGGGCATACAGTATCCTAGTAAGTGTATATTCAGCCTGAATCTAGTGTATTTGATGGCAGCAGTAGATAGGAGACCATTTCATATTTCATCCTTTTTGGGTATTACCATCATTGATCCATGCTCTTATGTATGCTGAACATAAGCTGTGATACTAGGCTATATCCCAGCCGAGCACCACTCCCTGCCTCTGCTTTTGTGCTTGTGCATCATTCAGGACCTTTTAGAGCTTTTTTTCACTTGCTCATTATAGAGGAGTACTAAGGTCTTTGTTTTGTATCTAATATTTGCATTTTCCCAGATGTATATGTAGAAAATGCTGGATCCTCATACATCTTTTATTTTTTTTCTATCTTTCTGTGCTTTCTCTTGAGTCTGTTAGTTATTCTTGGAGAATAGGGGTCTTACATCCTGTTTTAACTTGTACTTTAAACACATTTTACTGTTTTCTATAAATTACAATGTTCATTGATGAAAAGTAATTTGTAAAATCATCATTTGCCATGTAAGTATTATGTCACTTAAGCAGAAAGCCAGTTACCCTAGTGTCATTTTCTTTTCAAAGTTGCTGTGATAGAAAATGACTATTAATGAGTACATGATGATGGTTTTAAAGGTTGTTGAAGCTTTTTGGTGGTGGCAAAGGTTATTGGCTTGCTATATTCTTATCACATCTTTATGAGGACCTTGTGTTGCTTTACATTGTGTTGAAGTGCAGAATTAAACAGGTGTGTTTGGTTTTTAAAATATTATTTTTAAAATGATATTTTAAAAGTTTTGTTGGTCCCTTCATTAACTATGCTTCTTTTTTTTTTTTTAATGGAGTAGGAGTACTACTAGTTTAAGGAGGATATGGCTAAAGATTCAAAATGGCTATGTGTTTTTGTTGTCGTGTTTGCAGTAGACAATTTTAATCAAGTCTGACATCAGTTAAGTGTCTGAGAAACACTGATTTGCGAGTGTGTTTACTATAATAAATAAAGGCACTGCTAGCGTTAGGTACTGGATTTATTCAAGTCTTGAAAAGGAAAGGGGAGGGCTGGAGAAATGGCTCAGAGGTTAAGAGAACTGTCTGCTCTTCCAGAGGTTCTGAGTTCAATTCCCAGCAACCACATGGTGACTCACAACCATCTATAATGAGATCTGGTGCCCTCTTCTGTTGTGCAGGCATACATGCGGGCAGAACACTGTATACATAATAAACAAATCTTTAAAAAAAAAAAAAAAAGGGAAAGGGGAGCTTTTAAATACTCTCCTTGTAGAAAACAATGACGCTTTGCTTTTAGGCATTGTGTGTTTATTATTTACTCATCCATTTACTTGTGTCTTGGTGTACTAATCTTGCATGTTGGTAGTGATAGTTCTCAGCTGATTTGTCCAGCTGAATCTTAGTGAAGAAAGCCATTTAAATTTCTAGCAGTTTTTTGTGCCCATTTATCTCTTCCTACTTAGCATTTTACAGTGCCATGAGAAAATCAGATTTAGTGCCATATATTAAAAAATTATTCTGTGGCCCTCATTATATACCAGTTAGTCCTCAAAAATATTAGGAGCCTCATCTATGACCTCTGTTGTTAGTAAGACAAGGGCAGAGTAAGGCCTTACTTCCTAGGTTTTCTTTTTTAAATCCAAATTTGTCTTATAGCCAAGTATTAATAAGACCTTGGGTTGCCAAAGTTTTATAGTATCATCATAGTGAACTTCAGTAGCTCTATGTGAATAGAAAGCATGAGAATATATTGATTTTTCTAATGTGTGCCAGAAAACTTAAAAGTTCCACAGTCTCACTTAAAATTTATTGTATTTTTGCCTACATGTCTATATATCATGTTCCTCCATGGTGCTCACAGAGGCCCAAAGAGGGCATCAGATTCCCCTGCAACTAGAATTATACACAGTTTTGCGTCAACTTGCGTATTTTAGGAATCTAACCCAAATCCGCTCTAAGAACAGAAAGTGATCTTAACCATTGAGCCACCTCTCCAGCTCTGATAGTATCGTTTAAACTTCTTCCTATAAGTTAAATATCATGGAAGATTTGCATTAAAATACACAGGAATTTAAATTTAATTTTAAGATCTAAAAAGGTAGCAATCTTGGAGTCTGCAAAATGTACATTAGCGTCTGTTAGTTTCCAAGAGCAGCCATAACAAAGTATGGCAAGCTTCATATCTCAATATAGCAGCAGTTATTCCAAAGGCTAATGAAGCTGCCCTCATTAGGCATCCTCTAGAAAAGGATCTATCCTTGCCACTTGCTGATCATAGAGGCAACCAAAGAATGGGGTTATCTTTAATAGAAAACTAATGGTGTGAAACATTGTATATTTATTTGGATATATTGCTACTGATCTGGTTGTGTTCCAAACACCCTGAAACAACTTACTATTTCTGAGCCTCAGATATCTCTGGAATCCTGGAATAGTACTGTCTGTAGTCTCTAAATATTTTTATGACATCAGCTTTAAGAGAATGTGTTTTATTATTGTTACTGAACAAAACACACAGGTTGAGTAATGAACAGTGAATGGAAATTTGTTTCTGTAGGGAATCCAGTGTCAAGCTACCAACATCTTGCTAGATCTTTCTTGGCACTTCATAACAGTAGGAGGGCAGAGAACTGGAAACATACAGCCACTCCTATAGTAGAATGGACTGCTGTGTGTATGCACAAGCATGTATGCACGGGGGGGGGGGGGCTAATCAGTTGGTTGATTTAAGGGCTGAGGATACAGTTCAGTGGTACAGCACTTGCCCAGCATTCAGAAGGCCCTGGGTTTTATCTTTAACACTGTGAAGAGAAGGAAGGAAAAAAGGGAGGAGAAGACAAAGGAAGTGGATGTAATTATTAGTATCCAAATGTAGGGCTCTCAAGAGTATGTAAACTCCAATTTCATGAACTAGAAAAGATGATGATATATAAAGGCCAGTGGGTTCATTATTATAGGAACAGATTTGTCTCTAGCCTTTGATCATTCATACCCTCCATATTTCTATAGGTTGAATTAATATATTCCTACATTACTAAACACATTAGATGTAAAATAAAAAATTTAAGCTGGTAAATTTGAAAATTAGAGAAGCTCTCATTTCCTCTTATCTGAATTTGTAGGACATTTTAAAGAAAGTTTTATCAACAAAAACATTTTAATACATTGTAGAATGGTCATATATGTTAGTCAGTGAACAAGAGAGGTAAAATAAATTGCCTTCACCTGAGGAACCTAAAGGTGAGTGCCATTTGGAACCACATATGAATGATGAATAGTAAAGTGAACTTTTCTGAGAGAGATGGTTGCTACAAATTTAATAGACCAAGAGCTACCCAGATGCAGTGACTTTGCTGAGAACCTTGCATAAGCATAGCTGAGTGTGTGATGGTAGGTGCTAGGGATGAATGGAGTCATATTTGAATTACAGATTTATGGGTTACAAGTATTGGGCTTAAGTATTCCAAACCCCATTTTATAAGTGAGCTCAAATTCAATTCAGTTTATCTTTCTGTGAATTCCTTGTGAGTCATTCCAGGCCAAGAAAGAGCACCCAGTTTTCTCTTGAGTGCCTGTCTTTGTTTATATAGAAAAATCAAAATAGGTCTATAGTTTGATACTTGCGTGCTATTCAGTTTTTTGAGTGAGTGGAAAATTAAACTGTAAGGATATAAGGGAGTGTGTTTATTTATTATTTATTTTATTTGTATGTATGTATATGTATGTATCTGCTTTTGTTTTTGAGCAGTTCTACAATAGTTTGTACCCATGTTTGACCTTGAACTTCTTGCTTCTTGATTACAGGCAATGGCACTGAGCCCAGATTTTCCCTAAGAACTTTAGGTACAAAGCTGTTAATGTCTGAAACATTTTATTCTATAAACTAGGGATTGAACCCAGCATCACCTTCATACTCAATAAATTTTCTGTCCCCAAGCTATAACTCTTCATTCAACCCACTTTTAAAGTTAACTTACAGATTTTGAGACAAAGTTCAACTAAGTGTCCCAGGCTGACCTGGAAATTAGTATCCTTATGTGACTCTTTGGTTTACAAACTACCCCCTCAGCTTCTCATTATACTGTTGGAGCCTAGCTCTCTGAACCTGGAGCTATTTTTTTCTTCTAACCTGCAGTTTTTTCTTTGGTGCAAAACTAGAATAATGAGGCAACCATTTTTATTTTAAGATGTTATACTTGTCAGCTTCTTGAAGTACAGTTCAAAGTATATTTTAAAGTATTTCTTTGTCTTTTGTTAATTTGTGATTTCACTATTCCATCTCCATTGAACGCTCTATAACCAAGACAGGAAAGAAACCAGGCAACTCCACTCTGAAGCAAAGAGTGTTCTGGAAATACATGATTTTTTTTCACTTTAGCATGTATTTTTAATTAAAATTATGTATGTGTACATTGGGAATAGAGGTATGTGCTGGGCTAGGTGTATGGATGTCAGAGGATAACCTTGTGAGTAGCCTTGTGGCGTTGGTTCTGGGGCTTAAACATGGTTTTTCAGGCAGCAGTGTTTTGCAAGATCGATTAGAAAGGGGGAGGAATTTCAGTTAAGAGTTACCATCATCAACTACTTATAAATCGTAATATTTTTATTCATATGGTGCTATTTGCAGAATTTCTTTTTCTGTCGATGAATAAAAGAAACTGTTTTTTGGAGAAGTAAGGCAATGTCTTTAGTTGTGAAATAAATCACTTTGATTTGAGCTGACTCGGCTATACTAACTCTGTAGCTTATTTGGAAAAACAGGTCAAGGTATTTTCTGTTGTAATTTTGTTTGTTACACATTTTTGTAATGATGTGTTTATGATAGTCAATTGTGATTATTTTATGCCAGTTTGTAAATTTGATTTTGTGATGAGTTCTGGCAAGCTGAGTTTTTAAAAATTCTTTTTCCTGTAGTATATTTACTTTTATATTTTGTGTGTGTTCCTTGGAGGCTTTAAGCTAGGTTCTTTAGTTTATTCAAAAAATGATAAGTAAAAGAGGGTCAGAACATTCTCAGGTGACTTCTTCAGACCTAAAATCCTGCTATGTCTTAACCCCTAGAGTGTCTTTGCACCTCCATCCCTTTTCTTCTTCCTGCTTTCCTTGAGTAGTAATGTGGACAGCGTGCCCCGTCTTGTCCTTCCTTATTCCCCCCTTCATCTGACTACTTTCCCACCAGTTCAGGCTATGTCTGTGCTTTTTGTTAGGGAGGTGCTAATGGCCACTGGGTGTCCCAGACCCTGGAGTAGTGCAGCAGCCAGACCACTCTGGACTGTGGTGTCACCTATTTCAGGGGAAGGGTGCTAAGAAACTTAGTGAGAGACAGATACTGAGTTTTGTTCTTTTCACTGGTGGCCTCAAGCATTTAATATTACTAGTGTACACAAAAGACATATCAGTACCTGTTTTACCACTGTAAGACTAGCAGGTGTTGGGGTAAGAAAGGACTTTTTCCCCAAGGTTAGATTAACCCCTTTGAACAGTATTTTTAAATTGTAGGGCTCCTGGCAGTGTGCTCATGTATTTAGAATGGTAGTGTCTTTTTTTTTGTATTCTTCGGGGACATTTTCTTCTGGTGCTGTCAGCTCTTCAAACTATTGACCTCATAAAAACATGATTTAAGAAGACACTTTAGTGTGAATGTCGTTTAGATATGGTATATATTTTAACTTGTAATGAAAAAGAAAATTTGTTTATAAGTGAATAGAAGAAAGTATGAATGTTTACCCCTTATAACTCAGTGATTAATATGAGTATTTGAAATAATTTCCTTCTGAATAGTCATCCATTTAGAGGCTCAAGGCGGAAAGCTGGGGCATCTTTCCAGTTAGGTTTCACTTTACTCTGACCTTGGAGTGGCAGGTATTACAGTCTCGAGGCAGGACAGACATGTTGCCCTGCCTTCCCATCTGTAGCTGCATGTGCAAATCCATTTTTCTTCCTACCATCTCTTCTTACTGTCTTTGAACATGTTATTTCTAAAACAGTACATAGATTGGGGAAATCTTGATGACCAGGAAAACAAAAGATGATTTTCAATTTTATAAGTTGGTTATAATGCCCTAAATGGCCAATTGCTTATACCGCTGAGGTAATACTTCCTGAAACTCATTGGCTAATCATTCTTTATGGTGCCTTTCTTTAAAACAAAACGGAAGCGAAGAAGCAAACATAAAAGTAAAACTTAGAAAGAGATGAAATAGCTGGTCAGCGATGGTACATGCCTTTAGTCCTAGCACTTGGGAGACAGAGGCAGGTGGGTCTCTTTTCAGTTTGAGGCCAGCCTGTTTTACAAAGCAAGTTCCAGGACAGCCAGGGCGACCCAGAGAAACCCTGTCTCCAAAAACAAAAGAGAAAGAGAGATTAAATAATTATTAAACTAGCAAAGAGAATTTTTTGTGACTTCAAATTTTTTATGTGACTGTTGGAAATATGAATTGAAATTGTTTTACTTAACCAATTTTAATACTTAGCATCTCCTAAAAACAGTTCTTTAAATAATGGCCCTGTGATTGCAAGCTCTTGTGATCCCTGTAGTGAGGGAGAAACAGAATAAAAGTATTTTCCAAACTAAAAGTAGCTTGTGTTGGGTTTAAAATAGTTCCTAAGTCAGCTTGGTGAAGTGCTTGCATGAGCGCACAGTGACATCTTAATTGTTCAGGAAAACTAACTGTCTTTGGGAGTAAAGATAATGTTAGTTGGTGCAATGGTCAACTTCATCTTCAAATTAAAAGAAGGGACAAAAATCTAATATATTAAGACTGGAAACAAAGCAGAGACTTTGCCTTGTTTCCCTCTTTCAGAACTTTCTCTGATTAGTTCCCATAGTGTGTGCGCCCAGCTCCAGGGTGTCCAGATAGAAAAGCAGGAGGTAAGCCCTGTTTGTCTAAAAAGAGAGATACCTTAGGGCAGCAGGACTTTATACCCTGTGGGAAAACAGCAGGAAAGGGATATTACATTTGGAAATGTGGGATCTGAGCGGAGGTCATTTTGCACAACTGTGGACAGATATTTGGATTCAAGAAATCAACTTCACTTTTTTTTCTTTAAATCACATGATTATGCATCCTTTCTCCTGTACTCCCTTTCTCCTCCCTAACACTAAAAGTCTTGTTGGCTGTAGGTTAGTTTATGTCAGTTTTTATGGATAAAAGATTTTCATTTCATGTTTCAAAGGCACACATTTGTTTCCTGGAAAACATGCCATTGGCTGTCTTTTAACTTGACATGCAATAACATTTTTTAAAATTCCATTTTCTACAAAGGCTACCTTTATATTTATTAAAGGTGACAAAACACCTCTTCCTTCATTACGCTTTCTGCTCTCATGTTCTGTCATTCTGAGATCTTTTTCTCCCCTGTCTCTGTCTTCTTTCCCCCAGCTGTCGGCAGCATCCAGCCCCTCCAGGCACAGTCCTCACAGAGCTGCAGGAAAGGACCCCTTTGCAGAGCTCTCTCTGGAGGACTTCTTATAAGTCACTTAGGTATTGCTTCGTGTGGGGGAGATGGGGACGTGGATACTTAAGCAAAGATTGCCAGCACTGAACGCCATGCACCCTTCTCCTTTGTTCATTAAAGGAGTCTGCGTTCCCTCTGTGCCTTAGCTGCCTCCTCCTCTTCTTCTGGTCTTTATGTAAAGAATTAAAATAGTTCAAGCTAGGACAAAAGAAGAAACCACCTTTGGAACTTAGCTTTAACATAATTAAAATGTGTGAGATCAGGAACCAACCATCTTAATGCAAAAGCATCCACTGCTCCCAGCTGCTGGGTGTAATCAAATATCACCCTGAAAAATGAGGGGCTTGGTCATTCTTAAAAGAATTGTGGAGAATGCCCCACATTCACAGAGTGTAATACATCTTGGTTAGGAGTAGCTTTAGTTTTAGTATAACAGCTGTGGCTCATGATAAAAATCTGTTGATGTAATTTCTTTAAAGAGTTGCATTTTATGTATTCCCTTTGTTTAAGATAATAGCTTAAAAATAGCATTTTGGTTTTTTGTTTTGGTTTCTTTTTTTGCTTTTGGTTTTTTGAGACAGGGTTTCTGTCCTGGAACTCACTCTGTAGACCAGGCTGGCCTCAAACTCACAGAGATTCTCCTTCCACTGCCTACCAGCTACAGCTTGTTTATAATTAAGGACAAATGAATACTTTGGTCTTTGACTAAAAGGATCTCTGTTTATGATCCACACCCGTTTTATCTTCTGAAAGACAGTTTAATTTATTATTCTTAAAGCTCCAGCCCCAGTTTACAGTTACCATCTAGGACTTTGGCAGTTTGTACTCTTATTTGACAAGCACATCCACCTCAGTTTTAGCTGTATATAGGCAGTTGAAGAGAAATGAGGAGGTTTTTGAGTGAACAATGACTCCTGACTGAATAGTGTTCCTTTATAAATACTACAGATTTTTAATTATATTAGTAAAGAATGGAATCAATGCAACATTATTTTATTTTATTCTCTAATTATATGTGTTTTGGAAATACTTGACACTTTGCAGAAGAGTTACATGGTACATTTGTGCTTATGGATAAATGTTTTTAACTTAAGGAAAAGTTTATTGGTCTTCTCCCCTTGCTTCCACTACTTCCTGCTTTTTACTAATTAGGAAGATAATTAATACCTAGACTATGCTTCACTGATTGAGTTCTGGCACATTAGAAGCTGATGATGCTTCATTTTTTTATTTATATTTTTTTGCCATCAGGGTCTATGATAAGCCATATTAAGAGTATTTCTAGGCTGGTTGAATGGTGAAGATACACAGTGTTTTTACTGTGAGAATATGTCCTATACTGCAGTGAGTTAACTAACTTATACCATAACTTTCTTTTTCCAGATACAGTTTATGTAACAAAATGGAAGAGAATGGAATTATTTCAGAACATAAATGCGCAGGTGACAACTCCTTACTTCCAGCAAAATCCAAACTGCTGTCTCTGAAACTCTTCCTCCATTAGAGCGCTCCAGTAACCCATGAAGGCCCACGGCGGGGATGGGACTAGTTTATAGGAGAGCGTTGTCAATACCATTTATAAAGCCAAGAATTGCCATGATTTAAGACTAAGATCTGTCTTTTTGGTGACTAACACTTCAGTTCTTTCAACTCCTATTAATACCCATAATCTGTAACCTACCAAGAAAAGCTCATACTTGGAAAGTGTGGAGTTTGTGTTTGGAAAAGCTGCCTGGAGAGAAGAGTTGTGTCCTTTACCCGTACATAATTGAACAGGACTCATTTGGGGATCAAAATCGTAATTTCTAATTATGCATTATATTTCTTTTCTCCAGTCCTCACAAATACAGAAACCATAATTGAAGTTAACTTTTCTTTTTTTGAAAAAAAAAAAATAATTATATTCAGTTTGCAGTAGACATTCCTTAAGTATTTGTATTTATTTATGATTATCAATTTTACATAACATTAATATTATATCAGACCTCCTTAAGAAAATGAGTATGGATGTTCACAGTATGTTTGATTTTTATCCACAAGAATGAATCTGATTCAGAATGCTTTTCAGCTGACATACAGAGCACTAAATATTTTAAGGCAAATCCATAGGTCTGAATCTGTTAAGAATTCTCAGTCTCTATGGGATTTAGGGAAGCATTATACATGCATTAATCTTTATAGTCAATTCTGTGCCTAGGATTTTGCAAGGGAACAGTTCACTGACTAGGAAAAGCACTACATTTAAAATTCAGCATTAGTGCATCGGGAAGGATCTTACTGCTTTGTGCTTGGCATGTCATTATTTTCCATTTGACATTAGGGCCTTTCCAATTGAATGTGAGGAATTGCTTTCACTACAAGACTTTCCTTCTTTTCAGTAAAACTTTAGGAGATGTTATGGGGAAAGGGAGGGGGATAGAAATCCTTGAACTTTTTATTTGGCGTGTGCCATGTTATGATCATGTACCTTTTAAATAAGGGGAGATAGTATCTTTAAAGTCAATGTCTAGCCAAGAGTTTAGTTAATGAAGAATTAAACTGCACTGTTGATCGGTGCTTTCTGTAAATACATCTTAACGCTTGGGTTGAGAGGGGCCTTAAGAAGGACAGTTCATTGTAGGAAAGCAATTCTGTACATGAGTTAAGCATACTTGTTGCATTGTCTCTGCAGATTCTATTTTTGTTTACAATATTAAAATGTATGTTAGCAAATGGGTGGATTTTCAAATAAAATGCAGCTTCCACAAAACATGTTATGGTATTCTGGTTTGAGGTGCATTTTCCTTTTTCCTTTCATTTTTTTATTATCAATATCATCAGTTTTTTGCTAATAAAATTATACCCAGGAGGTTATATCTGCTGGTTTAATAAAATGTAAAATTTGTTTTTATTTAAACATTCAAAAAGAATCATGTTTTAATTCTTGTCACCATCTGGACTCACTTAGAAACTGAACTACTTATTACAGTTATTCACTTTTCCTTTCTGACTGGATGCCTTCAGTCAGGTAAGTTAAGGAAGAAAGTACTCTTTAATGCTTGAAATTATGTACGCTAAAGAATATTTGTATCATATAGCATAGTGAATAATAACCAGGAGTCAGTGCATCAAAGAGACTAGAAGCTTTGTACTACTAAATGTTTGCTTTGGTTGGAAAAAAATCACACAGTCCTTAGCCAGTGTGTTTTGTTAATATGACTAACTGATTTTCAAATTTCACTGTTAATTAAAATGTTTCCATATAAACTGAGAAATTGTATTTTAAATTAGAGCCCTTAAAATAGTAAATTTTTATCTCTTGGTATTTTGAGTGGCTATTTTAAGTTCTGTGACAATTCTTTCACGGCATTATTTTGGTAGTATGTTTCTGCATGTGAAATGCTTTATAACCACCTCCATTTTATTGTTTAAATACTTCTGGGCTCTGAAGGAATAATTCACATCCAGTCTGTATTATGGATAGGAAACAACAGGATTTTGTCCATGGTGTAAAAGGAGAAGGTGGAAGAGGCGGAGAATTAGTGGCATGGGTCATTGAGTTGCTGTCATCAATTCAGAATTTAAATGGGAATCCTGTCCCTGCAGTCCAGACTGTTGTCCACTCTTGACTCCCAGATGATCATCTATGAAGCACACTCCTGCCTTCTTTCCTGGTGTCCTGAAGTTGGTAGGAGTTGTGAAGGGCAACTACATCTCCTCCAGATACTTTCTAAACTGGCCTTGTGAGTTTGATTGTGTGAAAGACATGGCTTACCACTGTATGCAACTGAACATTGTCAAAAATGATGTAAACTTCCTTATAGGGCATTTCTTTTTTTATTTTTTTTGTATGTAGTTATTTTGCCTGCAAATATATATGTGTAGCGTGGATGCATGATGCCCACAGAAGCCAAAAGAGGACGTCAGTTCCACAGGAAATGGAATTACAGGTGGTTGTTAGCCACCATGTGGGTGCAAAGAATTGAGCCCAGATCATCCGGAAGAGCAGCCAGTGCTCTCAATCTTCCTTTATAGGGCATTTCTTTGGGGACAGATATGGCAATCTTGAGAAAAGTAAGTAAGCTGACTATAGGCAAATAGAGAAAAGTGCAGTTAGAATGTTTTAGGGAAGCTATTTTCTGTTAAACTCGGATTAAAAAATGTTTTCTAGCTACTGTATATAGTTTTTAAGTTTTTTGTGCTGGACACCAAATCCAAACATGCACTCTTTCTCTGAGCTGCATCCCAACCACAAGAGCTAACGGTGAAGTTGGTTTTAAAATAATTCTCAAATTTACCTTGGGAACCAACTGTGGCCCTATTGGGCCTGCTCTGTTCAAGTACCCTGCCTAGCTTCCTTTATTGTTCCTTCAGCCTGGAACACTTGGTGGTCGTTCTGTGCTCCATTTATCTGGACTTCAGGCTGTCTGTTCAGAAAGTTCATTTCTTCCTTTTAAGAATATCACATGGGAGCACCAAAGCACAACACACTGGTACTGCTGGGTAGCAAAGTGCAGCTCTGGTAATTTTGGGCTTGAACTGCAGATCCCTTAATTCCATTCAATCAGTTTCAGCAACTGAAAGAAGCTGCAGCAGAATGGAATAGATTGGAGGGTTCCCAAGAAGCAGCCTTCTCTGAGGTAGCGGCAAGAACTTCACAGCTTTCTTACACAGGCTCCCCACAGCTCCTCCTACCTTTTTGGATGAGCATCAGCAATTGTTGACATAAGGTTTTAAGATCACTAATTCTACTTTTAGAAATTTACTCAAGGAGAGGCTTGAGAGGGCACTCAGCGGTTAAGAACACTGGCTGCTCTTCCCAGAGGACCCAGGTTCAATTCCCAGCATCCACATAGCAGCTCAAAACTAGCCCTACTTCCAGAGAATCTGGCACCCTCAAACACACATACATGCAGGCAAAACACGTAAAAATAAATTTAAAAAGAAATGTACTCAATATGGTCTGCAGGTAGTAATTGGGGTAGGGAGCTTGAATTACGTTGTGAAACACATTAGTGTTGTAGTTCAGAGAATGGGATGATAGGAAGATACATAGTGCTTCCAGAAGCTTTCCTGAAAGACTGCATGTACAGTACAGGTCTGTGTGTTGTGTTAAGTGTGTCAGCATACACAGACTACAGCAGAAACTTGTGGTAGGCCATACGACCCATGTTAAATCAACCAAAGGGAAGAAAATACTTTCCACCTCAAAGAGGACTGGCCTTCACTAGACACGAGAACACTCTGCCAGTATCCTTCAACAAGCAAGATCATCTGTCATTAAGCCAACAGAGAAGCAGGCCTTCCACCCATCCATCCACACTTTTTTTTTTCAGGCCTTTTAAAACATTTCCCCCCCCCTCACACAATATATCTTTATTATGGTTTCCCCTCTACTCCCAGTTCCTCCCCATCTCCCATCCCAACTGATCTATTCCTTTTCCTTTCTCATTAGAAAACAACCAGGCTTCTAAGAGATATTAGTATAATAATGATAAAACCAAAACTAACATCAGAATTGGGCAGAACAAACAGAGGAAAAGAGCCCAAGAGAAGGCACAAGTAAAAGATCCATTTGTTTGCACACACCAGTAATCCACAACAAAACTTATAAACTGGAAGCCATAATATATATGCAGAAGACTTGTAGAGTAAAAAGAAAACGTTGTGGGACAAGGAACCTCCAAGGATGGCATTGGGTTTGTCTTTTGGGCATGCAGCCTGTTCTTAAAGAGTTTGTTTCCCTAGTGAGACTCCCTTGGAGTCAGTTGTAGAAAGGAACCCATAGTCTTGGCCACATCCTTGTTTGGGGGTTCCCATGGGAACCATTTGGTCAACAGCTTGGTTAGATGTAATCCAGTCCTAGTACTGGAAGTTTCATTGGTGATGAGATGGCCATTTGGGGCTCTGTCTCCATTATTTGGTGATTTCATTTAGATCACCTATATAAAGAAGCTTCCTAATATATATATATATATATATATATATTAGGAAGCTTCTTTATTAGGTTTCTGTACTGTCCTTCAAATGGCCCTTAATTTTAGCTGTCTCTCCCCATATTTCTTCTCATACCCCCCCCACTCCCTTTCTCCCCTCTCCACTTGATCCTCCTGTACCATCCCTCCCCATCCATCCATAGCTATTCTATTTCCTTTTCCTAGGGAGATGTATCTGCCCCTTAGTCCCCTACTCTACCTAATCTCTGTGGTTCTGAGTTTGGATTACCTTACTCAAGATGATTTTTTTTTCTCCTAGTTCTATCCATTTACCTGAAAATTCATTTAATTTTAATTAATTAAAATTTAGTCACTTTGTATCCCCGCCGTAGCCCCTTCCCTTGTCTTCTCCCAGTCCCACCCACCTTCCCTCTTCTTCCCCTATGCCCTTTCCCTAGCCCACTGATAGGGGAGGACCTCCTCCCCTTTTATCTGACCCTAGCTTATCAGGTCTCATCAAAGGCTGGCTGTATCATTTTCCTCTGTGGTCTGGCAAGGCTGCACCCCCACCCCCAGGGGGAGGTGATCAAAGAGCAGGCCACTGAGTTCATGTCAGAGACAGCTCTTGCTCCCCTTACTAGAGAACCCACTTGGAAACTGAGCCGCCGATGGCGCAATGGGCTTCCTCTGAGCCTGGGTTTAGGTCCACTCCATGCATGGTCCTTGGTTCGAATATCAGGTCTCTGCAGGCTACATTGGCCCAGGTGTTTTTGGCTTTGTTCTCCTTGTGGAGTTCCTGTCCCCTCCAGGTCTTTCTATCTCCCTCTTCTTCCATAAGGTTTCTAGCACTCTGCCCAAAGTTTGTGTGTTTCAGTATCTCCTTCAATACCCTGGTGTGTAGTCTTTCAGAGGCCCCTGTGGAACGCTCCTGTCCTGTTCCTTGTCTTCTCCTACTTCTGATGTCACCCTACATTTGACAAGAGGGCTAAAATCCAGAATATATAAAGAATTGAACTTTAACACCAACAATCCAAATAATCTAAATAAAAAATGGGGTACAGAGCTAAACAATTCTCAGCAGAGGAATATCGAACGGCAGAGAAACAAAAGAAATGCTCAACCTCCTATGTCATTTAGGAAATGCAAATCAAAATGATCCTGAGCTTCCACCTTAACACCTATCTTGAATGGCTAAATTCATTGTTTTTAAACAGCTGAGGATAATCCATTGTGTAAATACCTCATTTTCTTTATCCAGTCTTTTGTGGAGGGACATCTAGATTGTTTCCCATTTATGGCTATCATAAATAGAGCAGCAATGAACATGGTTGAGAAAGTGTCTCTGTGGTAGGATAAAGTGCCTTGGGTATACACCCAAAAGTATATAGAGCTGGTGCTTGAGGTAGATCAATTCCCATCTCAAGAACCACCACACTGAACACCATAGTGGCTGTACAGGTTTGCATTCCCACCAGCAATGGATGCTTGTTCCCTTAACTCCACATCCTCACCAGCATGAGCTGTCACTTGTTTTATTGATCTTAGCCATTCTGATGGGTAGTTTTGATTTGCATTTTCCTGGTAGGTAAGGATGTTGAATGTTTCTTTAAGTGTTCCTCAGCTATTTGAGAATTCTCTGTTTAGATCTGTACCCCATTTTTTTAATTGGGTTGTTTTTTTACTATCTAGTTTTTTGAGTTATTTTTATATTTTGGATATTTGCCTCAAATTTTTTTTTCCCCCAAATGCGAGGTTAGAATACTTGTTTCAAGGTGCCAGGGAGATGAGTCAGCAATTAAGAGCACACAGTGCTCTGCGGGAGACTGGAGTCAGGAGTCAGTTTGGTTCCAGGCACCCTTGTTGGAATCTCATAACTGACTTAACTACATTTCCAGAGGAATCTGATGCCTTTTTCTATCCCCCACGAGCACTTGCATTTATGTATACATACCTACAATGGACAAACACATAATTTAAAAACCTTTTTAATTAAGTTTTCTTCATACAATATATTTTGATCCATGTTTTTCTCTTCCCTCAACACCTCCAAAATCTTTCACACTTCCCTGAGCCACCCAAGTTTGTTTTCTCTCTCAAAAACAAGAAACAAAAAACAAAGAACACAAAGTATTTTTATTTGAACAAAAAACAAAGTATTCTTGATTGATAATTTCTTATCTTTAAAACCAAACCAAACCAGTAGCTTCCTAGGAAAGGAGGGATGATACACCGTGTGGTGGATGGAGGTACTTCCCATGGATCCTGTGACCTCACTGCTGGACCTCTCCAATGTGTCTGCACAGGATATTGTTCACTAAATGTTCAATCTTTACCACAATTGGAAATTGTAACCTTTCTCAGGTCTCAGTCCTTGGGTCTTCTGTTCAGGTTAACCCATTGCCTGTCTTTTGAAATAGTTCTGGGATTATCAGTTTTGTTGTATTTCTCAGTTTTTCCTGTTAAACTATATTATTCCTAAGAGGAAACTCTTCGCCACTCATAAGAGGTGGTGTAAACTGGAAAGCTGTTTCAGAAACTGATTTTTAAAAAAAAATGTGTTTCCCTTGTTTGGCATTGCTTTGAAAATCTAAAGTCCAAAATATGGGAAAGATGATGCAAAACAATATTCGTGGTGGCTGAAATTACCAAAGGAGCAGTGTGGCAGCAGTATGGGAAAAGGCAAACCAAGGATGGGTTCCATTGAAACACCTCCATTAGTAAGCCCACTGAGGGTAGCTAGAACTCAGGAATGAGCCATCTGGACTGAAGGAAAACCAGGGAAGAGGCATCAAGGACTTAACTGAAGCAGAGAATGGACAACACGAGTGAAATATAGACCCCACACTGTCTGTTCAGAGACAGAAGTCATAGTACCCAGGTTTGAGAAAGGAAAAGAAGAGGTACATTTGGCTGGGAAAACAGGTCATGGACTACCAGCAAAGAGTGTACAGGCTGGCCAAAGAAGTTTAAATGAAGTAAATCCACTCGTTCGTTCACCTTTTAAGCATACCAGAAGCCTTCCATGTGCCAGGAGATAGTTGTAAGTATGAGTTAAAGTTGGCAGTGTACCACAGGGATGAGTGTTTGAGAAGTCACTCCGTGCTGCTACCAGCTGAGCATGGTGGTTTTTGGATAGGGTGAAATAAGGTGGGCAGAGCTGTGCCCCCACACATACACAAGCAGAAGGCGGCAAACATCTGAAGGAATTTGTTTAGCTCATCAGACAAGCAGCAAGGTTGCCAGTAAGGCCAGAGCAACCAGAAGCTAGAGGAGTTTGGTGGATGCTGAGGTCTGAGTGGACCAGGACTTAAGCTGGCTGAGACTTGGAGTTCTTCCTGAGCTGAAAAAACTAACGCGCTGGAAATTACTGTAAAAATGTTAAAGGATTGGTTGCTGTGGTGAAAGACAAGAGAAAAGGAGAAATGGATAAGCTAGTTAGAAGACTTTTGGATTAGTGTGAGGCATGAACAAATTAGGCTCAAGCTGGTCCAAAGACAAGAAGCTACAAAATCTATGGAGATGGGGATGGATGCTTAGTTTTGCCTGAGGAGGAGATGGGACAAATGGAAGGAGAGCAAATAGAATCTGGAAGATGAACCTATACGACTGTTTGGAGAGATCCTTGTCTCATGGAGAACATTTAATCTCTTGAGAGAACCAATTTCTTAATGAGCCATTCAAGTAGAACAGTAATGGTGGACCTCGGTTTCTTAATCTGTACAGTATAACAGTGCCTTCCTCATAGGAGTGTTGTATTTAATGAGTTAGTAAGTCAAAGCATTTATAATAGCCTGGCACATGATAGAGCTTCAATTATAGAGCTTGTTTACAGTGATGCTGCACAGCATGGGGGCTAGAATCAATCTGGAAGCAAACTGCCTACTTTTTCCAACTAGCTTGGCAGCTTTAGGCAAGTTGCAAAGCTTGACCTCAGCCTGTTTTTCTCTCTGCAAAATGGAAGATAGTTGCAGCCCCTACCTCAGGGTTGTGTAATAAGGTTATGCAAAGTGCCTGCATAAGCACACTTGGGTGTTTGCTGGCGTTAGTGTTTCTTGAGTCTTAAAAGTTCAGACTTCAGAATGTCCATTCAGCTCTTTTGAATCATTAACAATAGTCCTGTGAGCTGCTTCCAAAGCATAGCACTGAACCCCTGGTTGTACAGTTGTTCTTGTGTGAGCTGAGTCCTTGGGATCCTGAGGTGGCCACATCTTTTTAATCTTCATTGCTGGGATTGGAACTCTGAGCCTTGTACTTGATAGGCAAGGGCTCTTCCACTTAGTTCCAACCCTAATATATTTTAGTGAGCTTTAAGATAAGTCTTTGGGGCGTAGTTCAGTGGTAGAGGTCTTCCCTAGCATGCAGAAGGCCCTGGGTTCGATGTCCAGTACTGGAAACAAAACAAACTTGAAACAGCCAGGTCCACACTTACAATCTCCTTAGGTGGTGGTCTGCGATGCCCAGCGTTACTTTCTCAAGCAGAACACTTTCTGATGCATAGTTAAAGCCTTTGGGTTTTCTTCTCTTTTAACAATGAATGACTGGGACTTTAATGTCTTAGAGACCACATTTTGTTATGAAACTTTTTTTCTGGATAACATTTTAGCCTCAGTATTTGGACTTAGTTTAGTTGTCTTAAACGGAAAACAACAATTATTCAAACAGACTGGATTTCTTTTCTTTCACATGTGGACCTTGCCTGGCACTACATAGCTTTGCTTCCTCAAGATTGATCTGGGTGCACTTTTCGGTTCTGTTCCATGGTCGTTAAGGTGTGTGTCTCTCTGTATTTGTCTGTCCTTCCTTCTCTCTGCTTTTCCCAGCTAAAACAGCTGAATGAACAGTCTTAAAGAACAAGTCATGGAATAAATCAAGTGCAAATTAGGCCCTACTATTCAGTCATACTGGTACCAAATTAATTGTTCATCTTAAGTTTTTTTCTGATCAATGTCTTTAAAACAATATCCCATGCTTTCCATTTTCTTTTTAAAGATTAGTGTTAACATTGCAATATTTTAGTGAAAAAAAAATAGATGCTTAAAAAATGAAGTAAAAATGTATAGAGTACTAGGCCAGGTGGATGTTACATGGTGTGTTAAAAATGTGTACCTTTTTTTTACCAGCCCTAGCTCTGTTCCACAGTGACATCTTTATATAAGTAGTCCCAAAGAACACTTTTTAGAGAAAACTTCTGGTGTTAAAAAGTTTCACTTTCACGGAGAGAGACCAAGTAAACTCTCCCCTTTCCCTAGAACCTCAGCTGTGTCTGAGTCCATACCCCTCCCCACTTAGGAGTCGGCAGCTAGAAGCAGCTTCCCTTCTCTCAGAAGGGAAATGTTGCAAAGGCTAGCACCTTTTTATAGCTGAGACTATACAAAAAGACGGCACTAAGCCACCAAGACAGGGTCAGCAGGTTAGCCACAGGACTGAGGGGAGTGCTGACGCAGCCTGAGACTACGAGTGTGCAGATGTCTGAATTTGCAGTTGCTGTGAAACTTGCTTATTACTCAGAACATCTGAAAATGTTTCTATTCAAAGGGTTTTAAGTATCTTGACTTTTTAAAATCACCTTTTCATATCATAGAACAGAATAAACTAAAACATAACTAATTCAAAAAGTCACAGTAAAAAAACTTTGGGAATTTGAGTCCTATATGTCATAGGAATGGGAAATGGAAACAATCTAGTTAAAGTCACTAACATTTAGAAAGCCTCTACTGCTTGAGGACACGCTTCCTTGCTTTTAATGCAAGCCCCTGTTAATTCCAAGAAAATACAGAGAACTGTTGTGATGATGTCTGGTTAAACTCACTAGGACCAAGGGGTCTGTTAACAAGCAGGCCTTTACTGCTTCAAAAGCATTCTAGCTTCCCTGTGCCCTGAATTGCCTCAGTGTCTGACTATAGAGAAAAAGAAAACAGAAGGGCTCCATGCCCCATCCCTTCCACTCATTAACATTTGGGAACTAGTCTCACCACTTGGCCTGATGAAGACCAAGTAGTGTTCGCCAGGGCAGGCTGGCCCCTCACACCAGCGGTGGCTGGCGACTGACTCTCACTTGGGCTTTCCTTGACAGTGTACAGCCCCAGCGTCACTAGAGACTGGCTTGTGCCTCCCCTTCCAATGGATAGAGCAAGGTAATGCTCTACATGTCACCCCAGGAATACATTGTAAAGACAGCCGAACATGTTTAGCTTTGTTTCCAGAAAGTCAAATTATTGCTAAAGGTCAGTTATTGGAGCTGTGACCTAAAGCTGGTCCGTGAAGTACAGAAGAGCAAACTAGTACTTTAAAATGTTCTCTAACTGCCAGAGAGTCCAAATTCTAGCTAGTCCCAACAAAGTTTATTTTTCAAACCCTGTTCCTACCTTCTTAAATTCTTTAAATCTTTATAACCTCTGGGTCAACAGAAGCAAGTTCTGAGCCTGAGGCTAAAGCTGCCACCACATGGTGGCCATCCCCAAAATCTAGAATGACAGAATGCATATATACATTACCCTGAGAACTGAAATGTTCATAAGCCCCAACAGATTTATGTGGATTTAAATCCTTTCCCACTCTTTGCTGCCAGACCTCCGCCATCATCATCGCCTGCAGGCTCCCGGGAAGGGCCTGTCCCAGTCAGCGCTTCCCTTTCGCCGTAGCATCCCCACATGGCTGACGTTGACTTCTGATGTAAAGGAACAGATTTACAAACTGGCCAAGAAAGGCCTGACTCCCTCCCAGCTAGGTGTGATCCTGAGGGACTCACATTGTATAGCACAAGTCCGTTTTCTGACTGGTAATAAAATCTTGAGAATTCTTAAGTCCGAAGGACTTGCCCCTGATCTCACCCTGAGGATCTCTACCATTTGATTAAGAAAGCTATTGCTGTCCACAAGCATCTTGAGAGAAACAGAAAGGATAAGGATGCTAAATTCCGCCTGATTCTGATAGAGAGCAGAATTTACCAGTTGGCTCGTTAATATGAGACTGAGCGGGTTCTCCCTCCCGGTTGGAAATACGAGTCACCCACCACCTCTGCTCCAGTGTCATAAATTCTCTTGTATACACCAGCAATAAAATCACTCTGAATAAAAATAAATAAATAAAATCCTTTCCAAAACCTATCACTAAATGTGAAAATAGAATAATGTAGCTTATACAGGATAGAGGTACTCACAAATTTAATAGCTTGTTCTGTGGGCTCCTACTGCTGCTTGTTATTGTTTTGATGCTTTCTACTGCAGAAGACAATAGCAAACGTGGTTCAACCTCCTCCTGGTCCATGGGATCCTCAGAGGCAAGTTGATCTTCTCATCTGTTAACTCTGGGACAGGCTAGAAGGGTTTGTACCCGAAACGAACAAGGATTTGGTTGAGGACTCTAGCAGTAGTTTGGTGGCCAAGTTTTACATAATGTAGCCACCTAACAAACTATCACTGTATAAACCAAAAAAAAAAAAAAAAAAAAAAAAAAAAACTAACGTAGATTTGTTTTAGAAGTGCTTCTGTTCAAAAGTTGAAGCACCAGAAGGCAAGGGCCATTTCCCAGTGATGCTTTTGGCAATGCTGGGCGCTGAGCTCACCCCTGTGCATGCTAAGCACGCTCTCTCCACTGAGCCAGAGCAATGTGATGCTTTGCACTCTGATATTTTGAAAGCGTTTGGTTGTTTCTTTTCCTCTGATTGAAGCACATGTTGTGAGGTTAAATCTGGGACAGTGAGCCAGACCCTTGCCATGGTAATCTCGCACTGTGAACTTCCCCAGTGTGACAGAAACGGTGTTAACTAAGTTTGACCTTCCTCTCAGGAGACATCCTTACTCCGTTCCCACCACTAGACGTAAGCACCTCATGGAATGGATTGGATTAGAATACGGGAACTGGGGGGGGACAGTGTTTCACAGTGTTTTGAAGTAGAAAATACATCCAAGTACTTAAGCTACCTTATCCTATATGATGAATAAATACTTAACAAAGTTCACACACCCGTGACATGTGGGTTCAAGATCTCCAGAAAGGGCACACTTCACCCGGTCATCAGCCACCACAAAGTTGGATCCCATTCTTCCTGCTCCCCTCGGGAGACCTGCTGGCTTACGGTTTTCCCTTGTGAAATGCTGATCTCTGTGTTGGGATGATACTGGTCTTGGAGTGAACAAGAAGTTCTTTTTCCCTGGTAAGTTTGTGTATGGTTGGTGCAATTTCTTTCCAAAATGACTGAAAATTTTGCCAGTGAAGATACTAGGTTTGGATTCTTTTTAAATGTGTGTGTGTGTGTGCGCGCGCGCGCGCGCACGCATACACACTTTTAAATCAGATTTGATTTCTTCAGAATCAATATGGTTAGATTTATTGATTGGAAAGGCATTTTGATTGTCAGATTTAGCAGGAAGGTGTACATCTTCATTTCTTATGTTTATAATACTGACTATAAAATTCCTAGTGATATTTCATTTTTCATGCATTTTCTGCCTTTCTCAGCCCTTCAGAGAACCCACTTTGGCTTTGTGGAGTGTCTGTTTTTAATTTTATTTTGCATTTTATTCTTTCTACTTTATATTTTGGCCTCCTCCTCTCCTCGATCTTTACGGTAAAAACCTAGATTACTGATTTTTCTGCCTTTCTGTGCTTTCTAATCGATGAGTTAAAAACTGCACATTTCCCCCTAAACACTGAAATGCTCCACAGGCCTGGTAGCCGGCCTGTGGCTTGATCGCTAAGCATGCCGTGTGCACGTGAAGAGAATGGGTGTTCTGCAGCAGTTCGCCCTGCCGTGGTCTTCGGTTTTCCATCGAGGTGGCCCATTACCACTTTCAACTGCTTTGCTTTTGTGTGGGTGGGTGTTTGCACCTGTGTGTGGATGCGTGTGGCAGTCGGGAGTCAGCCTTGGTGGTGTTCCTCAAAAACCTTGCACCTTGGGTTTTGAGACACAACCCTGCTGTGTCGGTGAGGCTGGGTGACCAGAGAGCTCAAGGGCGCTTCCTATGCTTCCGCCCTGGTGCTAGGATTCCAGCTGTGTCCGGTCATGGCTAGCTTTTTACTGTGGGTTCTGGGGATCAGAGATCAGCACTTGACTGACTGAGTTATGTCCCCTGACCTTAATGTCAATCAATGTTCATGCTTCTTTGTTTTTCCCTTCTCATAAAATGCAAAATCTGCTACTTTTAAAAAATTGATTACTTTAGATATTTTGAGACCATGTGAATGTTCATTCAGAACATGGCTGTTCTGGCAGGAGATCACATCCAAGACCTAGGTCTGTGTGGTCTATCTGGAATACAAACAACACCTTTAATTCAGGAGGCAGAGGCAAGCAGATCTGAGTTTAAGGCCAGCCTGGTATAGAGCAAGTTTCAGGTATAGAAAAGCTTAGGTCCAGGCATGGTGGTATGCGCCTTTAATCCCAAACAATGAAGGTAAAGTTAGCTTGTAGAAAGAAGCACCCCACGTTTGAAAGTGAGGTCTAACTGAGTGGCAGAAACAGTGAAAGATGTGGCAGAATAGGGTACTCCCAACTCTCACGAGAACAGAGAGGAAAGGGAAACTATTTAAGGGGCAACAAACGAGAATCAAGGCAGTTTTACCAGGACAGTAATAGAGAGATGGGTTGCAGAGAGAGAACTCAGGTGAAGACTGAATGAACCAGAGAATGAGAATGATCCAGGAGATTAGAGCAGATTGCTTGAGTTAGTTTGAGGCCAAGCAGAGCAATTCAGAGGATGAGAGAGAGAAGCCAGATTGAATAAGTTAGCTGGGGAAGAGTTTGAGCCAGAACAGCTGAGTTGAACCAACCAGCCAGAGCTCAGGAAAAACAAGAAAAGGTGAGCTTTTTCAGCAGTAAATCTCAGAGGCAGAAAACATTCTACAGCTAGTTTAGATTGTACGGAGGCTAGAAGCTTCCAGGACGAGGCTTAGGTGAGCAGACAGACAGTAAACCTCTGAGAAAACAATTGAACCAGGTGAATAAAAGTTCTTTTTACAACCATGCTTCTTGCATAGAGGTAAATCTAGGATTATTAAGTAATCCTGATGGATTGATCCATTATTATGAAATATTATTTCCTCAATTCCTCTCGATCCTTATTAAAGTCTACCTTGTCTGATGTTAGGTCACATTACCCTTATTTTTGTTGACGTTTGCATGGTATATGCTTTGGCAGCATTTTACTTTTCGTTTTCCTTATATTTACAATGTGTAAAAGCTTTGTGTGCTGGCTAGGCTAGTTTTCTGTCAAATTGATACAAGCTAGAGTCATCTAAAAGGAAGAAGCCTTGATCAAGGAAATGCTTCCATAAGATCCAGCTGTAGAACATTTTCTTAATTAGTGATTTGTGGGACAGGTGATCTATGTGACCAGGGGAGCCAGCCCAGAGCAAGAGTGAGGTCAGGATGTGTCCAGACCCCCAAACTCTCATCTTGAGACTGGTAGGAGTAAGGACTGCCCCCTCCCTGTACTGGGCCTGCATGTCCTGTGCACATAGCCTTTCAACCCATTACCTCTGCTACCCTTGAGGTCGTTATGCAGCCTGGTGACAAAGTTAAAATTTCCTATTTCCTTATAAGGACATGTCCAGCCACCAGCTGGAATTCCGTTCCATGAGAATGAAGCACTCCCAGCCCCTCAGCCCCAGCCAATAACCTGAAAACCCCTGCCTACTTTCCCAAGGTTTTTACAGCCCTTATGCCCCCAATAAGCAACAGCTGTTTCACCGAACACTATCTTGGAGAAGGCTTTTTCTCCCACTCTTACCGCCCAACTGAGATCCTGTAACCCACCTGCCCAGTTAGGCTTCATTCCTTCCAGCCTGGTGCACAGTGGATGCTCTGAGCGCAGAAGCAGAACCTAGTGGCACAGCAGTGATTGATAGGGGAGGGCCCGGCCCATGGTGGGTTGGGGCCATCACTGACCTGGCGGTCCTCGTTTTATAAGAAAGTATGAGCAAGCTATGATGGGCAAGGCAGTAAGCAGCGCCTCTCCATGGCCTCTACGTCAGCTCCTGCCTCCAGGTTCCTGCCCTGTTTGAGTCCCTGTCCTGACTTCTTCAGATAGATATGATGTGGAACTATAAGCCAAGCAAACCCTTTCTTCCTCAACTTGCTTTTGGTCATGGTGTCTCTTCACAGAAGTAGCAACCCTAACCCAGACACTTTATAGATTACGCTTTTGTTTTCAAAATGGTGTGAATGAAAGAAGCTTTCCCAATGTTCCACAAATCACAATAGGCAAGGAATACACAGTTTGGATCAGTGCAGATATTCTTTGCATCCAGATCTAATTTTATCCCCATTGGTTTGTTTTGTTTTTGTTTTTTCTCTTTTGAGAAAGAGTCTCTCTGTGTAGCCTTGTCCTGGAACTGTGTAGACCTGACTGGCCCCAAACTCTCAGAGATCCCCCTTCCTGCCTCCCAAATGCTGGGACTCAAGGCGCGCAGCACCACTCTGACATCCACTCTTTCTAGTGTGATTCTTGAAGCTCCTGTGAGAACCCTCTCTTCAGGTGGCCTTTAATTCAGAAAAGCGGTTATGTAGACCAATGGAGGCATTTTTCAAATGCTTGTCAAATATACAATAAGCTGTATATGTCCTTATAAGCCTTCCATATATAATTATCTGATAAATATTTTTGTATTCCTTATAAACTTTGTGCAGCATGGTACCAGCTTGCTTATTATATGACATTAGAACTTACTCTTATCCATAATCGAGGTTTCAGACATTTGTCCTTCCTATGCAGTGTGACAAGTGGCTAGCGAGGATTCCAACTCCAGGTACCATGCTCTTGAAGCTCGTGCTATGGAATCTACTATTGCAGTCTTCTTTTTCATGAGGGAAAGAGACCATGTATTTCAATACATTACTTCTTAAAATAGATGTGTTTGCGGCTGGAGAGCTGGAGCAGTGGTTAAGAGTGGTTGCTGTTCTTCCAGAGGTCCAGCGTTCAGTTCCCAGCACCCCGGTTGCCTGACCCACAGCCTCCTGTAACTCCAGATTCCGGGGTCTGATACTCCTTCCTGGCCACCACAGGCTTTTACACACACACACACACACACACACACACACACACACACACACACACAGTATTAACATAGTCATTAAAAAATATTTTATTATTTATATAGCATTCTACCTGCATGTGTGTCTGCACGCCAGATCTCATTTTAGATGGTTGTGAGCCACCATGTAGTTGCTAGGAATTGAAGTCAAGACCTTTGGAAGAACAGCCAGTTCTCTGAACCTCTGAGCCGTCTCTCCAGCCACCTATAGTCATCTTTCAATTGGAATATATTACATTCATACTATAATAACTATTACTGATTTTAAATATGCCATCTTGAGTTTCCTTTTTTATTCATGTTCTTTTTGTCTCTTGAACTTAAAAATGAAATTAATCCTAATACTTTTAAATGTTTCATTTAATCTTCATTTTGCTAAATTGTTGGGACCACAAAGGTTCTTGCATGCACAGCAGGCACTAGGGAAACCAGGCATGTTAAAACACCCAGGGCTGTATTTTCAAAGGAAAAGATGGACGACCTGTTTCCTGTCCACAGGGCTGGGAATGGAGGTAGATAAAAGGATAGGCAGCTCCTATTCTCTGTGTAGTGCCAGGCAACACAGACGTGCGATCCAGATATCACCTACGCTATTTACTGTCTGAAAATTTACTTCAACAATTTAAAAAAATAGTTTTTATGTATGTACATGTGTGTGAGTTTGTGTTTGTTTGTACCACATGTGCGGTCCCGTGGAGGTGGAGTTAGAGGCAGTTGTGAGTTGCTTGGCGTGGCTGTGGGGAACAGAAGCTGAGTCCTCTGGAAGAGCAGCAACCTGTATCCTTCCATCTTCCAGCACAGGTTCTGTGTATGGAATTCTAGGCTGGGTCACAGTAAGCTACTGCAATCAGCTAGGACTGAGCTCCACTCCCTCAGGACAGAGTATCTGAGCTGTATATCCCCTCTTGACCCTCATTCCTGCTGGCACTCACCCCTGTGTGTGTGGGGGGGTGTCATCTAGGCGCTCACCTTTGTAGTTTGTTTTTTGTTTTGTTTTTGCTGTTTGAGACAAGGTTTCTCTGTGTAGCCCTGGCTGACTTGGAAGCCTCTCTGTAGATCAGGTGGGCCCTGAATTTAAAGAGATCCACCTGGCTTTGCCTTCTGAGCTCTGGGATTAAAGCACCACAGCTGGGCATGGTGGCATACGCCTTTGATCCCAGCACTTGGAAGGCAGAGGAGGCAGGCAGATTGCTGTGAGCTCGGGGCCCAGCCTGGTCTACAAAGGGAGGCCGGGACAGCCAAGCCCACAGAGAAACCCTGTCTCAGAAAACAAAGAAACAAAACAAAAAGAAACCCAAAATGAAACCAAAAGGTATGCACCACCACCACCTGGAAGCTTTCATGGGTTTTGTTTTGTTTTTTAATTTTTTATTAATTACACTTTATTCATTTTGTATCCCCCCATAAGCCCCTCCCTCCTCCCCTCCCGATCCCGCCCTCCCTCCCCTTTCTGCATGCATGCCCCTCCCCAAGTCCACTGATAGGGGAGGTTCTCCTCTTCTTTCTGATCTTAGTCTATCAGTTCTCATCAAAAGTGGCTGCATTGTCCTTTACTGTGGCCTGGTAAGGCTGCTCTCCCCTCAGGGGGAAGTGATCAACAAGCAGGCCAATCAGATTATATCAGAGGCAGTCCCTCTTCCCATTACTATGTAACCCACTTGGACACTGAACTGCCATGGGCTACACCTGTGCAGGGGTTCCAGGTCATCTCCACGAATAGTCCTTGGTTGGAGTATGAGTCTCTGGGAAGTTCCCTGTGTTCAAATTATCTTGTTCTGTTGCTCTCCTTGTGGAGCTTTCATGGTTTTAAGTTTAGTCTTTTGCTCCTACTTGCCAGTTCTGTGTTTCTAGACTTCTAACAGGAGACAGAGGGCACATTCATACAGGACTCCCAAGAGAAGTTCAGCGAAGCAAGCATGTACAGTGGTGCCAGCTGCACTGTGGGAGACCGAACCGACGGTGAATAAAATACCCTCCAGATAACGACAGATCAAACAGCTCCTTCTTCCAGGACCGATCGGACAAAGTCAGGTCCAGCCAAGTTGCTAGACCTAGAGAGAAGCCATACTAAGTGAGCCTTCCAAATGGAGCTGTGACCTTTGGCCTAGAGACTGCTGACACTCCTGCCTGGCAGGAATGCAGCTGGAGCTGGGAGAGTTCATCCCGCCCACTCTCCCTGTCTCTACCACCAGAATCCTTCCCATGAAGGTCAGGGGACGGGGGATCCATGGGACTGGCTGTGATAGCGCATCTCTTGTTCCAGCACTGAGGAACAAGAGAGACTGAAGTGTTCCAGATGAACCTCTGTAGGAAAACATTGTCTCAACTGAAATGGCAACTTTTAAAAGGTATTGGAAGCTGGGAGCCTGGGCAATCACTGACACAGCGCACAGATGCTTTTGGGGTACAGAGAGCATGATGAGAGTTGTTTTGGAGTGGTCCAAGTGAAGACTCATATGTAGCCTACATTTTTACTCTTGTGCATCACGAATAGGCATTTTATTTTATTTGTTTGTTGTTTATTTTGGCTTTTTGAGACGGGGTTTCTCTGCGGAGCCTGACTGCCCTGGAACTCATGTTGTAGGCCAGGCTGGCCTCAGACTCAGAAATCCACCTGCCCCTGCCACCCGGGTGCTAGTATTAAAGGCGTGCACCACCACCACCCAGCTGACAAATAGACGTTTTGATAGATATATTTGGTGGAGCTTGGAGAGTTGAAAGAAAGCCTGAAGACTGGACACTTACTATGATTGTGTGTGTGTGTGTGTGTGTGTGTGTGTGTAGCTAAAGCATGTGCACATAGGTGCCAAATGATGGACCATGGAAAGTAATGACAGACTCAGCAAAAATATATCTGAATAAGGTGGAGATGGTGTCATGTGTCTAGAACTTCGAAAGGAGTATTAGCACGTGAAAGTGGAGGAATGGTGACCTGGAAGACACTGGAGCTGAGGACCGCACGTAGGCCCTACATGTCACGAGGAACAGAAGAGTAGGCGGCATCCCCTGTAGAGGGCCACAGAAACGCCCCGGGAAGAAAAAGGTGCCCAGCAACCATGGCACTTACCGGCTGCTGTTTCCAAGGGTGAACATGGCAGGACTGGGAGAGAGCGGGAAGGGGCAGGCCGCATGGGCGCAATGGGAACTATTGTGTCTCACTTGAGAGAACCCATCAGTGGCGGCACCACTAAGAAGGTCAGCAACCCCTCTCCCTGTGGTGTGCGGAAGCAGGGTGCAGTGTTGGTGGCTCTCACAGAGCGCCAGCACCCCTCCCTGCTCACATGGGAAGTGAGCACACTTTGCACAGTACACAGACTTAGGACAGTTCCGGAGGGGAGGAGCTTCCTGCTAGTAAATTATTTCCAAGAAATGAACGAACAGGGCTGGAGGGGTGGCTCAGAGGTTAAGAGTGCTGTCTGTTCTTCCAGAGGTCCCGAGTTCAATTCCCAGCAACCACATGGCGGCTCCCAACCATCCATAATGAGATCTGATGCCCTCTTCTGACATGGAATGTACGTGCAGACAGAGCACTCATACACATAAAAATAAACATTTAAAAAACGAATGAGCGTATTGCTACTATTGTTATTATGTATTGCTGTTATGTAATGGTTAGGGCTGTCAGCTGGAGAGGGTCTGGGATCACCCAGGAGACAAGCCTCCAGGCTTACCTGGGATTACACCAGCCCTGATTGCATGAGCCTCTGGGCGTCCTGTGAAGGGTTGTCTTGATTGGGATAGTGGGCTGGGAAGGCTAGGGCGCCGGACATTTTAGATTCGAGGAAGCTGGTTTCGCATTCGTTTTCTTTTTCCTGGGTGTAAATATGCTACCAGCTTCCTCAAGCTCCAGCTCCTGTAGTCAAGTGTTCACAGACCCCGGTCCCTACCCCTAAGCTCTGCCCCTAACTCCCATCCCTATCCCCTACCCCTAGCCCCGCTCCTTGCTCCAGCTCCTAAGCTCCCACCTCTTAACTCCTCACTCCTAATCCCCTACCCCTTACCCCTACCCCTAGCCCCTTACCCCTAAACCCCTACACCTCTAGCCCCACCATCACCCCTAATTCTTCCACTCTTAACCCTCATCCCCACTGGAATGATGGGCTTTACCTTCAAAATGTGTGCCAAGATAAACCCGTTCTCCTATAAATTCCTTTTGTAAGGGCATTTTAGCTCAACAACAGAGAAAGTAACTAATTTACATTATAAATAGGCTTAAAGAATAGGTTCAAATTACAGTCATTATCATTCAGTTTTAAAGGCAGAAGCGGACAATAATATATATGCTCTAAAATTTTCTTTAAAACATTTCTAGCAACTACTCCTTATTGGGATTCAATGAATCCATGAATTTTCAAATGAGAAGGATTTGAAACCACTGTCTTCTAAATATATTAAATACACAAAGCAGTTTTTTTCTGTCACTTATGCTGGCAAGTGAATCAATAGCTCAATAACTGAAATCAGGATTTTAAACGTGGTTATGATGGTTAGAAACACCAGCTTTCACTCAGCAAGGCAGAGGAAGGTGGATCTCTGTGAGTTCAAGGCCAGCCTGCTCTACAAAGCCAGTTCAGGACAGCTGAGGCTACACAGAGAAACCCTGTCTTGAAAAAAAAATCAAGAGAGAGAAACCAGCTTTAAGAATAGATTGCTGTGAGTTAAGCAAGCAACTTGAGCACTTTAATTTGCAAAGAACTGATAAAGAGGGGTGGTTTTCACATTGTGGCTCCCAGGCCTAGAGAAACGTCTTCATCATCGTATGTGTGATATGGCTTTCGGGGCTCTGGACGTCTTCATAAAAGCTGAGCCGCATTTCCTTCTTTTGGAGATAAATGGGCATTTTCTTGCCTTCCACACCCATTAGCTTCAATGCCATTGGGCCCAAGTTGACATACTCCTGTGGTGAAGAGGAGAGGTAATTGGCAAGTGAGCTTGATAATGAGTTGTCCCTTTCCTGGGCAGACCTTCACCTGACAGAACTCTTTGCCCTGCTGATTGTGTGACGGCTGTACATACATGGAATGTGAACGCCGCCGCAACATTTAAAAAATATACTTTTTAGGTTTATATTCCCTGTGGGCTGTAGTAGAAAGCTGAACCGGTGAGCAGAAGGGAAGGCTGATGATCTCAGGGGGAGTGAGGTGGGTTGGGTGGTGGAGATGTGTCGCCTGCAGGCTGCTTTGTTGGTGAAGGAGAACTTGCATGGTCCTCCACATGCCAGGGCAAAGCCACAGCAGACTTTTCTGCATTATCCAAAAGTATCAAATAAAACTATCTGGAGAGTTCCACAAGTGCTGTGTGGACCAGATCATGTAATCCTTGAGCAACTTTTCCACAAATTTCAGTCTTTCCCCAGGCTCTTTGGCTACTGTATTGGTAAAACTTAGCCTACAGCCAAGGTGTATGTAGTCAGGCAACACAAAGAACTGGAAAGTTACTGGCTAGAAAATCCTCTAGCCAGCCCCAGATGCCCAGGCCCTTCCTGGGAAGACTCCTACGCCATAATTGGCGTGTTCAACAGGCACACCAGCAAATCTTTCTGGAGTGCTCCCCGTGCCTGTGATAAACACGGGGCCGCTGAGGGACAGCCTGAGTAGCATACTCCTCTCTCCATGGTAGTTGTTGACTCGTGTCTGAAAATCCATCTTTGAGCTTTAGCTGCCATTCCCTTAAAATTCTCAACCATGAACAGGTGCCTGGCGTGTTGGCAGGGTGCTCAGTATTTATGTGAACTTAGAAGAGGAGGCGATGCCTCACCTTTCCAAATGCTTGCCACCGTATGAAGTTTGATGAACATCTGCACGTTCCACGCCATGGCCGCTGCAGCTCCTCCACCAAAGCTCATAAGAATACCTTTCATCAACCCAGGGGCATTCAGCTTACCGTCTGTTGTCCACAATTATCAGCCATCAGCACGATACAGCAGGAGTTAGGATTCCAGGATGCTAGTGGTGGTGGCTGGGCATTTAAATGGCAAAAACTCTAAAACATCCATCCTTTAATTTTTTTTTTTTTTCAATGCTGAAAACCAAACCAAGAGCCTCCTACACATTTATCGATCTCTGTTACCACCTCGGTCACTCGAGGGGCTACAGGGAGACCGAGTCACCATCATCTTGCTTGACATAGGAGTACCCCCTCTTGAGGTGGGCCGGTTTTGCCCCAGTCTAGGCTTCAGATGAGGGTGGCCCTAACTAGCATATGGCTGTGACTGCCCAAGTGAGAACCTGGTGAAGCCATTGCTCAATCCCCAGCTAACAGAGCCCTGAAGGCACATAAAAGGTATTGTTTTATACTGCTAGATTTAGGGACAGTTTCTTAGGTAGCGTAAGATAACTTACCCCTTCTCTTGTAGCTGACTGACTGGAAGTGGGAGCAAAAAGAATAGCCCAGGAGAGGCCAATGGTGGGCTGGTTTTACTAGGAATTACAGGTCAGTTTTTCAGTGTTTTCATTTCGGGTCTCTTCTGCCAGCATTGGAGTCACTGATATTCTGGTTAGAACCGTGTTCTCACCTTGAAGTCCTGCTCATCCTCGTGCAGTAAGTAATGAATGACAGAGCCCTCTGTGACGGAGTCCTCTTTGGCGGGGACGTCCTCTCCTTCCTTCTGCTTGACTTCCGGGCTGCTTTCCTGTGGGAGGTCCAGCATATCTCCACTCTCGGTTTCAGAGGGCAGTTTCTCCTCTGGGGCTAAAGCAAAGAAAGAAGTTGTTGGGAGATGGTTTTGTGCATGGTGCAGTCAGGTGCTGCTTTGTGTCTCAGAGAGTCCGGTTGCAGCACGAGCATTGCCATTATTATTGAAGAATCTCCTGTCTCAGCATTGTGTGAAAACTGTTCTCCATCATTTCTGGTTGGTTAATAAAGAGCTCAACAACCAATAGCTGGGCAGGAGAGGTGAGGGGAGGCAGCATTTCATTCCTAGTTAGAGGGTCCCAGGTGGAGAGAGAGGGAAGAAGAGATGAGAGGTCACCATGGGAGAGTTACCATGAGGACATGGATGGAGCAGGAGCAGCCAGGGTGAAACTAGATGCCAGGTAATGGGGCACATGGCTGGGAATTAGGCTAGGTCAGCATGGTTGGGTTAGAATAGATAAGAGTCAGCTATAGTGCTTAAGGCTTATTAATAAGTTGAATAGGTCTCAGCATCATTATTTGGGAGCTAGAGTGGGTGTAGAAAAAAACCTTTATTTTTACAATAATTAAATAATATTTTGAGCAGATGACAAAATACAATGCCATTGTTGGTCACATTTTTTTATTTGAAAGAACTCTAAACTTAGAAATGTCAAATTTGGGGCTAAAGGAATGGCTTAGCTTAATCAGTACTGTGACAGTGACGCCTCCACGGGGCCCTCGGTTCAGTCCCCGGCGCTGCCACCACCAAACCCAATATATCTTAGAGAAAAAGTATAGAATTTATGAAACAACTTAATAAAGAAAATAGTAACAAAAGAAGCAGAGGCAGGTGGATCTATGTGAGTTCAAGGCCAGCCTGGTCTACTGAGTGAGTTCCAGGAAAGCCAAGGCTACACAGAGAAACCCTGTCTCAAACAACCAAAAAACCAAACCAAAACAAAATGGAAGTAATATAAATTATATAGAAGTAAGTGATGGGTACATTTTAAGAGCTATTCGACATCCTTCTTATAGCTAAGACCTTAACCATAACCACCTGGGGTTATATTGACTCAGGGGTGTGCTGTTATCAGTGTAGGCAACACCCCATTCCTCTCTAAAGGCATCTCCTTAATTCATTATAAAACATGATGAGATTGATAGAAAATGGGATTAAACCTCGGGAGCAGCACAGTGTGTCTGCAATGTCAGCCCTTGGGAGGCTGAAGCAAGGGGAGCATGAGTTCAAGCCCAGCCTGTGCTGTTTGGAAATACCTTAGAAAGAAGAAAGTGTCTGGGAGAAAAGGAAGGGAGGGACAGAGGGAGGAAAAGGACAGGGAAAGGGAAGGGAGGAGTTGACAGACAGGAGAGTGGAGCAGGAGGAACGCTGTGGGAGGAGGGGCGGAGAGGTGCCGCTCTAGATCTGCTCCTCACGGCCCAGTGCCTCCCTACGGGCAGGATGCTGTGCTTTAAGGCAAGGAGAGCCTCATTGCAGGGAACTGTACCTGTGTCCTTCTCTGGCAATTTCAAAGACATGTCTTCCTCTGTCACTTGCAGCCCAGCTGCTTGAGTGAGATACAGTTTCCTGAGAGAACAAATAACAGCCTGTCAGTCAATAAATACCAGCCCGTGTGCTCACCAGCATCCATCCCTCCCCAGAATATGGAGACAAAAGGGAAACTGAGACCTGCTTTACATGCTTCAGGAGCATAAGGCTTGTTGAAATGATAAATGACACAGCATTATCTAAAGTGATAATTCCTAGCGAGATAGGTAATGATTAGTGTGAGAACTCTGGGAATCAGAAAGAACAGCCTTTGAGTGAGCCTTGGGGACAAGGAAGGTTTCCTGAGGAGATGAAATCTGAACGTTAGTCTTGTAGAACCAGAAGTTCACTGGGGAAAAGTAAACGGGGAGGGAAAGTTCCAGAAGGGACAGTGAGAATGATACCAGTTAGGCCACTGTAGATTTTCAGTAAGAAGATCATTAAGAAGTGCTGAGGCCGTAGCTCAGTGCTAGAGGGCTTGCCTGGCAGGTATAAGGCCCATGTGTGGAGGAGGATGGTGGGGAAGGGGAAGAGGAAGAGGAAACGGAGAAACACATATAAACTATTTAAAACACATACACACAGTGTTTCTATAAGTTTGGACTTGCAACACATACCACTGTTTGTTAATGTTTTGAATTATTCCTTTTTGTTTGACAGGTAAGAGTGTTTTGCCTGCATGTAGATGCACCATATGTGTGCAGTACCTCCAGAGGCCAGAAGAGGGCACTGGATCCCTTGATGCGGGAGTTACGTATGGGGGTGCTGGGACTTTAACCCAGATCTTTTGGAAAAGTGGCCAGCGCTCTTAATTACTGGGCCATCTCTGTAGCCACCAAGTTCCCTTCTTTTTGAGTACTGCCATCTAGTGGAAACATTGAAGAATGCAATCTTTCTTTTTCAAACAGGGTTACTCTGTAACCCAGGCTGGTTTAGAACTATGGCCTATGAAGGCAGGCCTTGAATTACCGTAATCCTCTTGTGTCAGCCTCCTGAGTGCTGGAATTACAAGTGACACCCGGATAAATAATTTTTTTTTTAAATCAAACCAAACAAAAACCCCACAAACTTTTTACAGGTATAATGTCTACAGAACACTTTCTAGAAGTGTTGTGACATTGACCAGGGCATTCTTAAGGCAGCAAACGCTAACTGCATTGGCCAGAGAATGCCTCACCTTGGTATTTTGAGATCCACAAGTTTACACTTAAACAGCTGGTCAATAAGCACCAAATTTTCCTTTTCTAGTTGATGAATAGTCCTTTCCAGGTCTTCAACCTCCTTCCTGTGAATTTTAATCTGTTTGCAGAAAAGGGGAATGGGTATCAGTACTTACTGGCTTCATCCAGTGATGTCTTCTACAGCAAACTCAACTCCTGAAAGGGACATTTGCCTGAGGGAAGAGCTATTATTTATTATGGGGTTTGCCATGGTTAAGAAGGAACAGTGGGGCTGTTTTCTAGGTCATTGCCAGACTCGGCAGGCAGTTATTACAGAGCAGAAACTGTCCTTTTCTAGTCCTTTTCTATCCTTCTGAAGCATGGCTGAACTTAGGTATGAGCTAGAAGCAGAGGCAGAAGAACAAAATTCATTTAGCAATATGGTACATTGTCTCTCTAAAGGTGACAATAAGACATTGAAAACATGCTGGGACAATTGGTGCATAGGGTGGTGCTTTTTTTTTTTTAATACCTAAAAGCTCTCTCTATTAGCCTCTATAATAAGACTGTGTTCTCTCTGAGCTTGGTGTCAGTTCTGAGAAATGCCATCTTGTGAAATATTTGCTAACTCATTTATTCTGCTGTATCAGACTGTTACTATGTGTTAGAAAATGTATTACAAATGATCAAGATACAAAATTAATTTAGCAATCTGATCTCAGCCTGGGTGGTCAGTTATTGTGGGAAGAGGGAGAGGTGACAAGAGAGACGGCAGCTAACCCAGAACTTGAAAGTGGAACGGGGACTCTTGATGGAGATACAAGTCATGTCTCCTGGGAAAAAGGAAACAAGTGAACAAAGGCAAATTATTAAAATGGAAGAAAATTATTAAAATGGGGAGGAGTTGGGGATTGGCTGCACCACTAAGAGACAAATACTGCCCAAGAACCTGGCTTTCGTCCTCAAGGTGATGGCAAGTAACTGCCTTACCGGACATACTGAATGTATAATTTTTTAAAATTGAATCAAAAATGAACAGAATTTACCAGTTTGGCTGATGGAGTTCCCATTAGTCTTTCTAAACTGTTTGTTTGTTTGTTTTTGAGACAGAGTTCTCTGTTTAGCTTTGGCTGTCCTGGACTCGCTTTGTAGACCAGGCTGGCCTCAAACTCACACTGATCCTCCTGTTTCTGCCTTCCTGAGTGCTGGGATTATGGGCGTGAGCCACCGTGCCTGGCTCTCCTATCAGTCTTTTAAAAGCGTGTTTGGGATCTTTTGTCTAAAGAAGGTTGTCAGTTCTCCTTACTAGGGGACCCATATGGAGACTGAGCTTTGTATGGACTACATCTGAACAGGCTGTCTTGGTCCTCTCCATGCATGGTCCTTGGTTGATGTGTCAGTGAGAATAAACAATTCACTCCTCTGGCCAAGAGAAGCTAACAGCTTCTGCTTTGTTACTGAGAGTCGATGATAGGTGAGAATCTTGAAGCCTCCATATTAGTCATTTATTAAATATATGGGTCCTTACGTGGGCAAGCTTCCGAGCTAGAGATATGTCCTGGCTAGTTTTATGTCAACCTGACACAGCTACAGTCATCAGAAAAGAGGGAGACTTAACTGAGAAATTGACTCCAGAATATCAAGCCAGGTGCAGTGGTGCACACCTGTAATCCCAGCACTCAGAGAGGAAGAGACAGGCAGATCTCTGTGAGTTCGAGGCCAGCCTGCTCTACCAAGTGAATCCAGGACAGCCAAGGCTACACAGAGAAACCCTGCCTTGAAAAACAAACCATCAAACAAACAAAAGATCAGGCTGCAGGAAAGCTTGTAGGGTATTTTTAAAATTAGTGATTGATGTGGGTGGTCCCCATTCCTGGGGCTGGTGGTCCTGGGTTCTATAAGAAAGTAAATTAAGCAAGTTGAGCAAGCCATGAGGAGCAAGCCAGGAAGCAGCACTGATAGCCTTTGCATCAGTTCCTGCCTCCACGTTCCTGCTCTGTTTGAGTTCCTGTCCTGGCTTCCTTCAGGGATGGACAGTGATATAGAAATGTATGCCAAATAAACCCTTTCCTCCCACCTTGCTTCGTCATGGGAATGACGGCCCTAACTGGGACAGAACTGCTCTAGAATATCGTGGGGTGTTACTGTGACAGATACGTTGTTTCGGGGAAGATTGTGGAAAGACTTTGGAGCTTGGAAGTTAAGAAAGATGAGAGCAATGTGGGTGAGGGAGGCCTGGCTTGTAAAGTTACAGAGGGAAGTTTGGGGGCCACTTAAAGCCTGTCACATCTGTTGCATATTTTGAGTTAAGAGTCTGTGTTGCTGTTAGTGGCCGCGGAGCACTAGCTACTCTTCCAGAGGACCCAGATTCAATTCCAAGCACCTACATGGCAGCTCACAGCTTCAGCAGCTCCAGATCTAGGGGATCCGACACCCTCACACACAAACGTGCACGTAAAACACCAGTGTACCGAAAATAAAAGTAAAATTCTAATAAAAAAAATCCGTGTTCTGGTTCGCTGGGAATAAAGAATCACCTGTGACTAATAAAGAGAACAGAACCATGTAAGCAAAACCTTTGCTTTACTGGGGATATTGATGCTGGTCAGCTGGAGCTAAGAAATTAGCAGTGATAAAGAAGAGAGCAACATCAGTAAGGTTCCTCAGAGCCAGCACAACATAGGATATACGAGTGAGCAAGACTCAACCTTTCCCCAAAAGACCGCTTGGAAAGCCACAGCTAATTAGAGACAATTGTGAGGTCATGGCTCAGACTGCTGGCAGCTTAGAGCTGGGCAGAGAGACAAATCATACTTACTTACTTGTCTCAGACATTTAAGTCTATAATAAGCCAGTGGTTGGTGTTTAGGGTCTTAGGTGTTCAGAGATGATTAACTTGATTACAAGTTTGAATGCCTTAAGGAAAGGTTTGTTTTTCAAAGCATGAGAAAGACATCATAGAAGCTGTGCACAGAGAACAATATTTGGAAGCTGTCTGGCCATGGGCTAGGCCCTGAGATACCTTTGCAGGGGTTGGGAAATCACCTCCCTCTTCAGAGTGGTGTTCACATCAATGCTGACTCCCCTAGGCTTTGGAAATGGTAGGGAAACTAAAACTAATTCCTTTTCATAATCATGTAGATACTCTTAGACTTCTCGAGTAAGGAACATAAGAGGGAAGAAAAGGTGGGAAACTATGTTTCTCTAAATACCTAAGAAGTGTAGAGATCAGGGCAGACAAGTCAAACCATTTCAGCCAGGAATCTAGGGGCCTGCTAAAATGTATGCACTTGACCTTTTCATCTGCGAGTCTGCTTGAGCGCTGTGCCTCCTTGAGATCCTGAGTCTTGTCTTGTTTCTCTACACTAAAGTAATGAAAATATTTGAAAATTTCAATTGTCATTTTCCTAATAAGTAGCTGACTGAAAACCTACAAGAAAAATAATGCACCAGGATGTCCTGCACCCTTCACATATATCTATGTTCCGCGTTTTTTTGCTGAGAGAGAACGAGTGGTGCATTCTCTTAGCAACATTTTTCAAGCCATTACATGCCTTTCTCAAAGAAATGTATCAACTTAATTCTGTTTTGGGGCAACTTTTGAATAGTGGTAAAATTAATAATAAGAAATAATTTTCATTAATTTTTTGAGTAAATTTAAGCATGCCAAAATGAATATTTATTGTAATAGAGAAATTAAAACTACTGAAGTTCCTTAAAATGCTTTGCCCTTTTTTTCTAACCTCTGTGATTTAATTAAACTTGACATTTTCCCTTTTATTTCCAGAAGTAAAAAATTTTAAATGAAACCAAATATAATTTGAAGCTTCAAAAGAAAGAGGGCACCAAAACAGCCTTTCTTATCAGTCAAATACAGAATTTTTAAAATAAGATCTGTGACATCTTATAAATTAAGAGTTGAATAGTAATTATGAGATCACACCGTTGTATTTAGTAAAATTATAATAAATAAATATCCCCTAACATTCTATTATTAACCCACCTTGAATTTTAAATTATTGAAACCTTGTTTTACCTATCTATCTATCTATCTATCTATCTATCTATCTATCTATCATCTATCTTTTTTTTTTTTTTTTTTTTTTTTTTTACTTTTGAAGCAAGGTTTCTCTGTATAACTGCCATGGCTGTCCTGGAACTCGATTTGTACCAGGCTGGCCTCAAACTCACAGGTATCCATCTGCCACTGCCTTCCCGAGGGCGGGAACTAAAGGTGTGCACCAGCATGCCCAGCTGCCTTTATTTATTTATTTATTTATTTATTTATTTATTTATTTATTTATTT
>NW_026596046.1:25650204-25651751 GCF_907164565.1 Psammomys obesus
TTTATTTATTTATTTATTTATTTATTTATTTATTTATTTATTTATTTATTTTAGATACAGTCTCATGAAGACTAAGCTAGCCTTGAACTTGCTATATAGCAAAGGATGACCTTTAACTTCTGATTCTTCTATCTCCATCTCAAAGTCTTATTTAAAATAAAAAATTCATTCTAATTACTTGGGAATAATAGCATAAACCCTTATTAATATAACTTTACAATTTAATAGTAAATTGACAGTTGTTGTCAGGCTGGTCTTGGTAGCATAGGCCTATAATCCTAGTTACTCAAGAGTCTGAGACAGGGTTTAGGTCAATGTGGACTACAGAATAATTTCAAAGGTAGCCTGGGCAATGTAGGGAAACCTTGTCTCCTAACATGAAAAGCGCTGGGACTGCAGTTCAGCACAAGACGATGGGCTCAACTCCAACACTGAAAAAAAAAGGGGGGGAGGGCGTCTAAAAGGAAGAGAAAAAAGGGCTGGGGGGAGCCAAGTGGTTGAATCCTTGCCTAGTGGGCACAAGGCCTGAAGTTCAATCCCTTAGTGCCCCTCACACATGGTAAAGCTAGTTGGCAGTATCACAGAAAGGGAATACCATTTGTCCCCTAGTTTTCTGGACCCTTTAACTCTCCTCAGTCAGATGGGAAGAGAAGGGGGAAAGCCAAAAAGCGACTTTTCTATTAGTGTTTCTGGACAGGGAGAAACAAGGAGAGAAATGAATAAGGAATTCAACGTCTCACTGTGGGGTATAATGTTCTTCTGGAATGTATATAATTTGTCCTTGTTCATTCAAATGCTGATTTCTCGACCCCACCATCTGGTTTCAATCCTAACATTGCATTGGGATGTTTATTCTAAGCATCACCTGTCTCAAGTTTGTTTAAGCATGCCACCATTTGTTTTCTGTCTTGTCAATAAAACAACCAGCCAATGCTGAACAATGGAGAGAATAGGGTGGGACATCCTGGTCCAGAGGGGAAGATAAAGGAGTGGGAGGGGGGGTCTGATAAAAAGATTGGAGAGGAGGACTTAGAACTACAAGGAGAGATGAACTGGACCTAAGATATGACTAAAAGCAAGTATGCTGGGTGAAATCTGAATGGGAGGAAAGTATGAGGGCTTGGAGGTTTAGGGTGGAGTAACTATTGTCCAGCATATGATCTAGGTTAATTAAATAGATCCTAGTCTCTGTGTGGTGATTTGTGTATACAGCTAGTTTAGGAATAACCGCTGTTTAACTAAAAGATAAATCAATAATAAACTTTAATAATCAACAAATGGCGTACCAAGCAGGGCAGAATTTATAGTAATCTAGCAGAATTTACAGTAATCTAGCAAGAATTTATGTAGAAAGTAAAACTAGAGAGAAGTTTCTTAGTTCTGTTCTTAAGAACAAAGCAACGGCAGTTCCTAAACTAGGAGTTCACAGATTCCTGATCAGACAGAGCCCTTGCAGAGCAGCAAGGCCTCCAGCAAGCTACGGAAAATAAATAAATAAATAAATAAATAAATAAATAAATAAATAAATAAATAAATAAATAAATAAA
>NW_026596046.1:25651761-25732126 GCF_907164565.1 Psammomys obesus
AAATAAATAAATAAATAAATAAATAAATAAATAAATAAATAAATAAAAATTTAAAAAAATGATACATAAAAACCCAAGAGAGGCAGTTTCTTTAGGTAGAGAGAAAAAGTGGCTGATTGATAAGGAAACTTCTCAAAGCCAGACTTTGCTAGCCAAGGCAGAAAGCAAAATCCCTTTGAGAAGGGATTCATTATGAGGAGCTTTGTGGACCCAGTAACTTCCCAGAGTGAGGCAGAGAAAATACCTCTCCCTGGAAGGAGGAGCCAGAGACAGACTGAAAAGCTTCAAGCATCTGAAGTAATAAGGCCTGAAAGGGGAGCTGAATTTACGAAAGTAAAGTCCTTAGGGAAAGGTTTTGAGATTAGAAAAAGATAATTTCCTTTGTTGAGAATGGAGGAAGATATAGTGACACAGTGCTTCCGGGTACCACTGGAGTTTGTTTCTCTTAGTCTACAAATAATTTTATCACTGATGACTTCAGTTTTGTATATCCTCTTTGGGAAAGATCATGATAAGACAGACCTGTGTGGCAGCCCATTTGGAGTTAATGGCAAATTGGAGTGCGCATCTCAGCAGTGGAATTCAGCCTCTTGGCCCTGGTTCCTATCTAAAGCTTGGTGGCTCAGAGATTGACCCTGACAGTTCTACAGCAGAGGGCTCTGACCCTGAGAACTAGACAATACATTCCATGCAACCATGGTAACCAGACAGCAGGTTCTGTGTAACCTTGAGTGAGCCCTCATATGTTTTGGCTAAGTAAAACTGCCTCTGTGAGAAACTGCTTGTACTTTCCTGCTATTTAAGTGTTAACTTGACGTTCAGTTAACAACACCTTGATCAAAGCCTAGACTTGGTGTCCCTCTTTGTGTCGCCTTGCTCTCTCTCCCCCCAGCCTTCACTCAGGTGGTATCCAGGTTTCACTGCAGGTCAGTGATAGACTTGGAGAAAGAAGAGATTGAGAAAATAAATGATAAATTAAAGGCCATAGAACAGAGGTTGGGGGAAATCTTTGAATCAAAATAGAGAGCCTTCAGGGCAATCCAATCTGGTACTTACAATAACACCAAAAAAGGTAGTTCCAGATGAGAAAAGTCTACAGAGGCTTGAAGATATTGCACAATGGCAGCCCATTGAGATGCTGGAGAGAAAGTCTTCAGGTATAGGCCAGCTTGGTCAGACTGGATATTATATGTGTATTGTCAAGGTTCAATTACTGGATGAAGATCTATATGCTAAAGTAGAAATGCTGATCCTGTTTAGTGTTGTCTTGGAACAAGGTCATACTGTGGCTGGTGTGCTCCATTTAACAGAGTTTGGAGAACTGAAATACATGCACCATGTCATAGAGTCATATTCAGAATTCCAGTGGGCTTTTGCCTTAAATTCTGGAGAGCATGATCCTAGGGTTACACATCTGTTAGAGATGGTGAATGTTTAGGAGATGCCCTTACGAATTGGGGCTGACGGTGCTTCAGCATGTATATCCATTGGAATTCAACAATATTTTAGACATTATGACATGAAACTTGTCACAGATTTAACTTGTAATTCTATACGTCAAACAACTATGAAAATATCTAACAGTAATTTTTAAAAGGTGGTCATAAAATAGAAGGGGATCCCTAAAATAGATTAAATAATGATTTATCAACTTTAAAATGTTTAAATGAGACAAGTAGCACACCTGCTAAGACACAGTGGAATTTAGAAAGGACTGCTGAATTAGAGCAACATATAAAGGCCCTAATTCCAAAATGGAGAACAGGCAGTATGTTACACTGGGGAAGAGGTATTGTGTATGTTCAAACAGAAGAGAAATTATGGATTCCATCAAAACTAATAAAAATCAGATATGATAGAGGAAGACCACCTGAAGATCTTGGCCACACAGAAGAAGAGAGAAATCAAGAAGATTTAACAGAACAGGTAACATGAAGTGCTGATCCCTTTACATGGGAACAACTCTGAAACTGACTGAGGCATAAAATGTCTCTAGCCAGAACTTTAACAATACATGGCCAGTAAATCCCTGGCTACAATATCCTCAAATTTATTATGCCATTTTTTTAAAACGTCATAGATAAAATTGGTTTACAGTTTGGTTTCATCTTGCACATGTCATACATTTATAACTTTAGGACTGTAGAAAGCTTGTGGGAAATTATATGTTTGCAGAACAAAAGGTCTGGACACTGGAGGTCTGGATCAAACCTGACAGAGTTCCTCTTTCCAGCCTGCTAAGACATTGATACATCTGTCACAGCATCTTGCATGTTCTAGCATTCTAGAATGCCTCAACTGCTTCCCTTGCTGTTTCTCATCAAAGCCTGCTCCCAAGAGAGCTTTGAAGAAAACTACTAATCTCAATTGATGCAGCATTTTAGACTGTCACAAAAAAGGACTTCTATCAAGACTGAAATTTCTCAACATTCAAAGACTGGACCACAAATGTTAATTCTTGCTTAATTAACCATTTTCCCAATTTCCTTTGGGTTCCCGATGGTGTCCAAAGAATCAGCAAGAAAAAATTCATGAGAATGATGTCTAATTTCCTTTAAAGGGGATTGGGTATGTTTTTGTTTGTTTTTTTCTGGGGCTATGAATGTTTACTGTCGTTGGGAGATGGTTATAAGTTGTTAATGATCTTACTCAGAGAGAAAATAAGGTTAGGATATTAGGTAATGCAAGTTAATTGTTAATTAACTCATAGTCATATCAGACAATAGTCCAGTTTATCACAGGAGTATACATCTAGGTTTAACAAATAGATATGATAGACAGGTAGAATACATAAAGATAGGTAAGTCTCCAAAAACCTCAGAGACCTACAGAATATGGCATTTTAAAATGTCTTCATTATTTTAAAGATTCTCTGACAGACAGCTCATCTCCTGGCAGCACCCAGCCTACCTCAAAGAAGATGATGAGCATCAAAGAACCTCAATATGGAGATGGCTTCAAGTGTGGCAAACCAGCCACCCAGGTAAGAAAAATGCCCTCATTTCACGACAAAAATGGGCAAGCTTAAATACAGGACAAGTTGACTGCCAAACTCTGCAAAGACAGGGTAAGCAAGTCCTAAATAGTTCCTGCTTCAAATATATGTCTGTCAAATATACTGAGCCAGAAGGCTGAAGATGATGCTCCAGCATTATAGAGAGCTTTGGGTGACTGTTCAGGCAGCAAACTGTCAATTTTCTAATTTTTGGAAGCTGCTAACATGCACTTCCTGCTTACTCCAGTAACTAATTTTATTCCTTCTCAGGTCTCTGGTGGGATTGAAGACCAAATAGTTATAGTTCTACAATTAAGCTTAAGCTGTTTAGAATTTAAGAAAATGTTTTCATATAGGTAATACCAATAAGGATAAACGTTAATTTAGGTATAGAACTCTAAACTTGTCAAGATAAGATAATCAAATACTTTTTCCCAAGTTACGAAATGCTCTTGGACTGGGCATTGCACATGTAGATCTTTTTTTTAAGATTTTATTTATTTACACATACATATGCATGCATGCATACAGTGTTCTGTCTGCATATGTGCCTGCAGGCCAGAAGAGGGCACCAGATCTCATTATAGATGGTTATGAGCCACCATGTGGTTGCTGGGAATTGAACTCAGGACCTTTGGAAGAACAGCCAGTGCTCTTAACCGCTCAGCCACCTCTCCAGCCCGCACATGTAGATCTTACCTAATAGTTTTCATAACTGTTTTATAATTATTATTGTATTGAAAGAAAGAGAGCCTTTTACTGGACCTAAAGGGGGCAATGGAATACCATTTGTCTCCCACTTTTCTAGACCCATTAACTCTCCTCAGTCAGATGGGGAACAGGGAAGAGAAGGGGGAAAGCTAAGAAACAACTTTTCTTTTAGTGCTTCTGGACAGTGACAAAGAAGGAGAGAAATGAATGAGGACTTAACATCCCACAGTAGGCATGCTGCCGAGTGCCTTTAGGATATCCATGCTCATATTTACAGGCAACTAAAAATGGAGGCCTAGCACTAAGGACCCACATCAGGTGGTGAAGATGTGTGCTAGAGAATCAACAAGACTAATGTGCTAGCAAGACCTTCACAGAGTTTGAAGTAAGTTCTCTCAAAAAGTAGTGAGTTTGGGAAGGACAGGAGAAATAGGTGGTTTAGCAGTTAAGAGCAGTTCTTCCAGAGGACCCAGATTTAGTTCCTAGCACCCTTAGGGGGGAATATGGAATTCTAGTCCCTTGAATTCTAGTCCCAGGGGATATGCTGCCCTCTTATGGCCACTCTGTAAGAATCAGGTACACACACTGCTTATACATACATGCAGGCAAAACACTTGCCCACATAAAATTAAAAAAAAAAAAGTTTTTGTTAAAATAGTGAGTTTTGTCTCATATACATAATTCAAACACAGAATGGATGGGTATTTGTCTAAATGTGAAGGAATTTTGAGGATTGGGAGTGATTGAACTAGAAAAACCTGAAGTATTACTCAGAACTCAGAAACACCCAGGCCTGTTAGTAAGATATTTAGTGATTCTCGTGCCACTAGGTAGAGTCCCATACGGTTACGTTTTTGTGTTTGTTGTTGTTGCTGTGAGCCCTGACAAAAGCAACTTTAAAAAGGGCTTTTTTTGGCTCATTGTTTGGCTGGAAGGTATTGTGGCCAGGAAGTCCTGGTAGCAGGTGCATGGAGCTGCTGGTCACATTGTTATCGACAGTCAGGGAGGAGAGAGCATGGATGCTGGTGCGCTCCGTTCTCTCACTGCTTTCTCCTCAGTCTAGGACACCAGGCTATGAAATGGTGCCCACGTTAGGGTGGACCTTCCCACCTCATTTACCCTACTCTGGAAACTCCCTTATAGACTTCCAGGGTTATATCTCCTAAATGACTCTAGATCCTGTCAAGTTGAAGGTATTAACCATCATGACTCCAGACCTGTCAACATGGAACTTTGTGTGTCCAGCCTACATCTCCCAGAGACCATTGCTCATGTCCCTTTGAACCTCTGAACTCACTGCAGGATGACACTGCCAGGTTTACATTTTAGAATGATGTCTCCGAGTTTGTGTGAAGGAGAAAGGGGAAGAGTCTGGCTTGTAGGAAGTAAAACCAGGTAAGGCCTTATGGGAAGGATGTGGCTATTGTGGGCCTGGAGTAGGGTGGTGGCAGAGAAACAAAGTGGTTGAAGACAGGACTTAGAGAGGACTTCTGGATTTGGATACTGAAAAACAACAACAACCAACAAACAAAACAAAACATTTCTTTGGGACTTCCAAAGTCCCAACTTGGGTGACTGCATAATCGTGGGGTTCTTAAGTAGGACAGACACAGCAGGGGACCAGAAGCAGATTCAGGGAAAAGAGACAGCTGTTGTCAATTCAGGGGTCTGAGAGGCCTGTGGCGAGCTTACACAGTTGCAGCTGGCTGATGAGTGCGTGGGTTTGGAACCTGGGAATGACATAATTTCCAATCTGGATGCCTTTTAAACCTGTAACACAATTATCCTCAGGCATCTCTTCTCTGGAGTTTTGGGGAAGCCGGCATTTCCTGTCTCGCTCGGTATACTAGCTTGTGTTGTTAAGTTTGATGTTAAATAAATTCCTGGGGATGATTGAGGAGTAAATATCACAGCCCTTGCAATTCTGGGAATAGTTCCCTCCTCCCCCCATTAATTTAGTTGAGTGGAGTATACAGTTCCAAGTTCAAAAACATTCTCCACCTGGACGTCATCACTGACAGCATACTGCTCACCGTCCTGCCTTCTTTTGTTTGCCCTTTTCATCCACCAGGGAGTTTTCTTCTACTGCTTCCATGATGATCCTTTCTGCTTTTATCTTTTTAGAATTAGTCTTTTTTGAATGCTGTGTCTCTTGCATTAGTGATGCGTCTTTCCCTGCCCCGAGAGAGTGCATGCTGCATCCTATTTTATATTTGTTTTTTTTTTTTGAAGGGTCCTGTTTTCTAAATAAACTGGCACTCATTTTTTTTTATATTAGTAATAGCCCTTTTTTAATTTCCTGAATTTCCTTTCAGCATCTTCAAGGGGCAGATTTGATTATTAGTTCTTGCTTCTACTGTCTTCAGTTTACCTGGGTTTTCCTCTTCAATATGTCTAACTGTCCTTAGTAATCCATTATGTAGTCATATTAGGAAGGGCTTACGGGATGTGGTATTTCCCTATCACCGTGTAAACAGGACTGTTTTCATTCCAAGTTTCTCCTCTGAATCAAAGAGTAGACTGAAATCTGTAAATATGGCATGTCAGAGCTGGAGAAATATTTTGGATGAGAAAGCAGGGGCAGGATATTTAGACTGTGGCCTCATGAATGCCACAATTGGAAACATAATTTTTTTGCACATAAATGTCTCACATCTGTGCTAGATGTGTATCGATGGTTCCAGTGCTCTTGGGGGAGAGCCTGCGGGTTTCTAGGCTGAGGATAACTGCTTTGTTCTGTGTGAAGAAAAGTCACCAGGCCCCCGGGGTTTTTACTGACGCAGACGGTGGCAAGTTCTAGTTCTCTGCTTCTCTTCCATCCCTACCATCCACAGCGCACACAGACTCTGAGCAGAGGCTCCCCAGGCTTCCCAAACAGCACTTTCTGTAGAGCACACTTACAACAGCTGGACCAAAGGTTTCTGCCAGTTTCACCCAGCGGCTTGCTTGCACATCTGTTTGTCAGGAAATCACTGAAATCTCACCTGTGAACTCACTGCACCTGTTATCTTTGCAGATGAGCTCTTTATTGTATTTCTGTAATCTTGTTTTAGAAGGCCTTTAGGAGAAACAAGATGCAGTCTGCCATCTTGAGCCACAATGTAATTCATAGTTTAATATAACTGCCTCTAAACCAAAATATGTGTGTGTGTATGATTCATCCCCTTAGTGAGTAAGTATATGTATGTTCACAGACATTCCTTAACATTCATTCATTTACTAGCTCCTTTTGATAAGCAAAGATTATTTTTCAGGTACTGTAGACATACAGTTAAAAAGATATACCCTGCTGTGGGTATTAAGGACACAGGTTATGAACAGGGTTTTAATGTATTTTAGCAAGAATTCAGCAATGCAAGAAAACACTGGGATGGGAGTTCTCAGGATGCCAGGAGAGCATTATGAAGTGGTCCATGAGGAAACTGCTCGTCAAAGCTGGCACCTAAAGGCAGAGTTAGCGTTTTCCAGCTAACGAGAGTAAGGATGGCCTAGAGATCAGGACAGCAACCTACCTGTACGATGCGAGAAAACAGGACAGTTCCCAATAACAAAGACTGTTCAGATTAAGACAAGGAGAGTGTAGAATGTGAGTGGTCCTACTATAGAACTACGGAAGTCTTTATATGACCACACCCAGAAAACCCCATATAGCCCTGGCCTAGGGAGCCGCTCCTGGCTCCGCAGCTCCCATGAGTTCTTGTACAGATGTGAGGGGATCAGGGTGGAGAGAGACAAAGGTGCTGCAAGGCCATCTTGATCACAGGCAAATGGCTGCACTGTGGGTTTGCTGTGGCCCACAACACAATAGCATACAGATTAGATCAGGAGTTACCAGTATAGAGAGAAGACCAGAGAGCTTCCTCCAGGAAAAGACGTCTAAAAGGTTGAGCACGTTTCAGGGATGATGGTAAATTACCAGAGGGTAATTTAAATCAAGGGCTGAAATGATCCTTTAGCCTTGCCAACCACCAAGCAAGAGGCAGGCTCATGAGAAACACTAGCTTGGTTATAGGGCACAAAGAAACTTGGCCCATTTGACTGTAAGGTGTAGATTAAGCCCCCACATTATTTCTGGCTATTATTGAGATTATTTATGCCATTTGTTGGGTAACAATACAACAGAATTAGGTCTTGTCTTAGACATTTCTTTTAAATTTTTTTTCTTCACAATTTATTCATTATATATTATCCCGATTGAAGCCTCTCAATCAACTCCCCCAGTCCCACCCTCCCTCCCTTTTCCCTTCATCCCCTTTCCCTAGTCCACTGAAAAGGGGAGTTCTCTACTGTTGCCATCTGCCCATAGCTTGTTAAGCTCATCAGGACTGCCTGGATCCTCTTCCTCCATGGCCTGTCAAGGCTGCATCATCAGGGGTGAGTGATCAAAGAGCAGTCAACTGAGTTCATGACAGAGGCAGCCCCTGCTCCCCTCACTCAGATTCACATGGAGACTCAGCTTCCAATTGGCCACATCTGAGCAGGGAGTCTAGGTCCTCTCCATGCATGGACCTCTGTTGGTGCACCAGTCTCTGCAGGACCCCCTGGTCCTACAGATCTTTTAGTTTTGTTGGTCTCCTTGTGGGGCTACTGTCCCCTCCATGTCCCTCTATTCCCACCCCTTTCTTCCTCCATAAGACTCCCTTATGGAGTCTGCCCAAAGCTTGGCCTTGAGTTTCAGCATCTGCTTTGAAACCCCTGTTGGGTGAATCCTTTCAGAGGACCCTCTATAGGAGGTTCCCGTCCTGTTTCCTCTCTTCTACTGCTTCTGTTGTCTATCCTGTTTGCCATTGTGAATGGGATTTAAGCATCCTCCCTAGGGTCCTCCTTAGTGTTTAGCTTCTTCAGGTCTGTAGATGGCTGTCCTATATTATACAGCTAATATCTGTATTATATAAGTGAGTGTATATATATAAGTGTATATATATAAGTGAGTGTATACTAAGCCTGTCTTTTCTGGGTTACCTCACTCAGGATGATCTCTTCTGTTTCCATCCATTTGTCTGAAAATTTCATGATTTCCTTGTTTTTAATAGCTGAGTACTATTCCATTGTGTAGATGTACCACAATTTCTGTATCCATTCCTCTATTGAGGGACATTTCAGTTGTTTCCAGATTCTGGCTATTACAAACAAAACTGCTGTGAACGTAGTGGAGCAAATGTCCTTATTGAATGGTGGGGCATCTTTTGGGTATATGCCCAGGAGTGGTATAGCTGGATCTTGAGTAGTGGTACTCCCAGTTTTCTGAGAAAGCGCCAGATTGATTTCCAAAGTGTTTGTACAAGTTTGCACTCCCACCAGCAATGGAGGAGGTAGACATTTCTTTACGTCAGTTAAAAACTCTATGCTTTTCCTATGACTTCAACTCTGTAATTAAAGATCATTGCCAATTAAAAAAAAAAAGAGTGATTTTGATGCATTCTACTTACTTCTTTTTTTAGCCAGTCATTCTCCCAGATCTCTCGATAGTTGCTCCTGTCAATGTACCCCACAGCGTTCTGAAAGAGAAGAGTTGTCATAGGTGACACACAGTGTCAGCCCTGGTGGGGCGGGCTTGCTCTCCACCTTCATTTTAATTCTGTTTTGAACCATATCCTTGTCCTGATAGTTACAGTCTTACCCATAAGACTTTAATAATGGATAACACTGTATGTATTTCTTAGTGAGATGATTTCATATGAATTTTGTGTTTCAAATCCAATATTCGTTACTAAAAGACAAAACCTTTTAAAAAGAAATTATTTTTTAATTTTTAAAAAATTTCTTTTTAAAAAAGAATTTTTTTTTTAGATTTATCTATTTTATGATGCCCTCAGAGGTCCAAAGAAGACATCAAATAACTTGGGACTGAAGTCACAGGTGGCTATGAGCTGTCTTGTGGATGTTGGGAATTGAACCTAGGTCCTCTGGAAGAACCAAAAGTATACCTAACCACTGAGCCAACTCTCCAACCCAAGATGAAACTTCTTAGAAGGAGAGAAGCTGAGAGAACTTAGCAAACAAACAAAAAACTAACCAACCAAACCAAAAGAAACAGAGGCTGGTGAAATAGCCCAATTGGTCAGTGCTTGCAGTGCAGGCATGAGGATCTGAGTTCATTTCACAGCACTCATGTGAAAAAACCAGACATGTGTGCGAGATGGCTTAGTGGGTAAAAGTTGGACACAGTAGCTTGCTGCCATCCCCGTGCTGGGGAGACAGAGACGAGTGAAGCTTCCCGGGGCTCACTGGCCACACAGCCCAACACACTCAGTGAGCTCCAGGCCAGTGGGAGTTTGGTAGACAGCTCCTGAGGAAAAGCACCAGAGGCTGGCCCCTGGCCTCCACATGCCTTGTACACACATCTGTGCCAACACGCAAGAGCTTGTACACTCATAAGAAAAAATAGTCTACATTGTAAACATGGACAGAAACAGTTTAATAGTATGTCAAAGATAAATTGAATTACGATTGAAGGCTTAAATTGATTAAAGTCTTTTAAAGTGGAAGATTTTCAATGAAAAAAACTTTAGATCATATTTATTAAATTAAGAGAAGGCATACATTCCCTAGGAAAGTTTATATTCCAGCTATAGCTAAATACTTGCATTTCTACCACCATAAAATATCATTAATGTTGTATATTATTTATTTTATGTGTACAGGTGTTTTGTCTACATGGATATCTGGTACCAAAGGAGGTTAGAAGAGCATATAGAATCCCCTGGAATTGGAGTGAGCTATGATGTGGGTGCTGGAATCCATCCCAGGTCTCCTGTAAGAGCAACGAGTGCTTTTTAACAGCTGAGCCATCTCTTTATCCACTTCCGTTCCCCCCAACAAAATATCATCTGAACAATATCACATAGACATTTCCATTTATTTAAACTATGCTCAGATCACTTCATGATGGATTTCACCATTTAGTAAGACTTGGCCACAAGCGACCCAGGAACAGACAAACCAGTGATGGTTCCCATGACCTCTGTGTCTTTGTACACCTGTGGCTGTCAGGAGGATAGAGTGACACCGAGAAGCGATGGAACCAGTGGGGACGCCTGCGCATCGCAGATGAGCTGCTGACAGGTCTCTTACAACTATCAGAAGCCTAGGGCTCCAAAGACTGGGTGTGCTTTAAACAGGAATTCCCTTTACTGATTTAGGAAATAGTCACCATACAGGGGAAGAACTGTGTGTGTGTGTGTGTGTGTGTGTGTGTGTGTGTGTGTGTGTGTGTGTGGAGTTAGACATTGTGTGTAAGACAAAGTGATGAGAAAATAGAGTGACTGTGAATTTCATCTTGAGACATGATTTGTAGCCCCCCCCCCCCCAGTTTTTTCTTTTTTTGAGATATGTCTCTGTAGCCCTAGCTGTCTTAGAACTTGATGTGTAGACCAGGCTGGGCTCGAACTCACAGAAATTCACTTGCTCCTGCACCCCAAGCGCTGGAATTTAGGCTAGCACACTTGGCTTTGTGGCCCAACATTTAAAAAACACAGAAATGTAGAGTGTATTCTCCCAGATGTAGATATGTAAGAAATATCTTTTAGACAAATTATATTTTACTCAAAACATTTATTCTTAATATTTCACTATAGCCACATGATCCTGTTAAAATAACTGAATAGTAATTTACTTTGCCTCTTATGAAATAAGATATTATTTAATCTTATTTAATTTTTGCACTGTATCTTCAAGGGCAATATAATGGTCTCTGTTCTATACGTTAGAAAGCAGAAGGGAAGGAAAATGAAGTAACGAATCCAGTCCTGGCTTGTAAGCGCCGGGCCTGCACAAGGAAGGCCTCTTGTTTGGTTTGATAGTGTTTTTATATTTGTGGTGCTGTGAATCAATACCACCTGCTAGGCAAGTGCCCTATCCCTCACCTACACCCTACCCTCTCTGCTTTCTTCCTGAGACAGGCTCTGGCTATTTAGATCATGATCCTCCTGCCTCAGCTTTCGGAACGTTGGGCTTGTAGGCGTGATAAACTCCATGAAAGAATAGGGGAGAATTTTGCTTTAAGAGAATTGACACGTACCTGTGTGGCCCATTCCTTCTTTTGGTCTAGTTGGTGCAATGTTTCTCTGATTATTTTCTTTCTAGTATCTTCCAGAGTGATTTTATACTGTTCTTTAAGAAGAAATCACAAGCTTTAGTGCGGGCTGTTCTGAGATAAAACTGTGATGCTTATAAATGTGACTTTTCATGACCCTCTCCCTCTTTTCTACATACTTCTCACTCCGCCCTAGAATTCTCAAGAACATATTTTTCTGGAACATCTAGTTCCGCTAATCAGAAGAAACGCTCCAATAATTTGCTAACATCTTAGTCTGAAGTAGTTTAAGGTCTTCAAAAATGTTTCAAAGGCTCCTCTCTCCAGAGGAAGAATCTGGAATAATACTTGCATAGCCTCTCTCCTTTGCCTCACCCAGGTTAGGATTTCACAGCATCACTGTGGACATTGGACTCCACCTAACTAGATCGCCAGTGTTCCTGGTACGGGGTTCCCTGTGCAAGGAAGACACAATGAGGGGAGGGAGAGGCCCCTGGAGGCGGCAGACCTGAGCCTGCTCTGAGCACCTGACAAGGCAGGGGGGCAGAGATTACGTCCAGGGCTCCCATCCTCTCAGTTTTCTTTCTTAAAAAAAAAAAAAAAAAGATTTGTGTGTGGATAGGTATACATGCCACAGCACACGTGTGGATCTCAGAGGGTAACTCTTGGGGCATTGATATACTGTCATTTTGTTTTTGAAGCAAGTCTTTTGCATCTACCACTATGTATAGGAGGCAATCCTCCTGTCTCAGCCTCCCCTCTCCCAGTAAGAGCACCAGGATTACAAATGTATGCTACATTATCAGGTTGTTGTTGTTTGGTTTTGGTTTTTGGTTTTTTTAGACAGGGTTTCTCTGTGTAGCTTGGGCTGTCCTGGACTCCATTTGTAGGCCAGGTTGGCCTCGAGCTCACAGACATCCACCTGCCTCTGCCTCCCTGAGTGCTGGGATTACAGGCACCAGCTCAGCATTCCTTTTTTTTTTTTTTTCTTTTTTCTTTCTTCAGCATCGGGGTTTTAAGCGAGTTCTAGGTATCAAAATCAGGTCCCAGGTTTGTGTGGCAATGACCTTTACCCACTGGGCCATTTCCCCAATCCTCTTTTTACATTTTTTATGCCTATAAATATCATTAGTGATAGAGCAAAGATAAAGAGTTTGAGCTGTAAAAGGTTCCTAGGGCTCATATAACCAATGCTCCTTGGAAAGGAAATGGAGCACAATGGCGTAGGTGTCTTCAGAAGAGAAAGCAAGCTGAGGAAAGGTGGCAGGCTTGCTCCGCTCTGCTGAACAGTTCAAGTTCTTTATCAAGATGCTGTTGAAGACACCGAATGCTGCTGATTAAACCAGACAAAGATGTCTGCCCTTCAGCACATGCTTCTCTGGGGGAAGCCAGACTTCACGTAAGGAAATTTCAGATGTGTGTGATAAAGTCAAACCCTCTATTTCACATAAAAGGGAATCTTCAAGCAGAGTCTATCCAAGGTCATATAGTCAGCAATGAGGGACCTGTACTTCTTCAAAAGTTTAATGTGACAGTAGCCAAAGTTGGTTTTCAATCATAGCATCTATGACATATATCCCCATCAGTTGTTTTTCGTTATGCCATATGCAAGATGATTATGTGATACTGAAAATCATGTCTGCTAGATATTTCGAAAGGTCCACAAGGCCTTATTTACCTTATTCTCTAACTAACCAGAAATACCACGCTAAGACTGCTGTGGACCCTAACTGCCATTCAGGGCTCTGTTTCAAGGGGGAAAATGTGCTTTTTTTTTTTTTTTTAAGTAGTTGTTCCACGTGAAGTATTTATCTCTGGAAAAAAAAAATAGTATTCCAGCGAAATATAACAAATTTAAGTTTTTTGAATCCTACATGATCTTTTTACCCTCAGGTAATTTTATTTTATTTTTTAATGTTTTAAATTGTAATAGAATTACACCACTTCCTCCTTTCTTTTTCTTCCTCAAGCCCTTCCCATTTATCCTCCTCAGAGCCTCTCAAACCCTAACTCTTAAATCGATAGCCTCTTTTTCCTTGATTGAATTTGTTTTATACATACACACACGTCCAAATACATATAAAAAGAACCTGCTGAGTACATTTTCTTGGTGGTGTGTATATGGTTTCAAGGCTGGCCGCTCTGCATTGAGCAACCAATTAAGGGGGTTCATCCTGGGATTTGCTAATTCTCCCCCAGCACCAACTGTTGCCTGAGTTCTTTGTCTAGGGGCGGGACCCTGCGAAATCAGGGACATTTTCTTAACAGACCACGGCAGCTAAGGCAGAACTCTGGAATCTTGGTCTGATGGGACAGAAATGGTGAATCTAGTTCTACAACAGCCAAAGTAAGGATGCTAGGGGACCAGGGCTCTCAGCAGGCCACTCGGCCCTCTTCTGCACCTGGCCTTTGTACAGCACTTTCCCCTGCTAGGTGGAGACAGCGGAAAGTAAAAGGACCTTAGTTATTACTGTTTCCCTGAGCACAATACATTTTGAAAAAAAAAAAAAAAAACCAAACATTTTGGAGAACACTGAATGTGGCAAACTGCCAGCCATTGGTGGGCAGTTGTCAGGGGCTTCGGCACCTGGGTTGTGGCCGCCAAGAGTTCGTCGGGTAGAGAGGGGAAAGGAAGCAGTAAGAGAGGACCGCTCACCCCGGAGGACAGGGTCAGGAAACAGCCTCTGATGGACTTAAATAGGATTGCGTTAGGCATACGGGAGAGAGTTAAGCTGCTCCGGGGAACTCGTCTAGCTTGCCGTCTGGAAAGGGAGGAACTGGGCCTGTGGCACTCTAGACAGCTGATGCCCATCCACGGCCTGTCCTTTCCTCACTTCATCAGGAGTATCATGACTGTTCAACCCTTCCAGTCCAGCTGATGGAATTTCTTTGATTCAGGCCCTGGCCCGAAAAGTTAATGCTAATTATTTGTATACCCAATCAATCAATCAATCAATTATTTGTATAACACAATCACCTAAAAGCTGCTGTGGGTCAGAACTTCAGCTGTAATCACTTTTTCATTCTTAGCATCGGAAAAAGATCATAAAACCTGGAATTGGATAACAGGTTAATCCTTTGCTGTAAATTACCCAAAGTGGATAACAATAAATTCTCATCTAGCTCCACCGCTGTGTTAATACTGAAAAAGTGACATTAACGTTTTACTTTCTAAATTCCATGTGGCATGCTATGGTTGATTTTTCTTAAAAAACCACAGTGGAGTGCACAGCACCAAGGCTATTGTGAAAATCTCATGGCCGCCCTTTGTGATTCAGTTAGTACTTTCTGTAGCTCTGACACTTACTAAGCATTCATGTGTTGAAGGCAACCCAGGAAAGCAGGGGTAGAAATCTTGGAGAAGTCTAAGCCACTACAAGTAGGCACCTGGGAGATGGGGAGTTTGTGCTTCAAGATCCTTGGCTGTTTAGGTGTCCAGTCTAAGGTGCTCACTTCAGAGAAGTTAACCCCAAACCGCGCAGGCTGACACTCGTGGGCAGCATTTTCCCTTCTCGTTGTTTTTGGCTCTGCTTCGGTTCTCTCATCCAGTGTCTGGGGGTGTGTGTGTGTGTGTGTGTCTGTGCTTTGTCTCTTACTCGTTTGGCTGATCGTGTCTCTTGTCCAATCCCTGATCTCATGAGGACTCAAGGCTGACTCTCCTGTCATGGGAGTGTCTGTATAGGTTCCTCAGGAGACTGCCTCCCCCGTTTGCTATGGTACTGCATCTGTAGTCCTTTGAGGCAGGGAACGCACTGTCCATTCCAACTGATAACAAATTTTCCTTTGGCCCTTGGTCCTCAATGCCGCCCCCCCCTCACCCCCACCACCCCCACCACCCCCACCTCAAGCACAGACTCTGGTTTCTGTGTGCTCACAGCTGATTGTCCTGTTTTGATAAGAAATAATTTGAAGGGTGCCCTGGCTTTTCATTTTATTGAACTTGAACTGTTTCAACCGACCTGACATTTTCTCTGCGTTTTCTTTAACCTTGTCGATGTCGCTCTGTAAGGAAACGATGAGCTCAGCATGCTGTGCACTCCCTACATTCTTGTACTCTTCCCAGTATTCCTTTTCACTGAGCTTTTCAAGAAATCGCTTCTCAGTGTTATTTATTTGTGTGCGCATTGCTGTAGGAAGAAAAACAAGGCCCATGGTCACTTCCGACATCCTCGGAGCCATTCCGTAGCACAGTCTTGTTTTCACAAAGTTAAGGTCTGCTGCTAAAATGCAATTAACGCATACATACTATATATGCAATTTTGGGAAGGTTAAACTGTAAAAATGATTAGAGATCCCTCATAAATCTTAAGTACAATTAAACTTTCAACCCTAAAGTTGATACATGGGTTTGAACTATGTACTTGAAAGATTATATACATTTATCTAGGAACCCACAAACTTAAATCTATCATTGTTTCATAAGGGTCCCTATTTGCCCAATTTTCTCTATCTTATGAAATCTTTGTAAAAACGAATTTATTTTAATTTTATGTGTATGGGTATTTTGCCTGCATGTATGTGCATGGGATGTGTCATAGTTAGGGTTTTATTGCTGTGAAGAGACATGGTAACCAATAAGGCGACTCTTAGAAGGGTAAACATTTAACTGTGACTGGCTCACAGTTTCAGAGGTGTAGCCCATTAGCATCCTGGTGGGAAGCATGGCTGTGTGCAGGCAGACATGGTGTTGGAGGAGCCAAGAGTTCCGCATCCTGATCCATGGGCAGCAGAAGGGGACTGCCTTCCACAGGCAGCCAGGAGGAGACTGGAATTCTACACTGGGCGGAGCTTAAGCGTAGAAGACCCCAAAGCCCACCACCACACTTCCTCCAACAAGGCCACACCTACTCCAGTAAGGCCACACCTCCTAATAACGCCACTCCCTATGGCCAAGCACTCAGACATGAATCCATGGGGGCCATACCTATTCAGACCACTTCAACATGTATACCTGGTAGTCGAAGAAGCCAGAAACGGCATCCGATCCTCTGGGACCGCAATTATGGATGGTTGTAAGCCACCGTGTAGGTGCTGGGAGCTAAATCTGAGTCCTCTGCAAAAACGGGCAGTGCTCTTAACTGCCGAGCCAGCTCTCCACCCTGCTACAATTTCTTACGTAGAGTGGCTTTTTTCTAGTCATTAAACCTCTGAGCAAACATGATTTCAACCTATGTTCCTTTTCAAGTCCTTTGCAGAGGATGACCTTGAACTTCTGATTCTCCCTGTTCCCCCTTATAAGTGCTGGGATTACGGACATGCCGCCATGCTTAACGTTGCCAATCATTTTTATTAGCCAATTGCTTGATTCAGCCGTCAAATGTTCAGTTTTTGACTTTTCTTTGGGAAATGATAGCATTCCGACAGTCAGAAGCACGTCCTTATTCTCCCACCTTGTGAGACTCTGCCAGTGAAAGATGAGTTCTCTGATTAAAGATGCACAAATATCAAGCTATTTCAAACACGTCATTTTTCACCTGCCCTGGTGCAATTGCTGAGCGTGATGTTTTATTCAGTTCATAAGCCCAAGAATAATATTGCTGAATGTCTTTAAACATAAAGCAGGGCTCAGAGCTGAGTACAGTGACGCTCACAATAGCCTGGTTTAGCCCTCACACTACCTGGTTTGAAAGTCCCTTGAAGGCGACACTATACAAATCATCCCTGTAAATCCAGCCTTCTTAGACGCTGAAATTAGCTGGTTGGCTTGGTAAATTTTTACTGAAGGAATAGCCTTCAACCCAGAGATCTAAAGGACCCTCGGCATGGTTTGCCTAGCCACCCAAAGATATACGACCACACAGTCCCCTAAATGAGGCTTAAACAGTTATGAACACCAGATAGGCAACTGTCCCCTCATTTGTCGGACTGCTATGTTTGAGCCCTTGAGGGGAGGATTGATAGATGTCATTGAAGCTTTAGAGAGAGAGAGAAAGAGAGAGAGAGAGAGAGAGAGAGAGAGAGAGAGGGGAAAGAAAGAGAAAGAGACATACCTGCTGGCTTTGACTTTCTTTCTAATAATAAATGCATACATATACAGAGTTTAAAGGAGAATCTGAGAGCTGATAGACAAGAAGTCCTGGATACAGTCAGGCGGTGTTTTGCCCTTTCTGTGGTTTGCTACTATGAAAGATACTCAGCTCCAGTTGGGTTTTTATCCACTTGGATGTGTTCTAGCTAAAAGCTGGGAGGCCAAGTCTCTGGCAGTACATTTCAGATCTTTCCATGCACCAGAAATCCCCTGGAGCTTATAAAAAAGATTCAGCCTGGGCAGGACCTGAGAGACTCCAGTTCTAAGAAGCCCCCACCCGCCCCCGAGCTAGAGTCTGTTCTGACCCAAAACTAGTTACAAGGGACTGCCTGACTGCAGGTAACCATCTTAGCAGCTCTTCCCTGTGCAGCTACTGTCTCACTTTCCCTCTCTTCCTCAGTCTCTGTGGAATTTCTTCTTCTTTGGAAGTTTCACAAGTCCTGACCTACCCTCCATTAGGTCATCTGACTCCATGCCTGTTCAGTATGTATCATGCCTGTTTTTTGTGTCAACTTGACACAGCCTAGAGTCATGTTGGAAGCACAACCTCAGTTGAGGAGATGCTCCCACCAGATTGACCTGGGAAAGCCCTGGTGCTTTTTCTTGATTGTTGGTTGATGTGGAAAGGCCCAGCCTACTGTGGCTAATGTCACCAGTGGTCCTGAGTGGTATGAGAAGGCAGGAGGAGTAAGCCATGAGGGGAAAGTCAGTGAAAAGTGCTTCTCCATGGCTTCTGTTCTAGTTCCTGCTCTGAGTTCCTTCGAATGTAGACTGTGATCTAAGAGGTATAAGCTAAGATAAACATTTTCCTCCCCAAGCTGCTTTTGGTCATCATGTTTTATCACAGCAACAAAAACCCTAAGATAGCACAGCATCCTTGTATTCAGGCCCAGCCTGCTAACAGGGGCACCTCAACAGGAGCCATGGCCAAAAAGTAATTTAGCCAGAGCACTTGGGCTTCCTTTGTGATGTCATTCCCAACCCAAGGGACCTTGTAAAACAAGGTGTCTTTGGAAATGTTAGAACTGTAGGATGAAGGAACATAAATAAAAAACGCACATAGCACAACTGCACAAGTCTGAGTTACCGGGAGGCTCACGTGTTCCCTGTGGTAAGAGTAAGCTGTCCCTATAATCGTTTTCCCAATTCCCCTTTCCCAATTCTAACCTCTCTTTCTCCAATCCAACAAGGGGGGTTAGATCCATTAGATTGGGGGAGGGGCGTTCATGATTTTATTTACTTTATCATGCCCAAATCTAAAGCAAAGGTCAGTGGAGCCCTTCCACAACAGAACCTTACAAAAAAGAACACTGCCCTCGGAAGAGTTCAGAGTGTTTAACAGGACATCATCAGGGCTCAGGGGCAGTGGAGGTTCATGGCCCTATTCCTCCTCCTCCTCACTTGGCTCCTGTGCCTCTGCTCCCGTCACTGACTCCCGCTCCTGCTTTTCTACCTGTGTAGACTGTGGCTGTGGTAGATATCATCTAATCTGAAACACAGTCACAACATTTTGAACACATTGGAAGACAAAGGCATTAACTCACAAACAATACAGTATTTGTTACAGTTTCCCAAGTTCCTCACTCACTTCTCAAGTTGGCCTCGTGGTCTCTTTCAAACTTCCACTTTTCCTTCATTGCCTCTTCCACATCCTCTCTCGTCACGGCTGGTATTCTTTCTGCCTGCTCCTCGCTCAGTTCTTTCAGCAGGTTCTTTATGTGCCACTTCTGTTCCTCCTTCAAGCGTTTGTTCTGCCGCAGGAACCAACAGTGGTTACAAACGTCTGCTCAGCTATTCACACTGTTTACCCAGAACCCAGGCACGCAGTGAGGCTTGTAGAGTGAGAAAGAAGCGCTCAGTGAGATGCGGTAAACTGTCCTACCTCCAGGAGCTTACAGAACATGTAAGAGTCAGAGGGAGCTATATCACTGCAATAGCCAGCAGAACAATGTTCTATTTTTAAAGTAGGCGTTACCAATTTACAAGCTCATCACCCTCCCATAGGCTTTATGAACGTCTTAACCAAATCTCAGAGCTAATGTTTTGACCCTCCCACCAACCCTGCTTTAGTCTAAGTCTCCTTAACTTAGTCATCAGCTATACGTGAGGCTCCCGTGTGCTGGGTACTAGAATGATATCTATTAACAAAACAGAAAAAAATTCCTGCTTTTTGTGGAATCACCATTATTCTTTGCTTTCATCGCAAATTATATGATTCATAATCCTCTGTTCAGATGATGGTTACCCACCATTCCAAACTTTATACTTGAAATAAAAATTAAGTTATCTTTGTGGGTGTCTGATCCAAGCCTCTCAGGTTTATTCTTGTCATTGTTGTCTTACTGTGCGTATGAAGGAATAAAAATGGAGAGAATGAATCACACAGCAACCTGCCCTTTAGTAATTACCAATGTGAATTTTTCACAATGAAGTCAGTGGTCCCCAAAAATGACTTGAATTAATGAGAAAAAAAGAGCAGCAATAGAATAAGTAATAGAGTAGGTAAATTTAAACCTTATGTACTAGATTTTTTTGTAATTATTTTATTGAAAAACAACTATGTAGATCAATAAATACATTCATTACCAAATTTCACTACCAAACAGTCACAGTTTATAAAATGAGGAGGAAGGGCAAAGAGCAACATTTTTGCATGTTATTGAGACTGTGTTGGTATCTCAATTAAGTTATTAGTTAAGTTAATTATTAAGTTAATCTTAGTTAGATTACTATAAATTAGAATGTTAATTAGAACCCTCAAGAAAATCACTAAGAAAAATCACTAAAATGTAATAAAAGAAGTAATAGTTAAAGGCGTACGTAAGAAAATGTGTAGCACAAAAGACAGCAATGGAAGAAGAAAAGTAAAAGGAATATGGGGCACCAAAAACAAAGACCAAAGGTGTGGCAGTGAACCCCGGTAATCCCAGCACGAGGGAAGAGAAGGCAGGGAAATGCTGTGTCAGTCCTGACCTGCTGTGCCTCCCTTAGCCACGCCTGGTCTAGGCCTGTGAGTCCTGGCCAGTGGCCCCTATGTGGCAGCCCCTTTGAAGGCAGCTCCTCCTTTCATGCTTCGGGTCACACTGCGTGGGACCTCAAATACAGTGATAAGGCTTCTTGTCCTCCTGACTGTCTACCTGTGCCTGTTTTTAATCCTTATTACAAGTACTGATCATTGTCACAAGCTCAGAGTCATAGGCATATCACCAGGAGCTTGTCAAGTCCTACAAATCAGCAGGGAATGGACAGGAGCTCCCATTTTACAAGAGGAAAACTGAGGCCGATGCCAGAAAGCTGAACTAGAAAACTGAACAGTCAGGATGCAAACTCAGCACTCTGACTCCAGAGGTCATTAAAATGTAAAGATCCAGCATTTAAAAATAAAAGTTAAGCCGGGTGTGGCGCATACGTGTAACCCAGCATCCAAGAGCCTGGGGCCAGAGAAGCATAATTCTAAGTCCAGGCTGGGCTGCCCAGTGAGATCCTTTTAGGGTTTGTTGGAGGTGAAGGAAATAAACCAAAAGGCCAAATAACTCTGGAAGTTTCCAGAGTACAAAAAGGAAATCAGTGAAGGAAGGCTTTCTTATTCTTTCTTTATGGATGTGAAGCCTCAGGGCAGAACTTGGGTTCATTATCATTTATTGTTCACAAATATTATTTCTGTTGTGATGGGCACAGCCAGCATCGCCTTGATAGTAAAAAAAATCTTATTTTTAAACATCTTAATTGCCCTATGTGTATGTCTGTGCAAGAACGCATACCACAGACCTCCACATGTGGAGATCAGAGGACCGTTGGAGAGAGGTGGTCTCTCCTTTCACGGCGTGGGCTCTGCAGATCAAACTCAGGTTGCCAAGCTTGGTAGCAGGTAGCTCGTTACTGTACCGAGCTGGTGGCCCTCGAGCTGACTTTCACAAAGTAATCTTTAGTTGTCTTACTAAAGACTGAGGTTATACTGCTCTGTCTGCACGTAAGCATGCACACTCCTGGAAAAGCTGAAACAAAGATTCAGAGATGGAAAAGGGACAAGCAGCGTTTCACAGTTTGGTTAAACAGGAAGTCAGAAGGCAGCCAGGGTTTTTAGGATATCCATCCTCCTGGTCTAAGGAACACGACTCATCTGACTTCCGCCGACTCTCAGTACCGTGGAGACTGTAGCGCCCGCTCGCCCCGCGAGTGTGAAGAAGCCCGATCAGTTTGTAAGCCCTGCTCCATCACCATTCCATCGTCAACGCACTCGGCATGCTCCGAGCCTGCCTACCGCCCACCTCGCGCTCACCCTTTCTTGGAACTTCTGGTTCTTTTCCTTCAGCTTCCTGATCTGAACCATGGCCCGCTCCACTGCATTCTCCTTTAAGTCGCGCCTGAGGAGAAACAGAGACGGGCGGGTTAGTTACCTCAGGGAAGACGAAGGAGGCTACATGTGAATTTTAGACGAAATTATCGAATACCTCCAAAAGTTGATTTCGGGATAAACAGCTCCTCTATGAAATTTTGCGGGGCTTTTATTTGTTCGTTTTTGAGATGGGCTCTCACTATGCAGCCCTGAGTGGCCTGGAACTGTCTAGACCAGGTTGGCCTTGAACTCAAAGAGCTCATACTCCTGGCTCCCAAGTGCTGGGAACAAAGAAGAGCTAGTGTTTTTGACCTATTTAATTCATTAAAATATACTGGGAGAATATTTCAAACTTAAAAAAAAAAATCCCGTTTTTATTTCACAGATGCAATTTATGTTTTAATTCTCTATACGCCATTCATTATAGATATAATTATTATATATAGCTATATATAACTCATTAAAAATAATACTGAGTGTTTCAGGCTTAAAAATTATGTTTATATTATATGTGTGATTTATGTTTTAATTCTCTATAATCCATCTTAAAGAAAACCTAGGAGAGAGCACAGAGAAAACATGCTTTTAGATATTCTCAGCCAGAGATGCATCAGAATTCTAAAAGCATTCAGACCAAAACCCAAAGGAACACCAAGACTGTCTGAGAGCAAGTGTATCCGGGTTGCTAAGGCAACCTGCCCGTGCCCACCAGGTCACGCTCATTGGCGCGTGTTCTCCTCCCTGTCAAGAAGACATTTCCTTAACATATAATGAGTATTTGTTGACCACCTGTTCAGGGGAAAAACAGAAAAAGGAAGGCTCAGGTGCAGGGTAATTGAGAGCTGTTTTGAGGTGCTTGTGCATTCCATGTTTCTGAAAAGGGAGTAAATCTTGGAACTCTATAAGCCTGAGCTCAAAGTATGTTATAGAAATAGTATATGCAGTTTTAAATCTTGCTTTTTACGATTTCTTGCCTCCTGGGTTGCAGGCAAATCGAAGCTCAGGACCTAAAATTTCAATCTGTTAGATAAACCCTCACCCAGTGCTATGTGTTACTATGTGGCATAAAATAGGAAGTCACTCAGGAAGGACGCACTCAGAGGGCTCATAAACTCTTGTTGGATCTGATACTATTAACACTCTCTCTAAAACCTCATTATATTTATGAGCTTGAGTAGTCAGAAGAGAGAAAAAAAAAAGGCTCCTTCCTCCCTTAAGATGAGAAAATGTGGAATAAAGTTAGCAAATCACACCCTGGCCCTACTCAAAAAGAAGTCCATTTGAACACCAAGACCGCTGATTCAGTCCTGCATTCCGCTGACTGCATAGTACCCGTAACTGCTTTTGGCCTTGGCTTATTTTTCTATAAAAAGATCAGGAGTGGCAAGATGCCTGATGGACATCTGTGTGTGCGGGAGCGTGTGTGTGCGTGTGTGTGTTGTTAGCAGCACCTGAACCCAGGGCCTCCTTCATATTACACAAGTGGTCTGCCACTGAGCTGTCCCTCCAGACCTCAAGCTCCCATTTTTATGAATAAAATGAAAATACTGTAAGGTATTTGAACGGTGGAGGCTACTCCCATAATTTCTGTAATATAGAGCTCTTCACAGCTCAAGCATGTTGTCTCCGATTGTTCAGACTGAGGACTTGATGGACTTAGAAAGAGTGACTCCCTGGCCACAGACAAGAACCTTCCCTGATGATGACTGAACACTCAGAGAGCAAACCTGAGCCCACATCCACCCCAAACCAGGTCCTGCTGAAGATGTACATACACTAAAAATGTTCTCTGTTCACCTGAAATTCCAATTTAACTGTTCATCTTGTATTTTTACACATCTGAAAAAGATGTATAAAACCTCTAACCTCTGAGCACTTAGGAGCAAATGGCCGAGGGTTTGGCCTCATGCTCATCCTGCAGGGAGCCATGTTCAGGATGACCTATCTACCATCAACAGTTCTTGGAGAATTCAGAACAGTTCTGGCTTTTGCCGCCCCCTTGTGGAAGTAACGGCAATTGCAGGTTTAATTTTGGACATCTGGGTTTCCTGACCTGGAAAGCTTTGAAGTTTAACTTCACAACTCCCCACTCTTGGCTGTTATGCGGACTTGTCTTCATTGTTTCCTAATACCTCCTCCTCTTATCTGTCCCCCACGAATGCCTCAGTATCTTCTGTGTCATGCAGAGGGCTAAAGCATGGGAAAATACACCTATACATATTACAGTCAGCGATTATTTTTTTCAAGCCAGGGCTTCTCTGTGTAGTTTTGGTTGTAGGCTGCTGCCTCGGCCTCCATAGTGCTGAGCCTAAAGGCATGCATCACCATGCCTGGCTCCTGCAGCCATCTTAAAGGTCCAGCGCTATCACAAAGCAAAGTGGTATTATGTGCTCGCTCACTGCTTTCCTTCATACCTTTAAAATGTCACTGATATACAGATTCTCTCCTCCATGAAATAGCAGTGGATATTTGAGGACAATGATAAACTTTACAAAATTATTTACATTTTTATATTATGTGTACGGGTGTTTTGTGTGTATGGATGTTTTGCCTGCAGGCATGTGAACCTGGTGCCCGGGGAGGCCAGAGGGGAGGTCAGATTCCCTGGAGCTGGAGTTACAGATGGTTGGGAGCTACCATATGGGCACTGTGAATTGAACCTAGGTTCTTTGGAAGAACAGCAAGTATTCTTAACCCCAGAGCCATCTTTCCAGCCCTAAAAAGATAACTTTTTAAAATTCAAGTATCTTTATTGTACATTTTATCCAAGATGTATTTAAAAATTAGTGTGTAGAAATAAACAGTTTGGAACTAAGTAAATACATCAGCTAATTAATCTAATGACTCAGAAGGTAAACTTGAATTTCAAACTATTCTATACTTTTCTATATATATATATTAAAAAAACCAAAAAACCTCACAATCATACCCAAACCTCTATCCAGCTAATTTCATTGTAGAAAGCCAAGGAAAAAGTGTGAAGGAGAAAACAAACAAACAAAAATCCCTAGAAACAATCGCTTTACGGCATCTCCAGTATCAGCTCTTCAAACAGTAATGTTTCAGGGAGGCTCGTGGCCTTGTTTTTTTGCACCGGAGTGCTTGTTTCCGTGGAACTGCCCCGTCACACAGTAGGGCTACGGTAGCAGCTGCTGGGAGTGAGCACTCACCAGTAGGCAAGAAAGCACTTAATTCATGGTGGGCATCCGAGCACTTGGCTGAATGCTTTAGATTTTTAGTTCCTACATCACTAACTAAAGCAGTATCTTAGCTCTAACTCCGCAAGTGTGAATTTACACTCAGCTAGGACTCAGCAGTGATTATTACTTGAGAAATAAACCCCGAGTTTACACTATGTACCAGCCATACTGGGCACCGCAGAAACAGACCTAGAAAACCCAGTGTTCTGGGTTTGTGGAGGGAGACCCAAGCGGAAATCACCTTCTGGTGTTTTCCTTCATCTCAGCTCTCAGTGTTTAAACTACCTGCTCCATATAAAGACAAACCCATAAACTACCCATCCAAACAATCTTTGCTTTCAGCATCTTTATTTGTATTTTCTGTTTCTTAAATTTATAACCGTATACACACCCATTTCTCTAGCTAATCTATACTCAATGTAGGAAAGCTAGGTATAAAGGAGAAAATAGGAATCGTTACTGAGAGATGATAGCTACATAGGTTTAACATAGGTATTAAGACTCCTTTCTGTACTCACAACCAGAAAACCTCAATAGTCTCATTTTCCTTGGATAATTTTTTTTTTTTATAATTCAGCTGCTCAGAAACCAGGAATCACTATCTACTGTGTGATTACTGCTTTATTACAGCATGGGTCAGAATGAGGAATAGAAAATGTTGCCAGGACAATCCTTCCTTAGCTGATGAGAGAAGGCATGTGGCTACGTGCCATGTGACAAAAGTTCTGTTACAGGGGACACCCAGAGTAAGTGAACGGTCTCCAGCAGAGCACAGGCCAGCAAACCTTTGGCCGTTGTAGTCCACGGGATTATTAAGTTCATTTTTAACAAATGACAGTGCGCACAGGCATGGGAATAATCATTTTATGTCAATCACCAGCTCTTGAGAAACTTGGAGCGTTTGCCTCCTTGTAAGTCTCTGTGAAAGAGGAAAAAAGACTGGTCTCCGTCAGCCCCAAGAAAAGACGGCTGTAGCTGAATGTCATCACAAACCCTGGAACAGTGAGAGACCAGGCTGTGTTCGCAGAGCCTGGCTTGTCTACATGCTTATGAGGGAAGGATTGCAATCACGCTTTTACACATGAGGATGGTGCCTGGCCAGCACTTATGGGGACCTCAAGTAATTGCTCTCCCCGTGGCTGTCTCTTTACTAGGATTCTGACTGTTTTTCTCCCTGCCTTCTAACGAGATTCGAACACAAGTAAGAGTTTCTATAGGAGGGGAGGGACTTTCCCTGACTGTTAAAAGGAAAATTTTCTTATTACAGACATAGTCAATAGCATCACAGGGTCCCGCCTCCAACCTTCCAACCTTCCACTAAATGGTTTCCTTCCCCTTGTCCCAGTGCTCTGCTTGCTCTGGTTCGTAAGCCACCCGCGTCTGTCCTCTGTCCTTCATTCTGATGTCTGTCGCTTTCTCAACTATGATGTGCTTTTTCACAGCGTGGTGTCTTTCCATAATAGCCTTCTTCCAGAGACTGACTCACATGCCTTCCTCACCCTAGCGTCTCCAAACGCTCTGACTAGGTCAAGTCCTTTCCTCCTCTTCTGCTTGGCTGTCTCCCGTGTTTCACCACAGCAGGGGCCATGTGTTTCTGTTTACTGCTGTGTTCTGGGCCCAACACTTGTCTTGTACGTGACAAATGTGCAAATATTTGTTGAATGAAAACATGAATTATTTCATTCTTATTTGGAAATTTACTAATACTTCTTCACAAATTCTCTGCAAGTGACACATTAGGACACCTACCCGGTGCCAAAATTTGACATTTACAAGTTCTCAAGAGGCTATTTGTTGAAATAAGACATCTCCACCTTTTAGAAGTGAAGCATTATGAAATGTTCTCATTATTTAAAACAATTTTAAGTCAGGAGTTGTGGTACAAGTCCATAATTTCAGAACTTAAAAGACAGAGGGGGGAATATTGTCAAGAGTTCAAGGTCAAAGATTGCCTCAGAAACCAAAACCAAACAAACAAAACCCCCACAAAAACAAGAAAAACCCCAACTGAAACCAAAAACCCAAAAAACCCAAAAAACCAAGGTAGACAGTGTTGTCATCTAGATTTTGCATGCGCAGACACACACACACACACACACACACACACACACACACACACACACAGGCATGCACACGCATATGCACATACCTCTAAATTGCTTGGGTTTGATATGTAGTCATTTATGAACAATACAAGCTGGAATATCTTACAAATGCAAAAAAGAACAGAAAGGCAAATAGAGGGAAACGCCCCCTCCCATTCTCAACTACATAACTATTCCACAATGTATTTCAAGAGGTAGGTGAGCCAGCAAGCTGCTGTCTAATAGAAAGGGACACGAGACAATGGAGGGAGCCAAAACCACATCAAGGAGTGCTGTTTCCCATACACTGCTTAGCCTGTGCACGGGGCACAAGGGTATGAGGTCTCTGATCATTTTCTTGGCAGTGCTGAGCTCCGCCGCTCCCACGTGCAGCTACTTAAATCTTAACAGTGTATCTGCAAGGGGCAGCTTTTAGATCCAGACTGCAGACTTACTGGTAGTCGAGATAAGCCTCGAAGGGAGGCAGCTGCTTTCCTTCTCTTGGTATTCCATCTGGCATAAACTTTTTACCGCCTTTCTCAGCGCTGTCCATGGTTCTGGTTGGCCACTAAGACTAGACCTGAAGAGCAAGCAGACACAGGGAAGGTGGGTCAGCTCCATCTTACGCCTCTCCCTGTGCTGACTCTGGGACTTAAGACTGCCTCTTCTATCCTGCCTGCTGTTCCTCCCCAGATGTAGCATCGTCCACAGGGCTGGAGCACAATCAAGCAGCTGGATTCTTTGGTCTGGTGCATTCTGTGCTCAGCCCTGCGTGTGCCCCAGTCCCTCTGGAACTTTGTGAGACACTCACACTGAGGTTATCCATCTATACCAATTGCCCATCACTCTTCTCAGTGGCCAAAGGCCTAAGTGTCTTCAGCTATTTATTTCTCCACAGTGTCTGGCAATGTGCGCTGTGTGGAGCAGCAACTCAATGTCTGTTTAAAAAAAATCCCAAAGAGGGGCGGAAAGAGCGGAAGAGCCAGGGATCAGGGAGGACTGACGCGACAGGTCCAGTGCGGGAGACAGCAGCGTGGCTGCCTACAAAGACCAAGCCACTCGACATTCTAGCACGGATGGCGGAGGTGCTCATGACCCCCTCGCCCCCGCTAAGGAGATAGTGTCGGCTGATGGCTACTGGAGGAGGAGGGGTCTCCTGTGCCAGTGGATGGGCTCTACACTCAGGTGTATGGGCCGCACAGATTGAACTTAGTAGGTTATAAGAAGAAGAAAAAAAAATGACATTGAAGTTGGGGGGTGAAAGAGGGAGGGCAGAGGCGGACCCCAGAGAAGTTGTGAGTGAAATAGGTTAGAAATGCATTGTATGTGTTGGATGCAAAGAACAGAAGTTATATTTTAAAAAAGGTTTTCTTTTTCAAGAACCAAGTTGCAAGGGCCTGAAAGACTTGCATTTGGCCAGGGTTGTTGTTACAGAAATTGCAAATAAAAGCCCACTTTGAAGTATTTTGTAAACACCTAAGAGATTTACAAATGCAACTAACTTTAAGGATACTGCCTCATGAACTTTTCACAAGCTATAAATTGCCTTTATATAAAATAATTAAATTGTCTATAATTTTTTAAAAAAGGAAAATCAAGGCCCATTCCTGGGCTGGAGAGATGGCTCAGAAGTTAGGATCACTGGTTGCTTTCCCAGAGGTCCTGAGTTCAATTCCCAGCAACCACATGGTGGCTCATGACCATCTATTATTAGAGCTCATGTAAGCAGAATACTGTACATAATAAAGAAATCTTTTTTTTTTTTTTTAAGAAAAGGCCCACTCCTATTTGTATAAAACAGGAATACGTTACAGGTTTGACTTACATACCAAAATATACTTTTCAGAGACTAGCTTTCCCTTGAGGATTTTTTTAAGAGTTATTTATTGGACTTTAGAGATGGCCCAGAGGTTAAGAGCGCTGCTTGTTCTTCCCGAGTTCCCGAGTTCAATTCCCAGCAACTACATAGTGGCTCGCACCCATCTATAATGCGATCAGGCGCCCTCTCCTGGCACCAGGTGTACATCCAGACAGAACATTGTATACCCACTGGTATATTGTTCTTGTGGAAATGTATACAATTTATCCTTGTTCATTCAAATGCTGATTTCTCTATCCCCTATCTGGTTTCAATCCAGACAGAGCATTGTGATACTTATTCTAAGCACCACCTGTCTCAAGTTTGTGTAAACATGCTACCATTTGTTCTCTGTGTTGTCAGTTAAAACAATCAGCCACAATGTTGTGCAATGGAGAGAATAGGGTGGGACATACTGGTGGGGAGGGGGAGGGGGAGGGAAGAGGAGGAAGCAAAGAATGGAGGAGCAGAGAATCCACAGAGAGGTCTTGGAACCACGTGGAGAGATGAACTGGACATAAGATATAATTAAAAGCAAGTATGATGGGTGAAACCTGAATGGCAGGAAACTATGTGGGCTTGGAGGTTTAAGATGGAGGAACTATTGCCAGAATTGTGCTCTAGGTTAATTAAATAAGTCCCAGTCTCTGTGTGGTGATTTGGGTATACTGCTGAATTAGGAATAACTGCTGCTTAACTAAAAGATATATCAATAATAAATATTAATAACCCACAACATATACATAATAAAATAAATCTTAAAAAGAAAGAAATGAAAAAGGAAACCACACTTAGTTTTTTTTTAGAAAGTTATTTTTTATATAGCATTCTGCCTGCGTGTATGCCTACACACCAGAAGAGGGCACCAGATCTCATTAATGGTTGTGAGCCACCCTGTGGTCTACTGGGACTTGAACTCAGGACCTTCAGAAGAACAGCCAGTACTCTTAACCCCTGAGCTATTTCTCCAGGCCTCCCTAAATGATTCTTATTCCACTGCTCTGCTAAGATCAAGGGCCAACCTGTTACCAGTGTATCTGTAGTTTGGTATGGTGGAAAACACCTTGTGAATTGTTTAGGTGGTTAGACGCCCTTTATAGTAAGCACATGATAATTCTTGGGCAGTGCTCTTTCTCTTCCTACAACAGACACGTTCTTGTCAAAGAAATACTTAGGTAGAACAATCAGGCAGACATGTGTTTTAATGCTAGACCTCGTCACCAGCTTTTTGCGTGATCTTCAGAAAGTTAACCTTTTTGCACTTTAGATTCCTCATCTCTCAAACAGTTGAGAATGATAGCAACCTTATTCTAAGGGCGATGGTGAGCTTAGAGAAAGGGATATGTAAAATGTTTGCCTTGTGTCTCACATGTATGAAGCTTCATAAGCCATATGTCTCTTCCGCTTTCTCTCGCTTCGGTTACAGACATTATCTTTAAGTTGAAGGTAACTGTGCAGCTGAAGGGGTCTGCTTGCGATAGACATCAGGCCACAGGGCTCACTGTGGGGCGACTTCACCAATGATTTGGGTAACCTAATTGGCGGTCTCCATAGAGCCAAATGGGTCATCTAGATATGTGCAGTGGAAAACTGAAATGGAAGCATGCTTTTCTTTACAGACTGGCTGCTCCTGCACCCAGAAGGCCAGGGATGTTTTCTTTACATTTGAGAGTTTTCTAACGAGGTACACATCCATCTAAAAAGATTTGTTAATATGGTGCCCCCCCTTTATTTCTTTTGAGACAAGGTCTCACTCTGTAGCCCCGGTTGGTCTGGAACCTGTGGTGATATCCTGCTTCAGTCTCTAGGATGCTGAGATTATAAGTGGGAGCAACCCACTTAGATATGACAGTTATCTACAACTGAGTAAGCTCCACCCCAAAGTGTATCATTTTTTAAATTAAATTTTTATTTTTCATATTAATTACAGTTTATTTAGCCACCTCCCTCATCCCCTCCCAATCCCATCCTCCCTCCCTCATCTCCTCCCATGCCCCTCTCCAAGTCCACTGATAGGGAGGTCCTCCTCCCCTTCCATCTGACCCTAGTTTATCAGATCTCACCAGGACTGGCTGCATTGTCCTCCTCTGTGGCCTGGCAAGGCTGCTCCCCACTCAGGTGGAGGTGATCAAAGAGCCAGCCACTGAGTTCATGTCAGAGACAGTTCCTGTTCCCCTTACTAGGGTACCCACTTGGAAACTGAGCTGCCATGGGCTTCATTTGAGCAGGGGTTCTAGGTTATATCTATGAATGGTCTTTGGTTAGAGTATCAGTCTCAGAAAAGTCCCTTGTGCCCAGAGTTTTTTGTTCTGTTGCTCTCCTTATGGAGCTCCTGTCCTCTCCAGGTCTTACTATCCCTACCTTCTTTCATAAGATTCCTTGCACTCTGCCCAAAATTTGGTTATGAGTCTCAGCATCTGCCTTGATACACTGCAGGGTAGAGTCTTTGAGAAGCCCTTTGTGGTAGGTTCCCGTCCTGTTTCCTGTTTTTTCTTTCTTCCAATGTCCATCCATTTGTATTTCTGAGTGAGGATTGATCATCTTACCCAGGGACCTCCTTCTTGCTTAGCTTCTTTAGGTATATAGATTTTAGTATATTTATCCTATATTATATATCTAATATCCACTTATAAGTGAGTATATGCTGTTTGTGTCTTTTTGCTCCTGGGATACCTCACTCAGGATGATCTTTTCTAGTTCCCACCATTTGCCTGCAAATTTCACGATTTCCTTGTTTTTAATTGCTGAGTAGTATTCCATTGTATAAATGTACCACAATTTCTGTATCCATTCCTCCATTGAGGGACATCTGGATTGTTTCCAGGTTCTGGCTATTATGAATAAAGCTGCTACAAACATGGTTGAGCAAATGTCCTTGTTCTGTACTTGAGCATATTTTGGATATATGCCTAGGAGTGGTATAGCTGGATCTTGAGGAAGCACTATTCCTAATTGTCTGAGAAAGCGCCAGATTGAATTCCAAAGTGGTTGTACAAGTTTACATTCCCACCAGCAATGGAGGAGAGTTCCCCTTTCTCCCAATCCTTACTTGAGTTTTTGATCTTAGCCATTCTGATGGGTGTAAGGTGAAATCTCAGGGTCATTTTGATTTGCATTTCCGTGATTAGTAAGGATGTTGAGCATTTCTTTAAGTGTTTCTCTGCCATTCTATATTCCTCTACAGAGAATTCTCTGTTTAGCTCTGTTCTCCATTTTTTAATTGGATTACTTGATAGGCTGCTTTTTAACTTCTTGAGTTCTTTATATATTCTGGATATTAGTCCTCTGTCAAGATATAGGGTTGGTGAAGATCCTTTCCCAGTCTGTAGGCTGTCGTTTTGTTCTGATGACAATGTCTTTTGCTTTACAGAAGCTTTTCAGTTTCATGAGGTCCCATTTATTGATTTTTGCTCTTAGAGCCTGTGCTGTTGGTGTTCTGTTCAGGAAGTTGTCTCATGTGCCAATGAGTTCTAGGCTCTTCTCCACTTTTTCTTCTAACCAATTTAGTGTGTCTGGCTTTATGTTGAAGTCTTTGATCCATTTGGACTTTAGTTTTTTGCAGGGTGATAAATATGGATCTATTTGCATTTTTCTACATGTAGACATCCAGTTAGGCTAGTACCATTTTTTGAAGATGCTGTCTTTTTTTCATTGTATGGTTTTAGCTTCTTTGTCAAAATGTCAAGTATCTGTAGATATGTGGATTTATTTCTGGGTTTTCTATTTAATTCCATTGATCCACCATTCTGTTTCTATGCTAGTACCTTGCAGTTTTTATTACTATTGTTCTGTAGTACAGCTTGAGATCAGGGATGGAGATACCTTCAAATGATCTGTTGTTGTACAGGATTGTTTTGGCAATTCTGGATTTTTTGTTTTTTTATATGAAGTTGAGAATTTTTCTTACAAGGTCTGTAAAGAATTATGTTGGTATTTTGATGGGAATTGCATTGAATCTGTAGATTGCTTTTGGCAGGATGGCCATTTTCACTATGTTAATCCTACCGATCCATGAGCACGGGAGATCTTTCCATCTTCTGATGTCTTCTTCAATTTCTTTCTTCAGAGACTTGAAGTTTTTTGTTTGTTTGTTTTATTTAACTTTATGACTCTTTATTTTTGTAGTGAGACATATATATGAATGACATGTTCCCAGTACCTAATCTCTGCCAAAGCTTTAGTTCTGTCATTCGATTTACCCCTAAGTGGGCTCAGAATTCACAAATATCTAAACGGCAGAGATGTAGTAAACAGGCATTGCTACAATGAAATAAAAAAACCATCCAATGCTAGCAGCAACCTCTATTTCAACCCATGATCCCTACAGGGAGCTTAAAAGGTAGAAAGCAAGGGTGACAGAAGCAGTCCAATGACAGCATGTGTGGCCTTTCATGGGGAGCTGACAGCTCCCAGCTGGTAGAGCCCAATAACCCTGAATCATCTTGCCAAAACAAACGCTCAGAGTGAGCAGCTGGAGTCTGGAACTGCTCACCTGTCTCTTACAGGACAAGAGTAGTAGAACTGAGCATACTGTCTGAGCTCTCTTTCAGGATCAGGACTTTTTTTTTCTTAGAATGAAGCTGAAGCCATACTTCAAAGGAGGCGCAGGAAAGGCTCTACAGGAAAGATGTATGCATACCCGACGGAAAGGGAAAGGTCACACAAGTCTGCAGTGTCAGGCCCTTCCTCTGCTCAGTAAATGACAACACTGTCCCCTCTGGTATCTACGCTTTGGAGAGTTGTGAATTCTGAGCCACCAGAGATGGTCTGGAAATTAGATAACAAGCCTAAAACGTTGGCAGAGAATAGGCGCTGGGTGAACGTCTTTCATGTTTCTCATTCTAATAAATATACCACTACAAAAATAAAAGCAATTAGATGTTTTTTTTATTAGTTACATTTTATTAACTCTGTATCCCAGCTGTATCCTGCTCCCTCATTCCCTCCCAATCCCACCCTCCCTCCCTCATCTCCTCCCTGCCTCTTTCCAGAGACTTGAAGTTTTTTTTAAAACAGGTCTTTCACTTGCTTGGTTAGAGTCACACCAAGGTGCTTTATGTTATTAGTGGCTATTGTGAAGGGTGTTGTTTCCCTAATTTCCTTCTCGGTCCGTTTTTTCTTGAATACCGGAGGGCTACTGATTTTTTAAGTTAATTTTGTTTCCAGCCACTTTGCTGAAGGTGTTTATCAGCTGAAGGTGTTCTCTGGTTGAATTTTTGGGGTTGCTCATGTATACCATCATATCATCTGTGAACAGTGATACTTTGACTTCTTCTTTTCCAATTTGTATTCCCTTCATCTCCTGTAGTTGTTTTATTGCTCTGGCAAGGACTTCAAGTACTATGTTGAAGAGAAATGGAGAGAGTGGGCAGCCTTGCCTTGTCCCTGTTTTCAGTGGGATTGATTTAAGTTTCTCTCTGTTTAGTTTGATGTTGGCTATAGGCTTGCTGTATACTGCCTTTACTATGTTTAGGTATGTGCCTTGTATCCCTGATCTCTCCAAGACTTTACACGTGAATGGGTGTTGGATTTTGCCAAATGCTTTTTCGGCATCCAAGGAGATGATCATGTGGTTTTTCTCCTTCAGTTTGTTTATATGGTGGATTACGTTGATGGATTTACATATATTGAACCATCCCTGCATGCCTGGGATGAAGCCTACTTGGTCATGGTGGATGATACCTTTTATGTGTTCTTGGATTCGGTTTGCAAGTATTTTTGCATCAATGTTCATAAGAGAGATAGGTCTGAAGTTCTCTTTTTTTGGTTGAGTCTTTGTGTGGTTTAGGTATCAAGGCGACTGTGGCTTCATAGAATGAGTTTGGTAATGATCCTGCTGTTTCTATTTTGTGGAATAGTTTGAAGAGAATTTGGAGTTAGTTCTTCTTTAAAGGTCTGGTAGATTTCTGCTCTGAAACCATCTGGCCCTGGGCTTTTTTTGGAAAGGAGACTTTTGATGACTGCTTCTATTTCCTTGGGGGATATAGGACTATTCAATTTATTTACCTGATCTTCATTTAATTTTGGTAAATGGAATCTATCAAGAAAACTGTCCATTTCATTTAGATTTTCAAATTTTGTGGCATATAGGCTTTTGTAGTAAGAGCTAATGATTGTCTCGATTTCCTCAGTGTCTGTTGTTATATCCCCCTTTTTGTTTCTGATTTTATGATTTGGATAGTTTCTTTCTGCCTTATACTTAGTTTGGCTCAGAGTTTGTTTATCTTGTTGATTTTTTTTTTTCAAAGAATCAGCTCTTGGTTTCATTGATTCTTTGAATTGTTTTCTTTCTAATTTATTGATTTCAGCCCTGAGTTTGATTTTTTCCAGCTGTCTATTCCTTTTGTGTGTGTCTGCTTCTTTGTTTTTTTCCTAGGGCTTTCAAGTGAGCCATTAAGTTGCTTGTATGAGATGTTTTAAATTTCTTCTTGAAGGTTCTTAGTGCTATGAGTTTTCCTCTTAGCACTGCTTTCATTGTGTCCCATAAGTTTGGGTATGTCGTGCCTTCATTTTCATTGAATCCTAGGAAGTCTTTAATTTCTTTCCTAACCCAGCTGTCATTGAGTAGCGAGTTGTTCAGTTTCCATGTGTGTGTAGGCTTTTTGCTATTTCTGTTGTTGTTGAGGTCTAGCTTTAGTTCATGGTGATCAGATAAGACACAAGGGATTATTTCAATCTTTTTGTATCTGTTGAGGCTTTCTTTGTGACCAACTATCTGGTCTATTTTGGAGAAGGTTCCAATGAGGTGCTGAAAAGAAGGTATACTCTTTTAAATTTGGGTGAAAAGTTCTGTAGACATCTTATTAGGTCCATTTGATTTAGGACCTCTGTTTTAAGTGCCATTTTTTCCCTATTTAGATTCTGTCTAGATGTCTGTCCCTTGGTGAGCGTGGAGTGTTGAAGTCTCCCACTATTAAGGTGTTGGATCGATGTGTGATTTAAGCTTTAATAATATTTCATTTACAAATGTAGGTGCTCTTGTATTTGGGACATAGATGTTCAGAATTGTGATGTCCTTCTGGTAGATTTTTCCTTTGATGAGAATGAGTACCCCTCCCCATCTGTTTTGATTAATTTTGGTTGAAAGTCTATTTTATTAGATATTATGATAGCTACCCCAGCTTTTTTTCTGGGTCCATTTGCTTGAAAAACATTTTCCCAGCCCTTTACTCTCAGGCAGTGTTTATCTTTGTTGCAGAGATGTGTTTCTTGGATGCAGCAGAATGTTGGATCCTGTTTCTGCAACCATTCTATTAGTCTGTGTCTTTTTATTGGAGTTGAGTCCATTGATCTTGATAGATAATAGTGACCAATGAATGTTAGTTTCTTTTATTGTAGAGTTGGTGGTATTACTGTGCTTCATTGCTTGTTTTCTTTTAAATTTTTTGTTATGAAGTTATCTATATCCTGTGTTTTCTTAGGTGTAGTTGTTTTTGTTGAATTGGAGTTTTCCTAGTATCTTCTGTAGGGCTGGGTTGCTTTGTGCAGATATTGTTTAAATTTAATTTTGTCATGGAATATTTTGTTTTCTCCATATATGTTGATTGAAAACTTTGCTGAGTATAGTAGTCTGGGTTGGCATCTGTGGACGCTTAAAGTCTGCATGACATCTGCCCAGGCCCTTCTGGTTTTCATAGTTTCTGTTGAGAAGTCTGGTGTGATTCTGATAGGTCTACCTTTATATGTTACATGGCCTTTTTCCCTTGCTGCTTTTAATATTTTTTTCTTTGTTCTATAGATTTAGTGTTTTGACTATGATGTGACATGAGGAGTTTCTTTTCTGGTCTAGTCTATTTGGTGTTCTGAAGGTCTCTTGTATGTTTATGGACATCTCTTTCTTTACGTTGGGAAATTTTTCTTCTATGATTTTCTTGACCTTGAAGCCTGGAATCTTCTTTTTCATCTATTCCTATTATTCTTAGATTTTGTCTTTTCATGTCATCCTTGATTTCTTGGTTGTTTTGTGTTTGGAACTTTTCCAATTTTACTTTTCCTTTGAGAGAAGTATCAGTTCCTGCAAGAGTATCTTCAGCACCGGAGATTCTCTTTTCCAACTCTTGTCTTCTATTGGTGATGCTTACCTTTGTGGTTCCTGATCTTTTCTCTAAGTTCTCCAGCTCCAGGGGTTTCTCTATGCTTTCTTTATTGATACTAATTCTGTTTTCATGCTTTGCACCATTTCCTTCATCTGTTTGAATGTGGATTCCGGTCTTTCTATGATGGTTTCTATTTTTTTGTTTCTTTCTTGTCTATATGCCACTAATTATGCCTCTATTTGTTTGGCTACATTTGCCTGTATTTCTTTGAGAGTTTTGTTCATTTCCTCTTTATTTGCCTCTAATTCTGGATAAGCATAGCTTTAAAATAATTTTCCTGTAATTCTGATGAACTGGAATATCCATTGATTTGGGGGGTTGCTGGTGAAGCCATGATGTCCTGATTTCTGTTGGGTGTGTTCTTACGCCAACCTCTGGCCATCTACTTATCTGTATCCTTCACTGTTTGTTCCTGGAGTCTGTACTTCAGCCTGGGTTCGTCTTTCTCTGGTGTCTGGAGTATTCTTCAGGAAGATGAGAGAGGTTCACTGGTTTGAGTGTGTGCATTGGTGTTTCAGCTGTATCTAAGGGAAGAATATCCATAGGCCCATGCAGGTGCACAAGTGTGGGTGAGCAAGCGTGTGTATGTGCATGGAGGCATGCCTTGAAGGACATGGTGCTTGCTAGAGAGTGTAGATGCCTGGAATGTGGGGCAGGGGGATATGTGCAGGCACAGGAGGGGGTGCGGGCGCTGGCACTGTTTGCAGGCACAATGTACGTGTGCAGATTCCCTGAATACCTCAGTGGCCTACAGGCCAGTCATATTGTCCTTCTGGTATTCAGATCTGTCTGGGTTCCAGAAGTTGTTTGCCTGGACTCTATGGTAGAACCACAGAGCAGGGGCTTCAATATTGAGAACACTGTCCCAAGAATCCCTATGATTCCCACAGTGGGGCTGTGGGTGGGAGGGATCCGATGTCTGGCTGCTAGGGTAGAGGGACCCTGGATCTGGGGCTCTGCACACGCTCACTTGAAGAAGCACTCCCTCTCTAGCAGGTCTCATTGTAAACCACAGGGGTTCCCCCTGTTCTCTACTCTGAGATTGGGGCCTGCCGGGGCAAATGCGAGTATAGGAGATCTGTCAGCTCAGTGGTGCTGCAGCTGCAGAACTTAGGGGCTGGTATAGCGGTCCACGGGGAGTCCAGCCACAGTAGCAGAACCGGGAGGATGGTACAGATGACTGCTAGGAGGCCCTGAGGAACCCATAAAGCTGTCCCCAGACCTGGGTGGCCGAGGGACTGGGAGGCCCATCTTCTCTGTCTCAGATACCAAGCAGGGAGTTCTGTGCTAGGAGTAGTGGGCACTGTAGAGCACCTTCACCAAGGAGGGAGACTTGACAAGGGGAATTCGGGGGATCAAATGTTCGCCACTCTCAGTCCCCAGAGAAGTCTGCGGGTGACCTGGATGTAAATGGTCTCAACTGAGGTTGTCCCCTCTTGCCCAGGAAGCCTCAATGTTGATGTTCTGGCTTCAGCTGCCCCTCCACTCACCAGTTTTGGAGTTTCAGATCCTCTGCCCCTCAGTTATGGTGCGTGCTGGTCGCCACCATCTTGAATCCTCCAAAATGTACCAATATACCTGCATAGTTGTAAAAAAAATATATATCAACTAAGAAAAATTGGTTCTCTTTGTTCCTGATGCCATGCTGAATTTTTGTGTTATTTTCAACCATAGAATAAGAATTTTCATCTTTATACAAAAAGCATGCTGATGTTTCATTTTAAGGCAATAATTTATTCACTTTTTTTTTTTTACTATATTTTATTTAAAAGTTGAAACAAATCAAGACTAATCTCCTTCTGAGTCATATGGAAAAGATCAAGTGTTGTGGTCTCCTCTAGTATTCCCCATTTGGTGCTGGAGAACACATGACTTCATCTTGTTCAATTACCTCAGGCACGAGGCTGTTATGTTTTTAGATCTCTGAATGTACAATTATTTAACTGCAGCTTACCACAGAGGTAACATAATATGAGGGAAAATGTCAAGCCACTAAAACATGAGTAATTCATGCATAAACAGTACTGCATGTTGCCATTGTTTTGAAGCCTTTTAAGAAAATTAGCAAGACAATTGGACTGCTGACTGTACCTCAAAGGGTCCTTTTGCATTTGTTGATGGCCTGCAGACAGTGGGGACATTCATAACCACAGTTGCTGACCATTTCTACCTCAGCAAAGGGTGAAAGACTATTTCCAAAGTGAGTGTTATCTCCAGGAAGACTTCATCCAGTTTAATTCCCAACAAATGAATGTTTAATTTGCAGATGTATGCATGCTTTGTGGCTAGGATGTTTCCTGGTCATTAATTGTACAACGGAGAAGAAACAAGATGGAGGCACAGAGCTACAAGGAGGCATACTCTGAAGCAAACCTTACACAAAACAACCAGCAACCTGAGAGAGGGGGAGGGAAAAGGAGAGACTGACTGATTAGTGGAGTAGTTATTCAAGTGTCGTTCTGATGGTCACCCAAAACGTGACACGTTTCATGCCTGTGTGAAATGAGTGCATGTCTGCGCTTACTTGCCTGCTGGAGTTTGGATACTTTGTGACTCACAGTGGACTGTGAGCAGAGAACAGCCTGGCTCATAAAGACTCTGGTCTCCAGGCTCTCCTGAGCCTGAAATTTCCTGTGCCACAGTTCTTTTCCCTGACAGAAAGTGTTTCAAAACAATATTCTCTCCAGTGCTTCCCAGTGAAAAATGAAGTTTATGTAGTAAAAGTGGAAGCATGATTATCTTTTAATGGACTGCTATCCCACAAACCTTGGCTTTGTAAAATCACCGATAGGCACGGAGTGTATTCCTGTCTAAACAGTCTCCATGGCAGGACTGAGCACCTTCCTGGACATATGAAATGGCCCCTGACATTGCTTGACTAGTGTCCATCAATAGAGAGTGAAATGGAAGAGACTGACCTAATTATTAGCAATGAATTATTAGCTGTTTTGAAAGAGAGCCTATTGGGAGAGAAAACATGTAATTAATAGATATTAGTTAAAGATGACAATTGCCATAATGTTTCATTTGCAAAAAAAGTGGTAGGTAAGCAGAAATAACTTTTTTCTTTTCTTTTTTTGTTGCTGTAACGTTCTTACATGGTTTCTCCTCCCATTTTCCGCAGCTAACTCCCATTGGTCCCTCCTCTGGTTCTTTCCCATCCAACAGTGAGTTTGCCAACTGGAATGTCCTGTAGAAATGTATGTTTAATCGTGGTACACACCCCTTCAAATCTCTTTAATTTGTAGGGTTAGGGGCCTGTTTTAGAGGTAGTTGGGCTCATGTGGCAGTAAGCTGGAAACTGAAAAACAGCAGTAGCCAACAGTAGCAACACTTCCAGGAGTCTTGCTAAGTAAAGAGCAATTAAAAAGATGCAGAAGTCATTATAATGTTGGTTGCACAGCAACACACATTTAAATATATTCATGGCACCCATCTCATTTAATGCTGAAGAGTAATACTTCAGCAAGCCTGTGACTTTGGGAAGATACACAGACCTGTGAGCCTGTTACGTCCCGGATGTTCAATAGACGCTGTTGTGAATGAGTGCCCCGAAAACACGCACATTTACTTCGTTTTCCTTACTTCTTTACTTCATTGCTAAAATGTGTATGCTCTAAACTTGTAAAGCAAAATTGTTTACATACCTTATCTTTTTGCAAATCATTGTTCTGTTTGTGTATGGATGGATGGCATGTGTGTAGATGTGTGTGTGTGTGAGCTGGCGTGTTCTCACGTGTAGAGGACAGAGGCTGACGGCGGGTATTTCCTCAGTTGCTCTCTGCCTTATATATGGAGGCGGGTCTCTCACGGCGACCTCCAGTTTGCTAATTCAGCTGGTCCAGCCAGCCAGGGTGTTCTGGGATCTGTCCTTGCTCCCAGCTCCCAGACATTGGGATTACACCGTGCCTGCTCACCCACCATCTCTATGAGGCTGGGTAGCTCAACCCTGGTCCTTATGCTCACATAGCAAATGTTTTATACAGGAACCATCTCCCCATCCCAGCAACATCCTTTGGAATTCAAGTGTTCATTTATGCCAGGAATGCTTGTTTGACGTAAAAGGAGGTGGTTTTCTGTCTCACCAGAACGCACTGTTAACAGAATCAGAAATGCACTCCCGCATTCAAACAAAACTAATTTACTTAAATTCTTTTAGAAGTGGAAATACCATCTAAAATTATTTTTAAAAACTTCCTACCTCTTTTTGTATAGACTTTATGTACATAATCCCACATAGTGTGAGAAAAGAACCATTAGAGCCACTTCTTCAGATCCACGTGTTTGGGAGCATCTAGCCGAATGACATCAGCCTGGATCTCATGGTGGCTGGTTCTGTGTGTGATGCTTTCCTTTTACAGGGACTCAAACCCAGGGCCTCACCCCTGCTCAGCGAGCTTCCAGCCCCCTTCCCAGCTGCATTTTCCTTGTCAGTGTACATGTTTAGTCACTGGTACATGTTTGAACCACAGTTCCCAAATTCTTCTAGATTCTAAGCTTCAGCATGGTCTAGCTTCCGATTCAGATTTATTAATAGCAAACGGTTGGGAAGAACTACGCCATCCCCATTTCTCTAAGTCAGCAGGACTACACTTTTGCCAATGCCTCCTGACCCTCGGTTTAAATATCTCCACAGAAAAACAGTATCAAATGGCTATTTCACAAACATACAACATAACCAGGAAGAGAATAATGGAAGCACGCACACTGCATTTATGGTTGTGACTAAGGAGCATAAGCAGGGGTCAGGGGCCAGGTTGTGTGCTAAGGGACTACGTGCAAGCGTCATATACTCTAGGGAATGTCCAGCCTTATCTTTGTCTTCACAGAAATAAATCTTTCCCTTTCCTCCTCCTCCTCCTCCTCCTCCTCCTCCTCCTCCTCCTCTTCCTCTTCTTTTTTTCTTAGATAGGGCATCCTTCCCTATTTCCTCATCACTTCAACTCCTTCTGCATCAGACGGGGATTATGGAGAAAAAAAAAAAAAAGAATGTGGAAACAACCAAGGTGCTTGTCTTACAGTCAACTGTCAACCTGATACAGCCTAGAGTTGCCTAGAGAGCTCAGTCTTCTTGAGTGATTTTGCAGGTCATATTGATCTGTGGGACATTATCATATAGATGTAGGGGGGGCCCAGCTCACTGCGGGGTGAGGCAGCCCAGTTCTCTTTTCAGGTAGTCCTGGGCTATACAGAAAACTAGCTAAGCATAACCCCGTCAGCCAGTAAGCAGCGCTTCACCACGCTTCCCGGCTGTGACTTCCCTCAACAATGGACCCTACCGCTGTAAGCTGAAGTAAACCTTTTGCTCCCCTAAATTGCTATTGGTCAAGGTATTTGTCACAACCGTGTGAAACTAGAACGGTTATAAGAATCCAGAACATTCATAGATGAAGAAATCACGTGTTCTGCTTTGATGGCTGTTGTAGCACCAGGGAACTAAAATCCATGGGTTGCCACCGGGGAGGGTCCTACTGCGCTGGACCGGGCACTGCCCTTGAGGAGGAGCTCAAGGGGGTGCGAGGTCTTCGTTCAATTGGCAGTTTCCAGCTTGGGAACCAATGGGAAACACTAGGAGAAGGAAGGAGAAGTGGGGCCCCTGTTTATCCATTAAGTTTTTCAACTTCAGACCAGTTTCTGGTCCTGTCTAACACCCCTCCCCCCTTGCCTGCCCAGTTTCTTTCTCCGTCTTTTCTACCTCGTTTCAGAACTATTACAAATACTCAAAGGCCTTGAAGAAATGGTGGCGTGATAAACTGCCACCCGAAAGGGAAGCATGGCCGCAGTCCCCCTCGTGGGTGTGGTTAAGATTCCAAGAGGATGCCCGAGACTCACCGGGACCACCTACAAACCTAGAGCAAAACTTAGTGTAAGTTAGGCAAAGACGGGATGAGCAATCGTGCTGGAGTAGAACAATGCTCACAAGAGACGAACCTTACTTAAAACGCACAAATTGCCCATTTCTGGCATCTGCCACTTAATGTCCTGCCTCTCCCCCGACCCTCCCGTGCTCCCCATGGATCCTCAGGTCCCCGAAACCACCTCTACCCCGAGGAGTTAGCGACTTTGTGAGGACAGCCTGCAAGTTACAAACCTTGAAGTTCAGGCCGGCCACCACGCCGGCGTCAGCTATCCCTGTCTCCAGGTGAAAGAGGAGTTCGCCTAGGAGAACCCTCCCAACAGTTCCTAACTGTCCGGGAACAACGAACGCTCCGAGGGCAAAACCCTAGGGCCCAACCCCAAGCCCATCACCCCAAACCAGCGGGACCGGGTGTCGGGTCCCTGGGAAGACTTCGGGGACGGGCTGGAAGGAGTCAGAGGTCACGAAAGGATGTTAGCTTTCTCCTGACACCCTCCCCGGGCAGCGGGCAGCTGGCTCTCAGGGACGCCCTCCCTCCTCCTCCTCCTCCTCCTCCCAGCCCCCTCCCGCCGCCCGGGCGTCCCCGGTTGCCACAGCGACTGGCATCCTCGCCCCCACCCGCGTAAGGCGCCAGCGGCGGTTCGCGCGCGCCCCCTGGCGGGCCATGCGCGGCGCTTCAAAGGTCAAGCCCCGGTTTCTCCCCCGGAGCCTCCTGCTCTTGGCAATCCCCGTGCATTTCTCCCTGCAAACCCGAAGGTGGTGTTTGCGAACAGAACTCACTCATCGCAAGCTTGCCTTTGCTAACGTAAGATGACTCCTCGGTGCTTTCCAGACGGCTTCCGGAGTGTGGGATGGGGCAACTGTTTGCTTCTGTCAAGCTGGGTTTAACTCCAGGGAGAAGGGCAGACCCCTGCGGCAAGTGCTCAGGGGGTCACTTGAGGTACTGAAGTCTTTGATCCTGTCTTCCTTCTCACTTCTCATTTTAATTTTCAGCTTTAAATAAAGCAATATAGATTTAGCCAAAAAGCAGTTTTCAAGATAGGAATCAAACCAACCAAATACCCTCGGTACAGCCTTTTACCTCTCACGCTGGTCGCTCTCTCATCGGCAGTCTCTACAGGGGCTCTTATTTTCTCTCCTTACATTCTAGTAATTATCTTTTTGGCCTGGGAAGTCAGAAGCCAGGCTCCTTTAAACTTTCTATTCTCTTCCAATTGATTTAGCTGCCTTAAAAGTAGATTAAAACATAGGTTATAATATATATATATTCAAGTCAAGTGTGGGGACACATATCAGTGATCCCATCACTCTGAAAGGCTGGTTCAGGGGGATGAGGAGTCTGCGCTATATAGAAAGACCCTGTTGTAAAAATAAAACCAGTCAGAAGAGGCGCCTGACCCACCTGGCCGAGGAACTCCTCCGCTTCCTAGATCCTAGATTTGGTTCCTAAAGACCCACTCCACAGCTCCCCTCCCCCCTGTTCCCTACCCCACCCCACCGCTGTTCCCTCCTGCTGTGTGCCCCCACCACTTGGGCATACTTGCAATACCCAGGAGCAGGCCACACCAGTCAGAAGGACAGGTGAGTAACCCCCCTGCTGGCTGAACTGCCCCACTCCCTAGATTTGGTTCCTAGGCCCCAATTCAGGCAGACTTCCAGTGCCCAGGAGCAGGCCATGCTACTCAGAAGAACAGGTGCAGGCCAAGCGGGCCAGAGAAACAGATGGGAGAACTCAGACAGAGACTCCCTGCTGAACCAGAGATCACAGCTGATGTTGGATAACAGAGATAGGTGGCCCAGCAGTGGACAGCCTTCACTCCCACAGGGCCCCCAATCCTCACTCCCCTCTTCATCACCTTATCCCACTCCCCAACTCAAGCAGAGACTCCCTGTTGCACCAAAGACCAAACTAGCTGCCAGAAGCCCAGCTTCCAACTTGGCTGAAAACTCCCTACTGGATCAGATGTCATGCTGGCTGTAGAAATCCAGGCCACAAAGGCGAGAAGACCAAAGAGGAAACAGAAACCGAGCTAAGAACACCCAAACTAAGACAAACTCAGAAACCAGCACCTAGGCCTACAATCACCCCAAACTCAGATGCCTAAATGCCAGGGTAATATGGTACCACCAGAGCCCAGCTGTCCTAGACAGCAAAACCAGAATGTTCCAACACATCTGAAGCAAAAGAAAATGACCCAACAACCAATTTTATGAAGATGATAAAAGTCCTTAAAGAGGGAATGAAAAAAAAAATCCCTTAAAGAAGTTCAGAAAAAAGACAAACAAAAAATTGGAGGAAATCAATAAATCCCTTAAACAATGCCAAGAAAGTCAAGAAAACAAACAAATAGGTGAAGAATCCTGAAAATAGTTCAAGACCTGAAAATGGAAATAGAACCAATAAAGAAAGCACAAACTGAGGGGATTCTGGAAATGGAAAATGTAAGGAATTGAGTAAAAAACTCCAGAAACAAAGCATCATCAACAGAAAACGAGGTAAAATAATCTCAGGTGTTGAAGACAGGATAGAAGAAATAGATTCATCTCTCAAAGAAAATGTTAACGCTAAAAAATTCCTAACACAAAACGCCTAGGAAATCTGGGACACTGTGAAAAACCAAACCTAAAAATAATAGGAATAGAACAAGGAGAAGAATCCCAGCTCAAAAAAGCTAGAAAACATATTTAACAAAATCATAGAAAAAAATTTCCTAACCTCAAGAAGGAAATGCCTGTAAAAGTACAAGAAGCTTATAGAACACTAAATAGTTTGGACCAGAAAAGAAAGTCTCCATGCCACATAATAATCAAAACTGTAAAAGAATATCAAAAGTTTAAGGGGAAAAAGGCCGAGTAATACATAAGGCAGACCTATTAGAATTACACCTGTCTTTTCAATGGAGACTCTCAAAACCAGAAGGGCCTGGACAGATGTTTTGCAGACTCTAAGAGAACACAGATGCCAGCCCAGACTACTATATTCAGCAAAAATTTCAGTCATCATAGATAGAGAAAATAATATATTTCATGACGAAGCCGAATTTAAACAATATCTATCCACAAGTTCGGCACTACCAAGATACTAGAGGGAAAACTCCAATGCACAGAGGTTAACTACACCCAAGAAAATGTAAGAAATAAGTAACTCCACACCAGCAAAACCAAAACACACACACACACACACACACACACACACACACACACACACACTCACACTCACTCACTACCACCACCATCATCAAAATAACAGGAGTTAACAATCACTTGTCATTAAGCTCTTTCAACGTCAATGAACTCAATTTCCAAATAAAAAGACACAAACTAACAGAATGGGAAAAAACAAACAAACAAACAAACAAACAAACAAATCAGGATCCATCATTCTGCTCCATACAAGAAACACACGTCAACATCAAAGATAAGAACTTACCTCAGAGTAAGGGTTGGAAAAAGATTTTCTAAGCAAATAGACCCAAGAAGCAAGCTTGTGTAACTACTCTAATATCTAACAAAATAGACCTCCAACCAAAATTAATCAAAAGAAATAGAGAACATTTCATATGCATCAAAGAAAAAAATACACCAAGATGACATTTCAGTTCTTAACACTTTTGCTCCAAAAGAAATGGCACCTACGTTCCTAAAAGAAGCATTGCTAAAGCTTAACTCACACATTGAACTCACATTCGTAGTGGGAGCCACCCTCACCAATGGACAGATCATCCAGACAAAAACTAAACAGAGAAATAATGGAGCTAACATATTATGAATGAAATGGACCTAACAGATATCTACAGAACATTTCACTCAAACACAAAAGAATATACCTTCTTCTCAGCACCTCATGGAATCTACTTCAAAACTGAACACATACCCAGTCACAATGCAGGTATCAAAAGATATTAGGAAATTAAAAAAAAACCTCTGTATCCTATCAGACCACCATGCAAGATTAAAGCTAGATTTCAACAACAACAGAAATAACAGAAAACCTACAAACTCATGGAAACTGAACACGAGTTTCTACTGAACAACTACTGGGTCAAAAAAGAAATAAAGAAATTAAAGACTTCCTAAAAGTCAGTGAAAATGAAGGCACAACATACCCAAATGTATGGGACATAATGAAGGCAGTGCTGAGGAAAGTTCATAGCCTTTATAAAAAAATCAGAAAGATCTTACACTGGTGACTTAACAGCACGCCTGAAAGTTCTAGAACAAAAAGAAGCAAACACACCCAAAAGAAGTAGACAGAAGAAAATAATCAAAAAGTGAGGGCTGAAATCAATACAATAGGAACAAAGAGAACAGTACAAACAGTGCAAATAATCAATGAAACAAAGAACTGACTCTTAGAGGAAATCAACAAGATTGACAAACCCTTATCCAAGCTAACTAAAACACACAGAAAGAATGTCCAAATTAACAAAAATCAGAAATGAAAAGCGGGGCCTAACAGACACAGAGGAAATCCAAAGAATCATTGGGTCATGCTTCAAAAACCTATACTTCACAAAATCAGAAAACCTAGAAGAAATGGACAATTTTCTCAATAGATACCACATACCAAAAATTAAATCAGGATCAGATAAACTATTAACTGGACCTATAACTTTTAAGGAAATAGAGGCAGTCATCAAAAGTCTCCCAATCAAAAGAGCCCAGGGCTAGATGGTTTTAGTGCAAAATTCTACCAAACTTTCAAAACTCTACCAATACTCCTCAAATGATTCCACAAAATAAAACAGAAGGAACATTGCCAAACTCATTTTATGATGTCACAGTCACCCTGAAACCCAAACCACACAAAGATATAACAAAAATAAAGAAAATTACTGGCTGATTTTCCTCATAAACATCGATGTAAAAATACTCAATAAAATACCCACAAACTGAATCAAGAACACATAAAAAATATCATCCACTATGATCAAGTAGGCTTCATGCCAGAGATGGTTCAATGTATAAAGAAAAAAATCTGTCAATGTAATCCACCATATAAACAAACTGAAAGGAAAAAAATCACATGAGCATCTCATTAGACACTAAAAAAGCCTGTGACAAAATTCAAAATTTTTTACCTTCATGATAAAAGACTCAGAGAGATCAGGGATACAAAGGACATACCTAAACATAATAAAGGCAATTTACAGCAAGCCAACATCAAATTAAATAGAGAAAAAGTCAAAATAATTCCACTAAAAGCAGGGACAAGACAAGGCTCTCCACTCTTTCCATATCTATTCAATATAGTTCTTGAAGTTCTAGCTAGAGCAGTAAGACAACTAAAGGAGATCAAGGGGATATAAGTTAGGAAAGAAGAAGTCAAAGTATCACTATCTGTAGATGAAATGATAGTATACATGAGCGAACTCAAAAATTCAACCAGAGAACTCCTTCAGCTGATAAACACCTTCAGTGAAGTGGTTGGGTAGAAGATTAACTTTAAAAAAAAAAAATCAGTAGTCCTCCTGTATACAAAAGACAAAATGGCTGAGAAAGAAATTAGTGAAACTACATCTTTCACAATAGCCACAAATAATATAAAAATACCTTGAAGTAACTAACCAAGCAAGTGGAAGAGCTGTCTGATAAAAACTTCAAGTCTTTAAAGAAGGAAATTGAAGAAGATATCAGAAGTTGTAAAGATGTCTCATGTGCATGGATTGAAAGGATTAACATAGTGAAAATGGCCATCCTAATAAAAGTAATCTACATATTCAATGCAATCTCCATCAAAATACCAAATACAGTTCTTTGAAGGAACAATACTCAGCTTCATACAGAAAAACAAACAAACAAACGAAAAACAGGAGAGCTAAAACAATCCTATATAATAATAATTAAAAAAAAAAAACTTGTGGAGGTATCTCTATCCCTTATCTCAAACTGTACTACAGAGCTGTGGTAATAAAAACCGCAGGATACTGGCACAAAAACAGACATGCTGTTCATTCAAATGGAATCAAAGACCCAGACATAAATCCACACACCTACAGACTCCTGATTTTTGATAAAGAAGCCAGAAATATAAAATACAAAAAAGAAAGCATTTTAAACAAATGGTGCTGGTCTAACTGGATGTCAGCATATAGAATGCAAAGAGAACCATATCTATAACCCTGCACAAACTCAAGTCCAAGTTGATCAAAGACCTCAACACAAAACCAGAAACATTGAATCTGGTAGAAGAGAAAGTGGGGAATAGCCTTTAAGACATTGGCACAGGCACAACTTCTTGAACAGAACACCAACAATTAATAAATGGGACTGCATGAAACTGAAAAGCTTCTGTGAGGCAAAAGACAGTCTATAGGACAAAATGGCAGCCCACAGAATGGGAGATTTTCACGAACTCCACAAATGACAGAGGGCTAATATCCAAAATACATGAAGAACTCAGGAAACTAGTCATCAGCAAACCAAATAATCCAATTAAAAAATGGGGTACAGATGTAAACAGAGATTCCTCAGCAGAGAAATCTCTAATGGCCCAGAAACACTTAAAGAAATGTTCAACGTCCTTAACAATCAGGGAAATGCAAATCAAAATGACTTTGAGATTCTATCTCATACCTGTCAGAATGGTTAAGATCAAGGGCACAAGACACAGCTCATGCTGGCGAGGATGTGGAGAAAGGGGAACCCTCCTATATTGCTGGTAGGAGTGCAAATTTGTACAGCTACTTTGGAAATCAATATGGTGGCTTCTCAAAAAATTGCAAGTTAATCTACCTCAAGATCCAGCTATACGACTCCTGGGCATAAACCCAAAGGTTTCTACCACAAGGACACGTGTTCATCTATGTTCATAGCAGCTTTATTAATAATATCCAGAAACTGGAAATAACCTAGATGTCCCTCAACCTAAGAATGGATAAAGAAAATGTGCTGCATTTACACATTTGAGTACTAATCAGCTGTCAAAAACAAGGACATCATAAAATTTGTGGGCAAATGAGTGGAAATGGAAAAAAAAAATCATCCTGAGTGAGTTAACACAGACCCAGAAAGACAAACATGGCGGGTACTCACCGAAGTGGATGTTAGCTATGAAGGAAAGACTATCCACGCTGCAACCCTCTGCTCCAGAGAGGCTAAGTAACAAGGAGGGCTTAAGGAAGGATGAAAATATCTCCCTGGGATGGGAAAACAGAAGAGATTTCATTGGTGGACTGGGCGTGGGCTGGGGTTAGGAATAAGAGGAAGAAGCTACTGGGAGAGAAGACTGGAACTGGGGGGTCAAGGGGGAAACTTAGTGCCATGGAAAGTCCATGGAATCTATGAGAGTAACCCTAGCTAAGACTCTCAGTAACGGGGGACACAGAGCCTGAAGCAGCCATCTTCTGTAACCCGGCAAGGCCTGACGCAGAGGGATTGGGACACTAACCCAGCCACAACATCTTCAACCTACAGAATGTTCTGGGACCAGAGCCTAGCATAATTGTCACCAGAGAGATCAGAGAGACTTCATCCAGCAACTGATGGGTGCGGATGCAGAATCTCACGGTCAAATGATAGATGCAGCTCAGGGGGTCCTGTGGAGGAGGGGGGAGGAAGGATAGGAGGAACCAGCGGGGTCAGGGACACCAGGGGAACACTGCCCACAGAATCGACTGACCAGGACTCATGTGGGCTGGCAGAGATCAGGGAGCCTGTGGGGGCCTGATGTTCTAGCGGGACTCTTTTAACAGTGGGAGCAGGGGCTGTCCCTGACTCTGTGGGAGCCGCCTTCTCCTTACTGGGCGTCCTTGTCCAGCCTAGATGTGATGGTCTCGCTGTAGCTTGTTGATGTCCCTGGGAGGCCTGCTCTTTTCTGAGGGGAGATGTGTGTGTGTGGGGGGGGGGGATGGATCTGGGGGAGAAAGGAAGTCGGGGGAGAGATGGGGGCAGGGGAGGCATGGGAAACTTGCCGTCAGAATGTAATAAATGAAAGAATAAAACAAAACCAAACCCCAAGCCCCCAAAGTCATCCCCAAATTAAGCAGTTTGAAATTATCGAAACTTCCTCTCCCCCACCCCCCGCTGAAGTTACACATTTTCTGAGGTTTGCATATCTGATGAAGGTATTTTATTTATTTATTCATTTATTTTAAGTTACCCGCTCTTCTCCAGGCTTACAACACAGGTGCAGTTATCAGGCACAGACGTGGCTGACAGAGACCTTCCGCCAGAAGGACTTCAAGCACGGGGCCTTTTTATTGGACTGGTTTCAGTCTGTCCACAGCATTTGGACTTTGTTACCTCATCATTTCCTATAAATCTTAGACCTGCTTTCTGTACGGGAGTCTGGGCCTGTCATCAAAAATGTTCCTTACCCTGTCATTTATCCTCTGCTCGGCTTTCCTACCACTCTTTGCCAGTTGGTGGTCAAACACAGAAGCCAGATGAAAACCATTTGCCCAGTTTCCTCATTTGACCTTGATTTTTTTTTTTCTAGACTTGCCATGTTGAAAGACGGACAAGTTGAGGTTCAAAAAGGATCTGTGGGAGAAAAAGCCAGACATGCTGTTTTTGGCAAGACCACAGAAAACCTGTTTTGTATGAACAAATATTAACTATCTTAAGACATTTTTAAAAAAAGAAACCACAGCCTTTTGACAACAAAAAAATTTTAGGAACTGTGAGCATATGTCTGTGGGTGTTTTGCCTGTCTGCATGTGTAGCATGTGTAAGCCCGGTGCTCACATTGTCCAGAAGAGGGCATTGGATCACCTGTAACTGGAGTTACAGACTGTTGTCGGCTTCCACATGGGTGCTGGAGACTGAACTGGATCCTCTGCAGGAGCAGCCAGTGCTCTTAAGCAGGTAGCCAGGAAGCTGGAGCCCTTTAGGGCGTGGCTTACTTCGGTGCCTGTTGCTCGCCTCTTTTTTTTCCTCTGTGAGCACGTGCATCCTGTTATTGCTTCCGTGGGCTCTGAAGCTCTTCCTCCTTCCTTCATTTGGAATAGAGTCGATCTTTTCCCATCATGAATCTTTCACTTCACCTCATGATGTGGAGTTAGCTTCTAATCCAGCATTTTATCAACAAGAGTCCCACGACAGCCGTTTTGGATAGCAATTTGGTAGTCCCTTATAGTAACAAGTATAGTGTATGGAACAGGGATGTTACTTCTACATATTTACTCACGAAAAATAAAAATAAGCATTCTCAGCGGCTTCATTTCTAACAACCTAAGTCTGGAAACAACACAGGTATTCGTCTGCGGGTAACTTTATAAACAAACACTGCACATCTACCTAATAGAATACCACACAGCAAAACAAAACGAAACAAACAAAATAAAACCCCAAACCAACTAACCAAACAAAAAACAGAGCAAGCAAAACTGTCAATACTTGGAATAACACAAATAATCCTTAAAAGCATTTATCAAAGTGAAGAATCCAGGTAGGAGAGTAAAGTATGTGTGGTTCTAGAAAAGCCTGAAAGCCAACCAGTGGGTGCCCAGCATGGATGGGTGGCTTTATTAGTTTCTGTTGCTGTCATAAAATCATGACCAAGACAGCTCATAGAAGAATGAGCTTGTGTTGTCTTACGGTTCCAGAGGGTCTATGAGGGTGGAAGGGAGGCATGGCAGCGAGAGCAGGAAGCTGAGAGCTCACATCTTAAGCCACAGGCAGGAAGGAGAGAGAGAAAGAGAGAGAGAAAACTTGAAATGGTAAATCTCACCTCCTGTGGCCTCTAACAAGGCCACCCCTCCTAAAACTCCCAAACAGCATGATCAATTGAGGACCAGGTATTCAAATGCTCAAGACTATGAGAGACATTTCTCATTCAGAGTCTCACAGTGGGTGAGGGGGCTGAGTATGGCAGGGGTCAGCTGAGCACTATTAGAGATGAAAGCAATTCTCTGTATTTTGTGATGCTTGCTACAAGGGGGTATGATTTTGTTAAAGCCAATTTGTGTGTGTGTGTGTGTTTCTTATTGTATGTAAACTGTACTTCAGCAAGGTCAATTTTTACAAAGTAGCTTCAAAATCTTTGACCCATCCCATCAGGAAATAGACCTTTAATTCCTTCTTTCCAATTCTGGGTGGTTTGCTATCACTGAGCTGTGCAGCAGAATGACTTCTGGGACCAGATCACAGGAGATCATGTAGACTGTTCTGATTCCTTCCTCTGGAGGGAGCAAAGTTTCACACAGTCCTATCTCTTATGGGATAACCTTGCCAGAGAATCCAATGATGAATGTGGATCATCATTCAGTGACCATTCTGTGGGCTACCCCTAGCCCACAGAATGCCAGACACATGAGTGAAGTCATACTGGACCCTCCCCTCCCGCCTATTCATCAGCTAGGTCCATTTGTGTATAAGGACGAAGAGCTCACCAGTTAGGAACTATGGGATCAGGGAGCTGTAATAAGCCATTGTTTTAAATTGCTTAGCTTTAATGGTGTGTTAGTTACTTAGTGTGGAAAACCACTCTGAACACAGTGATTCATTTATTACCTCACAGTTTCTGTGAGCGAGGCGTCGGGGAGCAGTTTGAGCAGTTTGAGCTCAGCATAGCTCATGAGGTCAGATGTCAGGGCAGATTCTCCATTTGCCTGGGGGAGCTTTGGGTCCAGGTGGAAAATATAAGAATAAGGTTTCTGCACAATTTGGAGCTTGCCAGAAGAGGGTGAGGTAGGCAGGCTGCTGTGGAAAAAACCTAGACCTGTCTCAAGGGTTGAAAGTAAGAACAGAGGAAACTACTAATTCAGTATGGTGTGCTAGTTGGAGGGTCAGGGACAGAGAGTGTGGCGAACAGATTTAAAGAGCCAGAGGTGAGAATGCTGAGTTTCTAGTGAAGCTAAAGGCATTCACTATGCTGAGATAATTGGAGCCCAGAGATGAGGGAGGAATGAGATGGGGCGAGGAAAAGCAAGCAGGACATATCATACCAGGTCCTGTAAGTCAGAGAAGAGAAGGAGAGAGAGAGAGAGCTTGCTGTGATGACAAAACACTGGCTGGTGTAGAAGAAGGTGGTAAAGGTCAGGGCGAGGCTGGGTTCCAGGGTGAACTTCACTGACCACAGTTCCAATATTTATTTTGCCAAAGGGCCTCTCATTTGGATCCAGTTTCTGGTCGAAGGAGTATGTCTCAGGCTCTGCTCCTTGCAAGGCTGCAGTGCCTGGAAAAACCATGACTTCATCTCTCTGGCTCCACCTCGTGTGCTTGCCTATTCCCTAAGGCCTCTGTGACTCAGGTGAGATGCCCACCCCCACACTGGGAAGTAGTCTATGAAACTCTGCCCTCATCACAACATCAGCACACATATTAAAAGAATTAAGACATATGCATAGCTCTGTCTTAAACTTGGGGAATGAGGTAGCAGCGGCTATAACTCTCATCTTCGTCTTCGTTTGCAGACAGGAACATAAAAAGACATTTTTAGGAATGTCCTTCTGTAGTATCAACCCCAGTGTTGTGTACTATACTTTGAAATAAGGAGAAAAGGGGGGTTGTGAGTTATTCCTTCCACTTCTTGTAGGTCTGAGCACATATTTTATCTTTAAACTCAGCTTTCTAGCTGAGGATGCCAAAGAGCGTGTTATATGTTATTCCATTGAAATGAGACGCCCAGGAAAGGCAACTCTGTGTAGACTTCAGCTCTGAGGCCTTCCAACAGGGTAACCTCCCAAGGGAGAAGCCATCTAGGTGAATCCAAGAGCTGATGAATGGTAGGAAAGAACAAATGATTTTGGGTCCTGAGGTTGGAAGGTCCTTCTTTGGCTCAGTTCATCTGTCAGTGGGATGGCCTTTGCTGTCAAGCAGCTATGTTGAAGAGATGCCCCATATTGGCATGGTCAACAGCTCAAAAAAGAATTCATCTTCACGCGTGGCCTGGGTTCCTTACAGGTTACTAACAGAGTAGTGGACGACTATTGGCCGGCTGAATCTCTCCAAAGTTGCTGTTTTCCCTGCCCTCACTCGCCAAGCCCCCATTTTATATGTCTCCAAGCCACAGAAGATGTGATGTAAGCCTGAGCCTGGGCTGCTACCTAGTGTTAAAACAGTAATGGTAGCTACAGACAGAGATGGTATAAACTACAGCAAAACCAGACTCTGGGAAGGCTGTGCTCCCATCCTCACCCTGAGCTAGAATTCTACTGAGCTTGCCAAACCTGAGGCGGGGGTTATTTTACAGCATTGTGCCAGAGAACAGCTAAGTGGTGGCTTGCTGCAAGCTGGGGTTACTCTGGCGGGGATTCGGAGCTTGGGCTGTATTAGCCAGGCTCTTTCATCTTCATTGCTCCTCTTTAGGACAGATCCCAGTCTGTTGACTAGACCAACTGAAGATCTGACTTCCCAAGAACAAGGAGACAAACGTCACCCCAGTTGAAAGGCTTTGATTTAAGCCTTCAGAGGCCAGACGTCACGTTTACTGAAGCCTGTCAACTTCTACCAACCATCTGGAGCAAAAACAAACAAACAAACAAAAGACAAAAGTGACTGAGGTTTTCCTCTCAAATGGAGCAAATGGGACAGAATTTGTGAAGAAGAAAGCTGGATTTAGAATGCAAGAAAGGTACTGTCTGGGGAAGATAAAGTACCCATCTGCTGTGCTATACACAGCTATTTTTCTGGATGTTATATGATAAAGTGTGCTTCACACATATAATAAATAATCTTGAGTTTTGACACACATAAAGACAATGAAATCTAACCCCACTATAAAGATTTAGGATATGTGTGGACTAGCTCTTTCTCCATTTTGTGCCAGAAACCCTGTCCTTTGTTTACGATCTTCTATGGCTTCCCATGGAGCCAGGAGCAGAGTTCCTGGTGTGACTGGTAAGGCTCTCTCTGGTCCTTCACCCTGGCCGCGCTGCAGTTACCGCCTGGCTTCTCCTGGCATTGTATCCTCAAGTTGGGGTTTGTGTGTGAGTAGGTTTTTTTTTGTGGGGGAGGCATTCTCAAAAAGTTAGAAGAATGGGGAAACGAAAAGGTGGAGATGTCAGAGTTCGTTGGTGAACAAGTTATCTAGAGATAGGACAACAGGGGTTTGGTCTCCGTGGGACTTTGGGACACAGCTTGGTAGCCTGGGTAGTTAGCTCTCATGCATCACCGGCTGGAGGCTGTTCCTGCGCCGCTGACTGTGCCACGCTTAGAGCTCACAGGGGCCAACTCTGCCCTGGGACCCTGTGGGCCAGAGTGCTCTGCGTCCGTTACTGTCACAAGTGCTTGCTAGAAGAAGCCCTTGGCCTGCATGGTGAATGCTGAGGAAATATGGACAGGGCACCACAGCTCTCAGAACGTGCCTTTTCTCCCCTCTGCAGCTTTCCTTGCCTTAAAAATGACATTTATGTGTAAAGCTATTCATGCTTTAGTTAGCGTATTACTATAATGGGTTTCATTATGACATTTTGTACACCACAAAATGTATATACATTTACAGTGTACCTTTCTCATATCTGCGTCCTTACTGCGTCTTCTTACCGGTTCCCTTTCTCCCTTCATATAAGAGATCCTTTTTTTTTTTTTTTTTTTTTTTTTTTTTTTTTTTTTTTTTTTTTTTTCTTTTCTTGAAACAGGGTCAACAAGTAACACAGGCTGTCCTCAAACTTATTATGAAGCTGAAGGGTGACTTTGAACTCTTTTTTTTTTTTTTTTTCCAAGCCTGGCACTTCTGGAACTAGCTTTGTAGACTAGGCTCACAGAAATCTGCCCGCCTCTGCTGCCCGAGTGCTGGGATTAAAAGTGTGTGCCACCGAGCCCGGCCTAAATTTGAATTATGGATCTTTCTGTTTCAGTGTCCCAGGTGCTGAGATTACAGGAGGATGAGGGTGTTCCGCCGTCCCCAGCACTGCCTACCGGTTCCACAATGTCTGGTGCCACTATTAACCCAAATACAGCAAGAAGCAGACTGGCAAAGACCCCTCAAGCCCGAATGACTCCAAATGTACCTGGTGCCCGGGGGCTGAGCAGCCCACTGTATCCTGGGAAGCACTGGGCCACCCCGAGTCAAACCATGAGTCATCCTAGCAGCAGCCCCCGAGCTGGGAAGAGACCACAGAGTGGCCTGCCTGGTGGCTGAGAGCGGCCAGGGCAGAAAGGACGGTGGAATTACAGGGACCGTGACAACAGAGAGCTGATAAAAGGCTCTAGGGAGCTGGAGAAGGGTCTCCGACCCTGGGCTTGTGAACCAAGACCCTCCCAGACACTACCATTAGAGGGCGCCACCTCCCACTACTCCCGGAAGCCAAGGGAAACAAAAGCCTCCGGAGACAAACATTTGATGCCTCCTGCCTGCAGGTGATTTCCACCAACCGGAACGAAACAAAACAGACAGAAACCTCCCAGCTAGCCCATAGCCTGGGCTACTGAAGGTAAGCAAGGAAGGCCACGCAAGGTTAAGTTCTCTGGGTCTAATACACAATTAACAGAGGCGACAGCCCAGGAGGAGAGCTGACTGAACAAGCCCTAGCAGGCTGTTCCATAGTTTTCATGTTTATTTTTTTTGCCAGCCCAAGAACAATCACCACGGTGTGCTTGAGTTCGAGAAAATGAAGTCTGTAACGGCAAGCGGGCTCGGCCCAGCGCCAGTAGAGAAGGCTTTCAGCTGTCTAACCGCGAACAGGTGGAGCCCATGAGGATGGTGTCAGGGAGATTGGCCTGTGAGCACCAGGGCTTATCCTGAAAGACCAATGGAGCAAGAATAGGTTGGGGGTGGGGACTAGAGGCTGGCAGGCAAGATGGGAGGAAAGAGCCCAGAGACAAATAGCTTAACAAACTTCTGACCCGTGTGTGACAGTCAGTAGGCTGGTCAGGGGCAGGACCTACCCTAGCGAGTGAATCATAAAATGTTCGTGTTGTTTGCCTGTTTTTGTTCTTTTGAGACAGGGTTTCCTTCTGTAGCCCTGGCTGTCTTGGAACTCCCGATGTCTTGGAACTTCAGGCTGTCCTCGAACTCACAGAGATCCACCTGCCTCTGCCTCTGGAGCGCAGTTATTAAGGGTGTCCACTAACTTATTATGTTATTAACTCCATGTCAATGAGATAATACATGAGCGAGCCCTGTGTTTCTTACACAGCCTTCTCTGAAGTTAGCCCAGCTTGTTCTTCCTTTAAAACTCTACATTAAAACACATTCTTGCAAATGTTCTGTCTTTTAAAATCTTATTTTTCATTAATGTGTGTGTGTACATCTTGGCTGTGCATGTGGAGGTCAGACGACAGCTTTTGGCCGTTGGTCCTCTTCTTTCTGCATGTGGATCCTGGGCATCAAATTCAGGCCACTAAGCTTGGAGGTAAGTCCTTTACCTGCGGAACCATCTCACCAACCCACACATACTCTAGATCTTTACTGTGGGGTGAGAGCTCATGGTTTTTACGTGTGTCAAAACTCTCGATTATTATATGTGTGAAGAGGACTTTATCATATATCGTCCAGCAAAAACAGTTAACGTACAACACAGCAGACGGGTACATTTGTCTCCCCAAACAGCACCTTTCTTCCCATTGTTCTAGGTCCACCTTTCTTCACAAATCTGTCCCATTTGCTCAATTGCTTTTCGTCTCCCCCCCCCCCAACCTCAGATGGTGGTTAGAAGTTGACAGGCGTCAGTAAATGTGGGGTTTGGCCACCGAAGGCTTAAATAAGAGCTTCTCAACTGGGGTGACGTTTGTCCCCTTGTGCCCAGGTGGCAATGTCTTGCAGACACTGAAAACCGTTACGACTGGCAGGGTGGCAGTGGTAGGGACTTACAGAAACCAGGCATTCTCATAAATATCCCGCAGTGCACAGGGCAGTTTTCCACAGCAGCTGCTCTGTTTAGAGTGTGCTGAGATTAAGACCCTGGCTTAGAACAAACCAGTTCCATGATGAGCTAGCAGAGAATAAAGAAAGAAAAAAAAATGCTCCATGTCATTCATCTATTCCTCACCTGATCCTGCAAATCACCAGAGGTTTTCTTCTGAGGGAGGGTTAGCCTTTGGAAGGTATGTTCCACCAACGTGGAAACTGGGCTTTGAACCGTTTTGGTAGTGGTAATTGTGGCATCACCAGAATTCAATGGAATTTCGTGCAGCATCAGAACGATGTGATTTAAGTGTTCCACTGTCTTTTTTTTTTTTTTTTTTTTTTAAGAAAGGCTGTGCTAAGGAAAATGACGGAAGTACATTAGTGTGTTAGTATTATCACAACAAAACACCGCAGACAGGGCAATTAAACAATAGAGCGGTAACATTTTCAAGGTGCCGGAGGTTGTGAGTCCGAGGTCTGGGTGCACTCAGGCTCATGCTTGCTGAGGGCCCTCTGCCTGGCTTTACCTTGCATACTCACTCCTACAGCCTCCTTCTATGCAAACGGGGGACAGAGGGCCTACTTCCAAATCACATATGGACGGGTGGGGCACACAGGAATGTTGCAAATGATCACGGGACATAATGATGACTGACTTCCTTGCCTGTTTCTATAAATGGAAAGATGGGAAATTTATGTTTGTCGAACACTTGGGAAGACCATTTCTAATTCATTCTCTCAGTCCTTTTTGTTGATAATGACAGCAAGAAGCAAACAGAAGAAAACCAGAGTAGTAACAATTGTAAGGATGCTGAGTCTGTGGAATGGGTAAAGTACCAGGGGCAACGTGTGTTTATGTGTCTGTGTATTTATGTCTGTCATTAGGAATATATTACACAATACTTCCAAAGGGGCCTAAAGTCACCCTTTCACACTGGAGGCAAAAAAAAAAAAAAAAAAAAAAAAAAAAAAAAAAAAAAAAAAAAAAAAGGTAAAACTGGGTTTGCCTTAAATCTTATATGTATCATAGTTATTAGCTGGACATGTTTTATTTTTCTGAAGATTTATTTTTATTTTATGTGGTTTTCTTGCATGTATGTGTGTCCATGTATGTGTGTCCATGGATGCTGGAAGAAGGAGTCTGATCCCCAGAAATAGAGTTACAGACAACTGAGAGCTGCAGGCAGTCAGAGCTGGTCCTCCAGGAACCCAGTGGCTGCTCTTTGACCACCTCCCCCTCAGGAGGGTGCAGCCCTCCCAGGTCACCGAGGAAGACAATGCAGCCAATCCTGATGAGACCTGATAGGCTGGGGTCAGATGGAAGGGGAGGAGGACCTCCCCTATCAGTGGACTGGGGGAGGGGCATGGGAGGAGAAGAGGGAGGGAGGAAGGGTAGGATTGGGAGGAGATGAGGGAGGGGGCTACAGCTGGGATACAAAGTGAATAAACTGTAATTAATAAAACATTAATTAATTAAAAACAAAACAAAAAGGCTGGTCCTCTGCAAGAGCAGCCAGTGTACCGAATCGTGTGTGTGTGTGTGTGTGTATATATATATATATATATATATATATACACACACTCAAACAGAACATACATTTTTTTTTTTTTTTTAGAGCATATTCATCAAGGTTATGGTGATATGTACCCTGAGAAACTTGGTGTGTTAGAGACTTATTTTTTTTGTCTTTTAAAAATACTATATTTTTATTAATTCTTTGAGAAAGTATATGCATCCCCTCTATCTTGGTTGTAGTCCCCCCAAATCCTCCCTTTAACTCCCCCTAGAACCACCCTAAAAGCTTACTGGTAAAGGGCTGGGATGAAACGGTGGGAAGAGGGCATTACATGTTAACAGCTGCTTACCATTATTCCTACTACATCATTAACCTCATCACAATTCACATATCTCACAGCCCCATGTAATTAATTATACATGCAAATACAGAATATATATGAGAGTTTCAGGCTGAGGTGGGGAGAACCTCTGCTCTCAGCTCCAGGATGCTGATGTCCTTTGAGAATGCCGGCAAAGGTAGGTTTTGAGGGGAGAATAGGACGAAGCTGGGCTGTTAAGTTGAAATTAGATATTAAGTCAGGGCAGTGCAGCGGGGAAGGGTGAGGATCTGGGTTGCAGCGTAGGCTCTGTATGCGGTCCCTTACGTGGACATGGTGAAGTGATCTGTTTCTGCGCATTCTTGCAGGAGCAACGCTGTTCTGAGTCTCCCTTGCAGAGTGGGGACACAGGTGTTGGTCCTCGTTGTGTGTGGTCCTTCACGGGGATGGCTGCAGTGCCTAGCCTACCTTTGTGGTTGCTTGCAGTGACATGAGATCTAGGCTTCCCAGACACCCGCTCTGGGTTCCCTCAGTAAGCTAGGCAGAGAGAAAGAGAGAGAGAGAGAGACCTTTGCTTTCAGAGCCACCTAGCTGCTGACTCAGCAGGGGTTTAAAAAAATTGTTTTCCTTCCTGCAAGAAGAGGTGCTCTCTTTCCCCACCCCCACCTGGCCGGGGAGCTACCCATGAGGTTCTCTCTCTCCCCCATCGCTCTTTCTCTCTACTTTAAACTACTTGTTGTAGTACTGATTTCCTCAGTTGGGGCTGAGTCTTCAGAATGGAGTCTCAACTCTATCCTGCTTTCCAAAAATTCCTTTCTTTCTTTCTTTGTAACTGAAACCAGTGTTTCTCTGCTAATACATGTTTCTGAGGGTGGCTGTGGTCCAGCTGTCCCGTTTATTTCCTAGAGATCCTAGCAGGCTGTGCCTGGCTGTCGCCTGCCACCTTTTCCTCCTGTTTTTTGTTTGCTTTGTTTATTATTGGAAAAAAAAAATAAGCCACCAAAAACTGTCTAGTGTGACACATAGATTGTTTTTATGTTTTGGGTAAGATTTGACTCTTTTTAAAATAAAAAATATCAAAAGTATCTTGGCTTCGTTTTGAGGACTTGTTTCTCAGCCCTTTTCCTTCCCCCCTTGGAGCTTTGCACAAGTGGGACAGATGTCTACACTGTTGTTGCTGAAGACTCCACTCCTCAAATGCAAATATTTGCAGAGCTTATCTACGTTCCAAGAGTGACAGGTGCTTTCTATGGCAGTGCCCTGAAATATACACATATTGGGAGGTTTTTTTTTTTTTCTGACGTCACTTTTAGGCCTCTTTCTTGAGTGCTTAAGGATGTGGTGAGTGAATCATGCATTCACGTTCAACTCACCAGCCTGCGGCTCTGCTGTCGTGAAGGCACCAATAGTCTGTCTTATTTACTGACTTATGAACGAACACTCATCGTCACTACCTATCGAGTCCATCAACCTGAGGCTTGTGAATGAAACCCAGGGTCACAGAACTGAAAGCTGAGCAAGAGCGAGTGCTGTGTACCCCAGTTTGGGGAAGAGTGCTGAGGCCAACCATCTTAGTCTTCTTTCCCTTAAGAGTTGACCTAAGACTTCATATAAAGGTGGCTTATCCTGGAAGTGATACCAGGAAGCCCAAATGAGAAAGTGAGCATGAACAGGTGTCCTGGTGAGTGGGTCCCGCTGTGGAAAGCTAGAATTTCACCTCATTTCTGACATTCTAAGGGGTTGTTTAGACAGACATCAGAATTGCCTCATAGGGTAGTTAGAGGATCCTCAGATTCCCATTTTCATAGATTGAAAGATGCCTCTGAGGAACTTGTTTCTCCCTAAGGTCTGTGGTCTGAAGAAAGTCTCTCACAGAGACACAAAGAGCCAGCCATCAAGAATGTGAAGTGCACACAGGAGCACTCACCATAGCCATAGGACAACCCAAAAGTTGGACAAGGTGATGTGCTGAGGCATCAACATCACCTACCGATAGAGTGTGAAGGCTCTTTGACTCGATGGGCTATCACAGCTGGGTACTGATGGTGTAAGATGGTTGACATGATGGGATATCTCAGCTGGGTACCGATGGTGTAAGATGGTTGATGTGATGGGATATCACAGCTGGGTACCGATGATGTAAGATGGTTGACGTGATGGGATATCTCAGCTGGGTACTGATGGTGTAAGATGGTTGACGTGATGGGCTATCACAGCCAGGTACTGATGCTGTAAGATGGTTGGCATGATGGTATATCTCAGCTGCGTACTGATGGTGTACTGATATGGTAAAGTAATGGATCACTCATTCAGAAGGGCAGATATCCCTTTATTATTAACTCCAAATGAAATAAATTAGTTAAGTGCACAAATCTGTGGTCAATTCAGTTTAGTAGTTTGTTATTCCATAGACAACCAGTGTTCAGAGTATAGTCCTCAACTATCATAATCAACAACACCAGAAACTAGCTAGGAAAGCAAATTTTTGGTTTACCACCATTCTGAGGTAGGACCCAGAAATCCATGACAAGCACTCCAGATAATCCTGATATTCAAGTTTGAGCACAATGGATATAAATAACATATTGTACAAAAAACAAACAAACAAACAAACAAACCATAACTTTTATGCCAATTTGGGGGCAGGAACAGACTGGGCATGGAAAGCACTTTCAGATTTCTGTCTAGTTGGGCATAAACATTTCAAATTATTTGATCTCCAATGTGTAAAATGAGAATTCTGGACTAATAAAATAATGAAGTTTAAAACTAACAATTAAAAATAAAAATAAAATAAAAGCAGTGGAATGATTTAAAAAACATGTGCTGGACACTCAGTATGTTAAAAGACACACATACCCAGCACATGAAAACATCAAGTCCTTAGCTGGAGATAGTAGCCAACCACCTAATCTTTTTATATTGCCCACGGTGGCTTCCTACTTACCACTGTTATTCTCCGTAGTTGTAAGCTGTTTAGTTTGAGAAATAATGTTGCAGAGGACCAGGATCCCTTTGTGAGATGATCTGAGACATTTAGACAGACTTAATCATGACTTACCTTGATGATCATGACCCTAAGATTGACCCAAGGGTCTCAAATCTCATCATGTGTCTACTGCCTTCGCACCCTCATTCATGAACTAACATTAACACTAATTCTTTTTTTTCCCTAAACATTGAGGTGTTTAAAAATATTTATTTTTATTTTATGAGTGTTTGCCTGTATACCATATATGTGCCTGGTGCCCATGGAGGTCAGAAGAAGGCATTGGAATTTGGATCCACAGGAACTTGAGTTATAGGTAATTGTGAGCTGCCTTGTGGGTGCTGGGAATCAAATCCAGGTCCTCTGGAGGAGCAGCCAGTGCTCTTAACCACTGAGCCATGCTGCCAATCCCAACTCTAATTCTTGTCATACCCATTTTCAAGAGAGGACCAAATGAAAGGTCAAATGTGAACATACTTTATAAATTTCTAAGTCCTGTTTAACTGAAAGGGATTATTGTGTGAGAAATTGTCCTTCCAGGTAGATTCCCTTTGTATGAGGTGCCAGAGATAAGTAGAGAGAGAGAGAATGTAAATAGTTAAAAGCTTTGTGGTTCCTCCCTTCTCTTAGAGGGTTGAGGATGTAAATTTCCTTCTTTAATTAAAAGCCTGTTTACCAAGATGAGTCACTTTAAATAAAATGATACTTAAGCAGAGTAGAGTTAGCTGGTTGAGTCATTCTAAACAGCTTGTAAAGAAGTGCCTGGGTAGTTCTCTCTAAAGAGATAATGAGTTTCTCTTCATTTACTGCCAACAAAATAAAATAATAATGAGAGCCAGTTTTGGAATATGTTGACTTAGCATTTCTAGCCGATTATATATTCAGAATTTTTTCCTTTTTAAAAATTAATTAATTCAATTTACATCTCAGTCATAGGCCCCTCCCTCTTCTCCTCCCAGTTCCACCCTCCTTCCCATATCCTCTCACCCTTATTTCTCAGAATAGCCTCCCCTCAGCCAGACACCCCATCTATTTACACGAGGGCTGAGTTTGTCTTCATATTCAGAAACTTGTAATGTAATATTAACTCATGTTTATGTGACTTTTCCCCCATCTCAGATGAAGCTTCTGGGAGAGATTAATCTACCACAAGGTTGCCAGAGAAGTGCACAGCAGAATGTTTCATGGCTGCCATGTGTGATCATGGAGGTGGTGACTACTTCCTTGTGGAGTGTTTGAAAGGCTATCTGCTGGGAATGTCATATATGGTTCCTGGGGTTAGATTTAAGCTCTGATTACTTCCATCCCCTCAGCCTAGGAGAAGGCCAGATGATGTCTAAAAACTGTCATGCTAAGAATATTTTCGGATCAGTCTCACTGAACAGGAGCCACCATCATTTCTGCCCTTTTGTGTTCTCTGAGAGCATTCTTCCCACTATCTTGTTCTTCAACCTGATAGTACTCAGGTCCCATCAGAGCTCTAAGGAGCAATCCCCAGAGACCTGACGAGGATTTGCTCATGACTCATGCTTGAGAGAAGGGGCACCAACCTTCCTGAGCCCTGGGGTTTGGCGAGGCAGCTGTAAACATGATCATTCACTCATGTGGGTGTCACTAGAAACCCACAGATATTTTTTTCTCTCTCTCTCACTCACACAATGCTTTAGGCAAGGACACAACTATCCTTGGTTGCATGTGGCCCCTCGGCCCCTCAGGGCTCTGGGCAGGACCCCCTTCTGTGGTAAGCAGAAGCTTGAAGGAACCATGGAGGACAGATACAGATGGCAGCTAGGCTGCCTTGTCCTTCTTCCCCTAATGCTCCACACAGGACCTGCTTACAAGGAACCGGGGAGCTCACCTCCCATCTTGTCATTCATTGTTATGAATTCTCCAGAGGGCAAGAATAAGGCTGAATATCTGATGTTTTATCATAACCAGAAAAAATTAGAAGTAGTTAAAATGCACCGTAGACCGTTCTCACCAACCGCGGCCTTGCTGGGGTTGTTACTCAGTGCAAAGCTCTGTGACCAGAGGCTACTAACTGTGCATCAGGAAAGTTCTATATCCATTCTCCAGTCAGGGGGACACTTTTCAGTGTCTTCATCTCTCAAAAATGGTCAGAAACCAGACTGCAGGCAGTTTGTAGACCTACGTGACTTTCAGTGATACCTGCTCCTTTTAATGTATCCTTCTCCTCCCTTCCCCCTTCCTCTCCTCCCTTCCTGTCATCTCACATGCCCAATCTATAGTGTTATCTTATCTGTCCAGCAGCAGCTCCAGTTCGACATAAATGCAGACTCTCAACAAGAGCGCCATTCTGAACCCATTCATATCATGTCCTCCCGAGTTAGCGAGGTCCCAGAATGCCGTGTTCAGAGGCCACTGGAGCAATGAATGACACTATTACTTTTTTGTAGCTATATTGTGAGCAGCATGGGCATTAGCTCTCAAGTCACTGAGACTCTGTTTGCACTCATCCTCTCTTAGACAAACTGTAAATATGCTCTCAGCAGCACGATAGCACGTGGTTTCCTTAAGCTCAAAGTCAGAGCTCCCCTCAGGGTGTCCCATGGTCCCTTTGCAAGTCTCAGAATCATTTGTTTACTCTGAATGATGCCAATGGAGCTTCAGCCTGACCAACCATGGCATCCACCAGCCAACAGGTAGATCAGTTAGGGAGTATGCAGAGCTTAATACACTCTGAAAACTTTGAGTGTTACTTGAGTCAGTGCCCTAAGACACAAGCAGAGTAAAATCCTCGATGTTTTGCATCAGTGTTTTCTTCTGGGGACTTCAAAGTCTAAGCTATAAAACCCTGTCACTTTAACCTAAGAGACAACGCCACAAATGTCAGCAACTTACAGATATTTTTTTTGTTGTTGTTGCAAATTGTTTTTACCCCAGCGACAAACCAGAAAGTAGGAAAACTAAGACAAGAGCAACAATAAAAAAAAAAAAAAAATTAAAGAAGTAAAATAGAGGGGAAAAAGTAATTATAATCTGTAGTTTTAAAGACCAAAGTGTTCTTTTATCCTGTCTCAAGTCTACATACTATGTCTTAGCTAGGGAATTTCAGATGTTCTTAATGCATAAGTTCTTAGAAGACCGGAGCTGACTTCCGCAACTTGACCTCTATTTTATTGTTGAATATCATCGTGTAACATGTTTGAAGCCCATCTAGTACTCAACATACTTCCCAGACTTTTAAGTTACCACACTTCCCATTCATTAATTATTCATCCATTCTACTAATTTAATTGCTGGCCCATTCAACTAATTACATATATTTAGTATATAATGCATAATTATGTGTAATATATCATTAGTAGAATAAGTGCACGTCAGAAATTTTTGTGGATGGCAAGGCCTTCAAACAATGATGCGGACAAGCCTTTCACCTCTATTCTAGTTTTAATGTTTGCAAACTGAGTGAATGGGGTATTCAGGGGGTGGCAGCTGGGGTGGGTCAGGTGGCTGTAAGAGCAACTAAATTCTAAAATGAAGCCACAAGGAGGCCAGGCCTGTTCAGCAGCCTTGCCTAGCCTCTCTGTACTCTCAAGTCCTGCAACTTGGCACAATCTCCACATCAGGAAATCATTGCCGCCTCTACTTCCATCTCCTCTTGGCATTCTCTTGCTTCTTAATGTTTTCTCCCTTTCGGTGAGTTCCTCTTTCTGCCAGTTGGTTTGGGCCATCTTTGGCAGTCTTCATTCCTTCATCCCCAGACATTCTTCTTGGGGTCCCCCCCTCTGCTATTGGGTAGTTCTCTCTCAACTAAAACACATCCAGTGTCTGGATTGGTGCTTTGGTGTGGAAATCAAATGTGAGGGAAGCTGCAGTAGTTTCCAGACACTCAGATCCAGGGAGGCGAAAGGCCAATGTTTATCTAGTTTAATCAGGACCACAGTGAAGAGGGTGGCAAGACGAGGTCAAAGGTTCAGGGTTTCAGCTGAGGCCCTTTGTACTAAGTAACTAAAATGTTGTTGGTTATTAATATTTATTACTGATCTATCTTTTAGTTAAACAGTAGTTATTCTGAAACCAGCTGTATAACCAAATCACCACACAGAGACTAGGATTTATCTAATTAACCTAGAGCACAATTCTGGGCAATAGTTACTCCATCCTAAACCTCCAAGTGGCATAGTTTCTGCCCATTCATATTTCCCACATTATACTTGCTTTTAATCATATCTTAGGTCCGGTTCATCTCATGGTTCCAAGTCCTCTCCTGCCCACCTCTCCTCTCAGACTCCTCCCACTCACTTCTTTCTCCTCCCCTCCAGACCAGGATGTCCCACCCTATTCTCTCCATTGCTCAGCATTGGCTGGTTGTTTTATTGACAACACAGAGAACAAATGGTGGCATGTTTACACAAACTTGAGACAGGTGATGCTTAGAATAAGTATCACAATGCAATGTCCGGATTGAAACTAGATAGTGAGGTAGATAAATCAGCATTTGAATAAACAAGGGTAAATTATATACATTCCACAAGAACATTACACCAACACTAAAGGGAGAAAAAAGTTAGGGAAGACCCAGTATTGTAGAAATGCAAGCCAGCCTAGTGGGGGTTGGCGAAAGGTGGACACATATCTGCACTCCAAACTAGGGCTTTGCTAGCGATACACCACTGCTAATTGGTCTGGCTGTCGCTTAGCTCTGAGACTCACAGACACAGACACTTGAAAGTTGAGATTGTGGCTAGGGAAGTAGGTCAGTGGCAGAACACTTAGCATGTGTAAGAGCTTGTGTTTGGGCTCTGGCATTGTAAGAAAAAGTAGTCTTCCTCAAAGGTCAAAGTGCTACTCCCAGTTCTGCTACTTGCTAGTTCTGTGACCTCTTTGATTCATGTCTCCTCATCTATAAATGGGTTAATGAATTTGCTATAACTGTGAGACCTCTTCGAACATGGCAGATAAATCCCTGAACATCTAGGACTCTTGTGAGCTCCAGCTGACGTGTGGCGAGTAAGCTGGCTCCACACTGACTTACTAGACCTGGTGCCAACTGTAGTGTCTGGAGCAGTCGTTTACATGTAGACTCTAACCAGTGCTGAGGAAACAGAAAACGCCTGTCAAAATGTATCCACACTTAGCAATAATTAAGCAGTCTTTAGCTTCCCCTGTATTCCTGTGTCAGCTGTGTTTCCTCGCTCAATGGCTCTCAAGTTCCAGTGTGCCCCAGAATCACCTGGAAGGCTGCAGAAACCCAGACTGCATGGCTTCATCTTAGACGTGGGCTCTGGAATGCCGGTGGCAGAGCCTGGACTTGCCTTTTTTAACAAGTTCCCACTGCTGCTCCAGTGTGGTCAGGAACAGTGAATAATGCTTAGCGGGTGTGGAAAACACAAAGACAGGTCTGACTGTACAGATTTCAGTGCCTTGGTTGATTATTTCCCCAACACTTGGGGGACACCCCAAATCTAGAACATCCAATGCAACAGGGACACAACCTGGGGAGACTCTGGAGGGAGGAGAACCTGCCCAGCTCAGAGCCTGCAAAGCTCAGGAAGCAAGTGGAGGCATTTACATGATGAAGGGAGCCATGGTGGACAGCAGGCACCTGTCCAGAACAGGCACAGGACCAGCGCACATAGAAAGCAAAACAAGCCTTAAAAATAAAAGAAAATAAAAAAGGCCTGACCCCACCCCAATACCTGGCAGGCTTTTATTTTCTTTTCATTTTAGCTTATTGTTTTGTATTAATTAGTTTAATTTACATCATGGTCATAGGCCTCTCCCTCTACCCTCCCAGTCCCACCTCCCTTCCGCATCCCCTCTTCCCTATTCCTCAGAATAGGGGACTCCCCCAGTTAGACAACCTATCATTTATTCACATGAGAACTGAGTTCATCTTCCTCCCCTGTGGCCTTGTAGGGAAAGTCCCATCAGTGGAAAGTTATCAGAAAGCAGGCAACATAGTCTATGTCAGATTTATCCCTCACTCTCCTAACTAGTGGGCCAGCATGAAGCCTAAGATGCCCACCAGACTTATCTTCTTGCAGTCTGTGCAATGTAGTATGTTTATCCTAAACTATATGACTAAAATATGCTTATAAGTGAGTATATACCATGTTTGTCTTTCTGGGTCTGGGTTAAGTCACTTAGGATGATCTTTTCAAGTTCCATTTCTTTGACTGCCAATTTCATGATTTCTTTGTTTTTAGTAGCCAAGTAGTATTCCATTGTACAAATATACCACAGTTTCTGTATACATTCTTTGGTTGAGGGACATGTAGGTTGTTTCCAGTTTCTGGCTATTATGAATAAAGCTGCTATGAACATTGTTGAGCAAATGTCCTTGTTGTATGGTGGAGCATCTTTTGGGTTATAGCTGTGTCTTGAGGTAGCACTATTTTCCAGTTTTCTGAGAAAGCGCCAGATTGATTTCCAAAGTGGTTATATAAGTTTGCACTCTCACCAACAATGGAGGAGCGTTTCCCTTTCTCCATATCCTCTCCAGCATGGGCTGTTACTTAGGATTTTGAACTTGGCCATTTTGACAATCTCAGAGTAATTTTGCTTACTTCTCCACTATTTGAGATTTCTCTGTTGAGAATTTCCTAATTCTCTGTTTAGCTCCGGGTCCCATTTTAAAAATTGTATCATTTGGTTTGTTGGTGTTTAATTTCTTGAGTTCTTTATATATTCTGGATATTAGCTCTTTGTCAGGTGTAGGATTGGTGAAGATCTTTTCCCACTCTGTAGACCGCTGTTTCATTCTATTGATAGTGACCTTTGCTTTACAGAAGCTTTTCAGCTTCAAGAGGTCCCATTTATTAATTGTAGCTCTTAGAGCCTGAGCTGTTGGTGTTCTGTTCAGGAAGTTTTCTCCTGTGCCAATGGGTTCAAGGCCCTTACTCACTTTCTCCTGTAGCAGATTTAGTATATCTGGTTTTATGTTGAGGTCTTTGTTCTACTTGGACTTGAGTTTTGTGCAAGGTGATAAATATGGATCTACTTGCATTTTTCTACATGTAGACATCTAGTTAGACCAGCACCATTTGTTGAAGATTCTGTCCTTTTTTCCAATGTATGATTTTGGCTTCTTTGCAAAAGATCAGGTGTGCATAGTTGTGTGGGTTTATTTCTGGGTCTCTGATTTGATTCCGTTGATCAAGCAGCCTATTTTCTATGCCAGTACCATGCAGTTTTATTACTATTGCTCTGTAGTATAGCTTGAGGACAGGTATGGTAATAACTCCAGAAGTTCTATTATTGTATAGGATTGTTTTCACTATCGTGAGCTTTTTGCATTTTTTTATATGAAGTTGAGAATTGTTCTTTCAAGGTCTGTGAAAAATTGTGTTGGTATTTTGATAGGGATTGCATTGAATCTGTAGACTGACTTTGATAAGATGGTCATTTTTACTATATTAATCTTACCAATCCATGAGCATGGGAGATCTTTCCATCTTGTGGTATCTTTTTAAATTTCTGTCTTCAGAGACTTGAAGTTCTTGTTGTACAGTTTTTTGACTTCTGTGGTTAGAGTTACCCCTAGATACTTTATATTATTTGTGGCTATCGCGAAGGGTGTGGTTTCCCCAATTTCTTTCTTAGCCCAGTTGTCATGTGTATACAGGAGTTCTACTGATTTTTTTAAATTAATCTTGTATCCAGCCACTTTGCTGAAGGAGTTTATCTTTGTTGCAGGAGTTCTCTAGTGAAATTTTTGGGGTCGCTTATATATACTATCATATCATCTGTTAATAGTGATACTTTAACTTCTTCCTTTCTGATTTGAATCCCTTTGATCTCCTTTAGTTGTTTTGTTGCTCTAGCTAGAACTTCTGGTACTATAATGAGAAGATATGGAGAGAGTAGGCTTTCATTTTCAAAGGCCCACAAAGAAGTTGATTCAATGTTTCACCTCTTTTTTTTCTTCTTCTTTGCTCATTGGTTTCTTTGTATTGTGTTTAAATAGTATTTTTTACTTTATTAAATATAAAAAAATTCAAAAAATTCTGCATATTTATCAAATTTTATTTTTTTTCATCATTAGGCATTTATTTTTGTTCCCTCCCTTTTTTTCTATACTTTTAGTAGTATTTTGACTTCATCTTACTAGTTTTTAAAAGCTTTTATATTTAATTTATTTCCTTTCTTAAGTTTCTCCTTGGTTATGAAATATCTTATTGGGAAATTTTTTCACCTTTTCTTTATTTTTTCTAATCTGTTCCTTTTATAATTTCCCTTTTATAATGTTTTTATATACATCCCTTCTTTTCTCCTTTATTGACTCTATCATGTTTCTGTCCTATTTCTGCCTCTCCCTACCTTCTTTTTACCTTATCTACTTACTAGCTCCATTTTTAGCTTAATAGGGCATTCTGCACAGTTTTTCCAGTTTCTGCTTTATGATTGTTTGTGATGTTTGTGTTCATTAGTTGATTTAAATATATTTTTATAGATTGTATGTTTTAAATACAAAATAAATAAAACCACATAACCATATTGTATGGTTTGGTGGTGTTAATCATAAATAAATGGTCATAATTAACAATCATCAGGATAAATTAATAATCATAATGAACAGTCATCAAGTCAAAAAGTACTAAAGATTCTCCCCACAGAAAAACCTCACGACCGGAAATACTTGTTGCAAATGTAAGCAGAAACATCAGTGCCAGAAGCATCAAATACCTGACCTCAAATTAAACTGCAGAGCTGTAGTAACAAAGGCAGCGTGTTACTGGCAGGAGAACAGACAGGTATGCCGATTGAATAGTGAACTCAGTGATATACACACACAGCCACAGTCCCTCAATCTTTGACAAAGGAGTCAAAAACATATATCAGAAAAAAAGACAATCTCTTCATCAAGTAATGCTGGGAAAACTGAATTTCCACAGGTGGAAAACTAAAACTACACCCCCCCCACCCTTTTACCCAACTCTGAGTGGATTGAAGAAGACCTTAATGTAAGACCTAAAACTTGAATATGCTAGAATAAACCAGGTAAGCCACCTGAAGGCAGTAGCAAGGATTTTTTTTTCAAAAAGGATCTTAACAGCACAGGAAATAACACTTAGAATGGACTAAATTTAAACGTTTCTGTGCAGTGAAGGAAACAATGAACTGCGTAAAGAGACAGACCAAGGAATGGAATCTTTGCTAATTGTACAGGGGAGTTCATCTATAATCTATAAAGAACACTCCAGTGCCTCATCATCCAATCCATGATAAGATAATCAACTGGATAACTTCAAAGGAAGAAATACAAATACTCAATAGATATTTGAAAAACAAAGCAAGAAACCTAACATCCTTAGCCACCCAGAGACTGCAAACCCAAGCTGCTTTGAGATTCCATATCACCTAGTTAGAGCAACTATCGTTAAGAATACACCTTTAAACTCAGCGCTCAGGGAAGCAGAGGCAGGCAGATCTCTGTGAGTTTGAGGCCAGCCTGGTCTACAAAGTGAATACAGGACAGCCAAGGCTACATAGAAAAACCCTGTCTTGAAAAACCAACCAACCAAAATAATAATAATAATAATAATAATAATAAAAAAGAAAAACCAACCAACCAAACAAACAAACAAACGAACAAACGAACAAACAATCTAACAAACAACTAAAGAATACACACATAATTGAGTGCATCCTCTGCCACTAAGGCAAGGCAGGCCTGTCAGGGGTTCATGATAAAAAAGCAGGCAACAGATTCCATGTCAGAAACAGCACCTGTTCCCCTTACTAGGCCACCTACTTGAAGACTAAGCTGCCCATGAACGGGCCTCGGTTGGTGTTTCAGTCTCTGTAAGCCCTCCTGGATCCAGGTTATTTGACTCTTTTGGTCTTCTTGTGGAGTTCTAGCCTCCTCTGAGTCCTTCCGTCCTCCCCCCCCCCCCCCATTCTTCCACAAGATTCCCTGCACTCTCTCTGGAGTTTGGTGTCAGCATCTGTTTCCCTCTGCTTCGGGGTGGAACCTCTCAGAGGATGACTTGGTGTGCTGGGGTAGGGGGGTTGCTCCCCTTTTCTGAGAAGTAGGGGAGGGGTGATAGGGAGAAGAGAGAAGGAGTGTGGGACCAGGACGGGGAGGGATGTGGTTACCATTGGGATATAAAGTGAATAAATAAAATAAATTAAAAAAAAAAACTTGCAAACTGAATCCAAGAACACATCAAAAAGATCATCTACCATGATCAAATAGGCTTCATCTCAGAGATGCAGGGATAGTTCAATATACATAAGATGAGAAATGTAATCCACCATATAAACACACTAAAACGCAAAAACAACAAAATAAAAAAAAAAAAAAGAATACACATGATTACTGTTTGTGAGAATGTGGAGGAACAGGACCTTTTACAGACCTGTTACAGCAGTTATGGAAACCGATGTGGCAGTTCCTCAAAAACCTAACACTAGAGCTTGCATACGACCCAGCTGGATCACTCCTGGGCACATACCTGCAGGACTGTAAGTCAGCACATTAGAGAGCTACTTGCGCATCCGTGTTTACGGCCGAAGTGTTGAAGGCAGACGGGTACGGTATGGTGCAATCTTCTTCAGCTGCAAAGAAAAATGAAATCGGGATATTGGCAGGAAAACAGATGGTGCTCAAGATCATCACGTTAAATGAAAGAAGCCATGCCCTGGGAGACAAGGATGGCTGGTTGGGGTTGTGTTCATTCATATGCACAGTGCAGTATGTGCATCCGTGTGTCCTGACCTTTACATGCTGTCTCCCAAGGCCTACTCTGGACATGGCACAATGGTGGGAAGGAGGCAAGCGGAGAATTTGCCAGTGAGATAATGCGAAGTAAAAGTTAATGACCCTTCTCCAAAACTAGAAAATGTAGGGGAGGAACTTGGCCCAGCCATCCTTGAGTGGCCTTATCCAACAGAAATATAACATAAGGCACATATTTAACCTACAGCATTTGAATAGATGTGCTAAGAAGTAAACAGAGAGAGATGAAATTCATTTTGAGAGCATATCTAATTTATTATGTTCCAAATGTAATTTCTACATGGATGGATCCAATAGAAATATCATCAATACGCTATTGTATGTTTATACTTACAGTACATCTTAGCCTAGGCTAATTATATTTTTTATGCATAGCGGCCACCCATTTTTGGACAGCGTAGATTGTGTAGCATTGGCAAGTAACTCCCGGGATCTTGCTAGTCTAAGCCCCAGTTTGTTTTACTTAATGAAGGTTGGGCCAGCTCCATGAAGCTCACTCTCTTCCAGTACAGAGGACCACTTAAGTGAAATGAGCTTCAAAAATTAATAAAAATGCTGTGAATTATGATATAATTAATATATTAGAAAAACATTAAAGCAAGATGGCCTTCCTTTTTTTTTTTGTTATTAGAGTGAAATATATAAAACATAAACTTTCCCAGTTTAACCACTTTTTTGTGTACCATTCTGTGGCATCAGCATTTATCTTGTTCTACAACTGTTGCCCCCAGCCATTTCCAAAGACTTTTCATTGTTCCACTCTGAGGCTCTGAGCCTATTCATAGCTCCTTTCCATGCCCCACCCCCACTGTAACCGTAAGTCATTTTCTATCCAGATCTGGCCATTTTAGCTGACTCACAAGTACAGAGGTCTTCTGATTTTTTTTTTTCCTCTGAGTAACATTTTTTTTTTCTTTACCCACAAAAACAAGAAAAATCTTGTTTTAAAACCCTGACAGAGGAGCTTGAGTAATGGCAGTGCAGTTAAAAGCACTTGCTGCTCTTGCAGAGGAGGCCAGTGTGATTCCCAGCACCCACAGGCTCACACCTCCCTGTAAGTCCAGCTCCAGGGGACCCCACATCCTCTTCTGGACTCCACAGACACCATGTATGTCTATGTGTAATACACACTATTAATAAAACCACAGATACAGTGAATCTAGAGACTTGCAAACGTGTAATTAATGCTACAACACTATTAATAAAACCACAGATACAGTAAGTCTAGAGACTTAACAATATGTAATTAATGTCCAAAAGAATGTTGACACACGCAGATGAAGATCACTGGGGTCAGAGATAATGGTTGTTGTACCTTGGAGAGACAATAATTATGAAGGTATGAATAAATACATATGTGTGAATATGAGCTGATGCACATCTGCACGGGCTCATCGCTCACAAAGATGATAAAGAATGATGCCACAATCTTCATGGATGTCAGAAGCATCTGTTGGATAGTAAGTCTCTGGGAGTCGGTGCCTTCTTTGCATTTGTCTGAGGCCAAAAAAGCCTGGTCCTTTCAAGTTCCTCCTATCTTCATCTGCAAAATGCAGAGTAATATCTGACCTTAGCACATTTCAGGGTTGATGTGACGACCAAACAGCATAATGAAAGTGAAAGACCTTTTAAAAATACAAAGGCCCGTGGCGACGGATGCCAGACATTATTAGAAGCCGTGGAGAGATTTCTAACACAATGAGATTCAAGGACAAACTTTTGTATTTCGAAAAGTTTAAAAAAAAAAGTGCAACGTTTACAAATAACTTAGAAAACCAAATTCTTGCTTTGGTGACCCAGAACCATGACTAAACTGTCTTCTAAATGCTGTACATTCGATATCCCCTGCTACAAGCAATCATGCCACATTCCACACCAGACGTAATTATGCAGCATTCCAGCAGCATCGAAAGCTTTCGGTGTTACTGAGAAAGTTATAAATCTACATAGCACCAAGCACATCTTTCATATGACGGCTCTTTTACTTTTCCATCGTACCAAAACTGCTGCTTCTGTAACATGCCGTCTACGAGGGAGTCCTGTCTGCTAGTGCAATTTAGTAAGTGTTTATTGAGTGCTTATGCTGTACCAGTTAGTTTTGGTAGAGATGGAATAACAGAAAGGATAGTAGTAGTGGGGGAAAAGGTAAGAGAAAATGGTCCCTAAGGTGGACGATGGCCTTTAAAGGAAGTATTTTTGTGTGTTTGTGTACAATGTGTGTAGGCACGTGGGTGCCACAGCATGTGTGTGAAGCCAGAGGCCGGTTCCAGAGCTCGGTCTTCATCTTCTACCTTGTTTGAGGCAGGGTCTTTTGTTGTTTCCTTCTGCTGCATACGGTAGATTAGCTGGCCATGAGGTTCTGGGGAGTCTCTGCGTCTCTGACCGTCACCTCACTAGAGTACTGGGACTACAGACAGGTGCTCTGCTGTGCCTGCCTTCACCAGGGTCTTGGGGATTTGAACTTGGGTGCTCACCCTAGTATAGCAAGTGTTTTACCCACCGAGCCACCCACCTTCAGAGCCCACAAGTGAGTAAGCTTTAAAACTGAAGAGAAGTGGCAGAGCCTAGGACAACTGTCAAAACAAAAGGAAACCAATAAGGAAATGACTGGGGACTATGCCTTGGAGTTGGAGATGTTGGAAGAACTCATTTTATGTAGGAGAGAAACATCTGGCGGTATTTTCCCAGACTCTGGTGGTTCTGTGTTAGAATCAGAGGGAAGGCTGTTTCCCTAGTCCGTCCCACCAATAAGTATTTACCTTTTGTAGCTAATAAAGCTCAGCGGTTCAGCAGTGTGCCCACAGATCCACAAAGTCACAGCTGAGTGAACTTACAGGCTAAATTTCAGATTCTCACTGCAAGCAGCAGCCTCCGAGGAAGGCAGCTGCTGAGTGTCACACAAGACCCTGTAATCACTGCTTCGTTTTGCTTCAGTTCCACAGAGACACCCCATTTCACCATTGTTCAGGTAACCCACACTCCAGTAGAGAAATCCTCCAGACTCAGGCTCTGCCTGCAGTTTCTAAGTTCGATTGTGCTATGCTCCACCCAGTTTTGCAGAACACCACCAACCTCTACACTTAGTTTTGGTTAGTTTTTGTTTCTTTATGGGATCACTTTCTTCTCCCTATGTATTGCTGTTAAATTAGACTTCAGGTTCCAGGAAGCACAGGAGCTCCCTCCTGTCACTACCATGCTGTTGACCACTGTCAGCCAAGAGTGCTAAGAGGGTTATGGCACTGTCTCTTTTGCACAGTGAAGGGAATATCATTTTCATTAACTAGAAGGGAAGATCAACAGAGGTTTAATGACTGGTCCAAAGTCATCTAACCAGTTCAGTTGAGGAACCTGGACCAAAATCTGGACATTTATTCCTGCTTTATGCTATGCCTGTGCTGGGATTGCAGGCCTGTTTTTGTTTTTTTTAGAGACAGTTTCTCAGTGCAGCCTTGGGAGTCTTGGACTCGCTTTGTAGACCAGGCTGGCTTCAAACTCACGGAGATCCACCTGCCTCTCCCTCCCTGAGTGCTGGGATTAAAGGCGTGAGCCACCACACCTGGTTGCAGGCCCGTTTTATCATTATATTAACAAGTGAACAAACTATGGCACAGAGGACTGACGGATTGGTTTCAGGTTTTATTAGAAACCGATAAAATGAGTATTTGGACTTCAGCCATTTGGCACCAGATCTCTGGCTTTTATTTTCTGAACCATATACGATTTGGGTAAGTTGGGAACCCCAAGAAGATGCTATGTGGATATTTCTCCTGTATCTCCCTGCCCCCGCTCCTGAAACGGGGATCCCGATCCTTCTCTAGCCGTTAGGTATCCCTGTGTGTTTCCAGGGTAGACAGAACACTGCAAATAGTAGAGACCGAGCTTCTGCAAGATGCTGTAAGGTTTCCGCATATGCCATCCACCCCAAGCCTGCCCTCCAGGGATGGAGACCGGAAGGACAGCGCTAACCAAGGCAGGTGTAATCGACCTCGGAAGAGAGACCCTGAAAACATCCTGCCACACCCTCCATCAGATCATTCAGAGCAGCTGTCACCAACAGGACACAGCCTGCTTCCCTCAAAGGGGCAGGCACGGAGACTCTTTCAGTCTCCTCAGTCTCCTCCTTGCTGTCCCTGTGCCGGTGATAATAGAACAAGCATCACCAGATTTTCATCCCTTCTAGTTGACCTAACTGTGGGCCAATTTTTAAAAACAACAGCCTTGGTCACCTTTGTATTTAAGCATTTATTACCACAATCCTCCAAGCGTGGGTGGTACTTTTGCACCCTCAGTCTATCACTTATCTAAAATTGAAATTATTATGAAGTAGCCTCTTTAAAGGCAAAGTGAGTAGTTTAGCCAGTCCTCTTTTGCAACCTAAATGCCCTCTCACAGGACCCATGAAACTCTTCAAAAAAAGCCAGAATATGCTCTTTAAAAATCTACAGTTCAAGGATTCCCAGGCCTGTTCGTGGCCCACAGTGGAACTGAAGCATGATAGAAATACAGCGAAAATTATGGGAACCCGAGGCTGTGGTTGAGGATTCTTTCCAGCTGAGACTCAAGGATCGCTTCAGGCCATTCTTCTTTCCCAATGGTGAACCTGCAATTTTCTAGGCCTCTTTCCGGAAACCGCTTGCAAAACCCTAGTGCCTCCTGGTTTTATCAGATAGCAATTCCGTCCGTGGCACTTCCAGAGTCACGCTGTGATCTCACATATGGAAGGAGAACAGAGATAGAGCAGAGCAGGGTCCCTTGGAAACCTGTTAGACAGTGAAATTCCAAAGGCTTCCATGATCCTATATAGTTGTCAAGACTTAACCAGGACTCTCCTCTGAGAAGCCCCGAGGTCAGGTGTGATTTCTTCTCTCCTTTTGTATGTTTCTATTTTTAATATACTCCTACTGGGCTTCATCCGGGCTCATCCTGAAACTCTTTTCTGCACCTAAGCCAAGGAACCAGTTTTATCTGTGCCCAGGTCTCTAGATGGTCAAGGGAACTGCAGAGTTCCCTTGGTGCTGTGCCTTGCTGGCACAATGAGGCCGTTGGCTGCCAACATTTTTTTTTTTTTTTTTTTAAGTTTGGGAGAAGAATTTTAGAAGAAGCAGAGGCAGACCTGATTCAACCTCAGCTGGATGGACAACACCAATCCTGGACATGAAGAGGGAGGAGAAGGCATTAAAATACAGAAGTCTGCTTGGGCTGGCCCTATTCTCCCACACTTAAAAACGAAACCTGATACACTTTTGCCTTTAAAGGTGTACCTGCTTTGGCCAGAGCCTTCAGGAGCTCTGACCCTTCAGAGGTTTAAGACCCGTCCTTTTTTCACTTGGGTGGCCTGGGAACTATTCATCACATTCACCCTTTATCCAGGTGTGACACTATTAGATTATATATATAGTGAGAGAGAAAGAGAGAGAGAAAGAGGGGGAGAGAGAGAGAGAATATCAGTTTTCTCCTTCCATGGTGGAACGAGGAATCACACTCAGGTTTTTCAGATTGTGCGGAAAATGTTTTACCCCTGAGCCATTTCATTAGTAGAGACTTTTCATTAGTAGATGCTTTTTTTCCCCTTTTCTTTCCCACTCCCTTCCCCCTCTTTCTCTTTCTCTATTTCATTCTCTAGTAGAGGCTAGCTTCAAACTCAAGGTAATTCCCCTGCTCCACCCCTCAACTCCGGTCCCCTAACTGCTACTTTTAAAGTATAACGTTATTTAATCCTAACTATCCACATAAAGAAACGGATGCTTGGGGTTAGAACTTTTTGCCCGATTGTGAGTCACCTCTTCTCCCCGCACGGTGGTGACTGTCCCTAGGTTTCAGATGGAAGGTCTCAGAGCCCCTCATGCATTGGGATTATTATTATTATTATTATTATTATTATTATTATTATTATTATTAT
>NW_026596046.1:25732136-25736973 GCF_907164565.1 Psammomys obesus
TTATTATTATTATTATTATTATTATTATTATTATTATTATTATTATTTTTAAAGTACTGCTTCCTTTATTTGGATTTAAAAAAAGCTCGATCGCTTCACGGACTAGTAGAGAAGGAGGCGTGGAAGGGAGCGAGAGGGAAGCGCCGGGACCCGCACGCAGGAGGCGGTGCGCCAGGCGAGGGCGGGCGGGGCGAGCCCTGCGCTCCGGGGAGGGTCCCGCGCTGCCCTCCCCTTGGCCCTCCCCGGACAGCGGCGGGCGACACCTGGGCGGCGCAACCCGCTGCCAGCGCCTGACCACCGGGAGGCTCGCCGCGGAGGTACGGCCAGCCGGGGCGCGGGCTCCGAGCAGCGGCCAGGGAGGCTGGGGTGGAGGCGCGGCGCGCGCTCTGGGTGGGACTTTTCTGCCTGCCCGCCGTGTCACCTGGAGAGCCGTGTCGCCGCTCTCCGGTCCGGCTCTGCCTCTCGGTGTAGCTGGAGGGAGCTGGTGTAGAGGGGCATATCTGGCTGTCCTTGCTGGCGGTCGGCGAGCCTCGTTTCTCAGTTTCCCCTCGAGGCTCACCGCTGGTGCCTTGGCCGCCGTGCGCCCGCGAAGCTGGGGACCCCAGGTAGGCGGGGCTATGCTGGGCGGTCGCGGAGGGAGGTGCTTGGAAGGACCGACCCCAGACCTGGGGCTGGAGGCCAGCAGGACCTGGCTGCGGAGCAATCGCCCGCAGGGCGCTCAGGTGAGGACCGGCAGAGGCTGGATCTTTTCCGCAGGTGCTTCGAAGGGAGGGCAGCCAAGGGACCCGCGAACTCTATTTCGAAAATCATCAGATTCGTTTCGGGATAGTTTTCTCTCCACCCAAGCAGACGGCCCGCTTCTCGGAGCGGGCTAAGCCACAGGGGTGGGATTTGCCAGCTTCACACTGCAAAGACGGCTGTTTTCAGGGTGTGAGACTCCAGCCGCCAGTAGGAAGTGGGGTAGGAAGTGGGTCTCTCTGCCCTCATCACGCCTCCTCCCTTTTCCCTTTCCTCCCTCTATAAGTCATCTTCGGCTACGAGGGGCTCCGTTTCCTGCATCGTTGAAGAGTTCTTATTTTCAGCAAGGGCTAGCATGTGACTCAAGACTGTGGGCTCCGGGAAGCTTCAGAGGGAAGCCCAGACACTGCCTTTGAACCATAGTTTTCGGACCCCACAGCCTAGTAACGGCGCGCAGCGGAAGCCCGGCGGGATTCTGACAGACACGGGGGGGGGGGGGGAAGATGGGGGGCAGGATGGGTCCAAACTGCGGTCCAGCTCTCTCTCCTTTTGACGGTCCTTCCGGGCTAGTCCCTGCAGGCTGCAGGATGGAGCGGCCAGGCAAAGCGAGCTAGCTGAAAGCAGCTGCGGTCTTGAATGAGTTTCGGTAGCTCCCTAGCACCCGCCTCCCCACCCCAACTACTTCCTGCGCCTCTGCCGCGCATCATTCCTGGAGTGGCACCCTTTTGAAGTCGGATGCTGGGACCCACTAAGTGTCCGGGAAGGAGGAGGAGGGAGGGGCGACGCTGACTGCTCTTTACTGGACATTTATGGCGGGCCAGACACTGTTCTCTGTATAATGTGCCCCAGCTTCTCCCCAAGCCTCACAAGATTGGTACACAGCACCTCGTCTTACAGTAGAGATGCCGAGGCTCAGAAAGATTGGTTTTTCTCATAGCTAATCATCGGCGCAGTTGGGATTCAAATCTACTTTTTAATTCTAAAACTACTTCGTGCTTTTCTGTAAAGACAAGCTGGGGTAGGGAAAAACCGAGCGAGCGAGCGAGCACGTATTATTGAACTCTCAGTAAGTGCCAGGCACCCTCACAGCATCTCAGAGGGCCTGTTGGCATCTATGGGCAGCAATGTCCATCCTTCCGGGGGAACCGAGGACTGACAGGGCCGCTCTCCCAGCGGCCCTGCTGCAGAAGGCCTGCCTGAACCGCTCAGCTGCTACTGCTTGGGCGGGGCGGGGCAGGAGCTCTGTTTGCCGTACGCTAGAAACGGTTCAGGGGTCTAATGAAAGATTGATTGTCCGCATCTGATCCGTTAGCCCTGACGGTTGGCTTGTGAATGATCCCTCTGTCCCCTAAGAGGCTCATTCCAGGCTTTCCTCAGTAAACACTTGTGGAATGAATGAATGAATTAGCACCTTGTAACAGAGTGATCTGCTGCCCAGAGGTCAGCAAGGCGGTAGTGGGCGGGGCAGCCTGAGCCCTCACCTCCAGCCCCGCGATGCCAGTCTCAGGATGCTCTTTCTTGGGCAAGGGAGGTCCTGTGGCTTGTGCCCTGTGACTTCCAAAGTTCCTTAGCCAGAGTTTACACCTGTTTTACAGAGTTTTAAAAGAAACAGGACACAAAGAAAAATTTGACTTAAAAAAAAAACTTACCTGAAAAGTGATTTAATATTAATAAGGTTGACCATGCTCTCAGAAGAGGAGGGGGCCTATAAGATGGTGCTGTTTGCTTTAGAGCTCCCCCAAGTTTCCTTATCGAAGAATCCCTAATGGGAAAGGAGACCAAGAACTCCTGGGAGATGGGCACAGGTCAGCCCCAGCAAGTCTGATCATTGCTTTCAGGACGCAGGAGGTTTTCATCCTAACCTAACTGTCCGTTAAAAGTGTTGCTGAGCCAGTGAGATGACACGGGGGTAAGCGTGCTCGCCAACATGCCCCGCTACCTGAGTGCAAGCCTCGGGACGCACACGGTGGCAAGGGAGAACTGACTCCTGCCAGCTCTCTTCTGATCTTTTTATGGCGTGCGCGTGCGCCTCTGTGCGAGGGCGCGCACACACATGCACACACAATTACACAAATCCAATGAGACAAATGAATTTCAAAAGTTCCCCCCAAAGGATATTTGGGTTAAATTAAGGTTTAGGCAGAACAGTGGTTAGGAGAGCCCAGATGGAGAAGCAGGGTGAAGCCGCTGGTCGGGAGGCTTAGAGAGCAATGTATGTTTTCCAGTCTCTACTTCACAGTCATCCAGCTTCTTAAATCCCTGGGAGAGGCAAGCCCTTAACCCGCTTTGCATAATGAAAAATATGTTTTAAAAATAAAAATGTTGTTTTTTAAATTTTTTTGTTTCTTTTTTATTACCTAAACTGTACATATTGATTGCAGAAAAAGATAAACACAGAATACTACTAGAAATATTAAAGAAAATTAATACATCTATGCTTAGAAATAACAAATACAAAACTTGGAATATAGTTTTCCAAATCTTTTCTCTACACGCACACACACACACACACACACACACACACACACACACACACACAGACAGAGAGAGAGAGAGATTAGTTTGGGCTGAATTCCTAGCAGAGTTAAGAGCCATCTGACTGATTTTGTTTGTTTGTTTGCTTTTATTTTTTTTTCCAGACAGTTTCTCCAAGTAGTCCTCCATGTTCTGGAATTTGCTCTGTATACCAGGCTGGCTTTGAACTCACAGAGATACACCTGCCTCTGCCTCTTGAGTTCTGTGAGTGGGACACCACTGCCCAGCCGCCATCTGGCTGTTTTTAAAGAATAGACAGAATGAATGATACATTCTTAAAGAATTATAAAGGTTAATGGACTGTGAGCCCCGGTGCATCTCATTGCCCTCTAATTCCCTTAATCATTCAGTTTCTAGCACAGAGAAGTTTCAGGCTGTGGGGCTGCTGCTGAGGTTACAGGGCCCAGCTGTGCTCCTCCTTGCTAAAAGTCTCAAGTGCAACGGGAAAGCTTGCTCTTGCCTCTGTTTATGTTATTACCATGCGACCTCAGACAAAGTGGGAAGCTTCCCTGAGCCAGTTTCCCCTGTTGTAAATTGGAGATGACGAACCACCCTATGTTAGCCAGGTTTCCATCACGGTGACAAAACACCTAGGACCGTCAGCTAGTGAAGAGGACAAGGTTTGCTTGGCTTGTGGTTTCTGCTTATGCTCAGTGGGCTCTGTTGCTTCCAGGTCCGTGGTAAGGCCGAGCAGGATGGTGGGAGTGTGTGGCAGAGGAGAGGGATCTCGGGCCTCAGTTTCCTCTGCAGGTGAATAATGCCTTCAGGGTCTTAAGGTCCATCTACCATTGTCTACTTTTTCAAATGAAAATTATGTGTGGGTGTTTCGGCTGTGTGGATGTCTGCACCACATTCAGGCAGTGCTTATGGAAGCTAGAAGAGGGGGTTGGGACCACTGCAACTGGAGTTACAGAAGGCTGTGAGCCACCATGTGGTGCTGGGAGCCAAACCCGATGCCCTTGGAGTTCAGAAGAGGATGTTGCATCCCCTGGAACTGGAGTTAGAGATGGTTGTGAACTGTCTGATGCGTTCTGGGAATCGAACCTGGATCCCTCGGAAGAGCAGCTGGTGCTCTTGACCACGGAGCCGTCTCTCCAGCCCCTCTTAGTGCTCTCATCCAGAGATCCATCTTTTTAGTTCCCTTATCCCTCTTCTTTAAAGTTCTAATGTGTTCCAGGGGTGTCAACAAGCACGTAGTACCTTCACGGGACATTTCAGAACCGAACTGTATCACTAATTTCCTTTGTCACTCATCATGAGAACCAAGTGTTAGATGTTAGTTATTATTTCTTCCTTGAGTTATGCACAAGTGTGCATACTAGTAACATGTCTAAATGTAGAAAGTTCAAGAGCTTTGTCAGACTGAGTTGGTGGGATCCAACTTTTGACTCAATAGGACTTAATTATAAGTCCTATTTTATTATAGGACTTATAATATAATATATTATAATTATATAATTATAATATAAATGTTTTATGGAATTTAAGCTTAAATTTCTTTTCTTTTCTCCTTCCTTCCTTCCTTCCTTCCTTCCTTCCTTCCTTCCTTCCTTCCTTCCTTCCT
>NW_026596046.1:25736983-25755155 GCF_907164565.1 Psammomys obesus
CCTTCCTTCCTTCCTTCCTTCCTTCCTTCCTTCCTTCCTTCCTTCCTCCCTTCCCTTTTTGTTTTAAAATTAAGAATCCAGGAGTGTTTTGGTGGCTAACGGTTCTTAATCTTAATCACAGTCCTGAATAGAGAGGTGAAAAGACACTTCATTTTATGGTGTGAAGGCAGACTTGGCCTTCAAGGGAGCTATGCGTTTGTGCAGGGGTTTTTGAGAGCTCTCTAAGCCAGGCAAAGGCATGCTAGGCAGTAACAGTTAGAGCGGCTTGGAAGGCAGCGGCACATTGGTGAGGACTGGAGCTGTAAGCATGACCTCAGGCTGTCTCAGGCATGCTCTATACTCTTTGAAGGATTGGGGAACAGACAAATGGGACCTACTGTGGGAAGCATGTGGCCTGGCTATTACTTCTGCACCCACAAAAGGCAAATCTTCTCCTTCTTTCTGAACCTGAGTTCTTTAGTTAAACAGTTTGGGAGTTGGATTGGATGAGAGTCCTTGCAGTCTTAAACATTTGATTCTGGGTTATTTTCTATGTATGTCTCAAATGACTCAGGTATTTGGAAAATATTCCTACTTTCTGTTGCCTTGAGCTTTCGGTGAGCCTTTTGTCATAGTCTTCACCTGACTCCTCACACATTGTTTAGAGGGCAGTTGTTTTTAGTTATTTAATTTTTAGCCGTTTAGTCTAGAATGTCTCAGAATGTTGGCAGGAAAAAACATTTCGGGGGATAATTTTTGGAATGGTAGGTCTATAGAAATATAACAAAAGCAGGTTTTAAAAAAAATCATAATAAAGTCACGCGGTTCGTTAAGCACTGGCTGCTTAAGTCACTAAGTATGGAGTTTTCCCCGTAGTGCCCCTGGGCACTTGGCCATGTGCTAGAACTTTTGCAGAACATGGAAGAGGCACATGACCCCTCTTGACCAGGCCAGCACTGGAGGAGTGAAAAGAGGCTACAGAAGACAGCTGAGAAGCGCAGCTGTGGTCAGAACAGGAATGCAAGGATGTAGGAAAGGTCCGAGGCTCTGAGGGCTCAGGCTGGGCTCTTCAATGCTGCACCCTGAGGCTGGCACTCCATAGAAACTCAGTGGAGGATTTTAAATTAAACTGTAAGTGAACAAGTGAAAGAATGAATGAATCACTGTGCTGAAACATGGTGCTGTGCCTCTCTCGTGACTCCTTTATGAATGCAAACCTCCAAAACTACAGTAGGCATCATCCCTCATCAATGACTGAGAGAAAACATGGCTAAAATGAAAGCATTTTCTTACTACCCCCATTTTGTGTGTGTATGTGTGTGTGTGTGTGTGTGTGAGATACATATGTATGAGGGTGTGCACGCATGTGTATGCCTGAGGTTGGTGTCAGAAAACATGCTCAATCACTCTTTCACTGTATTGAAAGAGGCAGGCTCTCTAAACCAAACCCAGAGCTTGCAGACATGACTAGTCTCACTAACCAACTGGAGATCCCCTTTCTCCCGCTTCTGAGGCTGGTGTCTGCCCAGCACTTATGTGGGTTCTGAGCCTTCTAACTCCTCATACCTGTTAGATGAGCATGTAACCACTGACCGTCTCTCTGGCCTCTAACACCACACTTTATACTTGGTAACTACTGAGAGGCAGTGATTCGGTTTCCTATTCCTGAGTTGTCTTTCTATAGATTCACTAAGAAGTAGCTGCAGGAATGGGGACCGATCTCGGAGGTGAAGTGCTTGGGTAGCGTGCACAAGGACCTGGGGTAGATACCCAGCATTTACGGAAGCACAGGAATGTGGGCCCACATGTATGCATAGAAGGACCTTGTAAGCAATTCCATACACGTCTGAGCTAGAGAAGATAGAAAAGCATCAATTTGGTTTCTGGGCAAACAGGCTCTTTTTTTTTTTTTTTTTCCGCTTATGGAAGCATTGTTTTACTGTGAGGTTTGCACAGCACTGAACTGACACCATCAGCCCCACATCAGACAGATGTGTTTTATGCTGCCATTACTCATGGCCACAGGCGCCTGGGCTTTCCTGCCACTGGCTGAGTCACTTGGTTAAAACACAGGCCTGTGAGGCTGAGGGCATGAGTTGGAGCCCGGACCAGAAGAAGCTGTTCAGTCAGATCTGTGCTCTGACCACTCCGGCTCCCTCTGCCAGTGAAGTGCGTGGGGAAGAAGGTAGATGTGGTAGGCCGGATTCTTTAAGGCAGATTCATTACCACTGTCGGTTTTACACTGGTTATTTGAATTTTATAAGTACAGTTTGATGCTTTCCAAATGTATGCTGAGCTTGGTTCAGTTTTGTCATTGTGGGGGTTTTCAGGGAATGCATCCCCAAATCCTAACTTGTTACCATTTTTATAATCCTCGTGTGTCCCTGGAGTGACTATGGCACTCTCTGCCTCCCTAGGTTGCAGAGAGACTTGGATAAGCTTATGTATGTAATGGAAACCAACCAAAGCAGATGCTGTTGCCAAGTGGTTGGCCAAGAGTCATCCCTTAAAGCCTCTTTGCTTCAGACTGATCTGGGGCCATTTCTGATTTAACTAGTTTCGGTACGATGTGTTCAAGGTAACTCATGAGCAATTAAAACCACAGACATTCAATCAGCAGATGCGATAAGTCTTTGCATCGATGTTCTCAAGGCGTCGTCACTGGTTATGTAGGATTCATCTTCCTCAGTTTCTGTAAAAGCATTTCAGCTGAGCTGGGGTGTGTGTTGGGTTGCTAATGCAGCAAGGCACATTATCTCTGATTGCGTCGGAATGTCTTTTTCAACCCCACGATGCAAGCAAATGATGACAGTGCTACCTGACATTTATGTGGCACTTAATACGGATCAGGTATTACTTTAAACCCTGCACCTACATACATTTGTTAATTATTGGAGCAGTTTGTCACCGATACTATTTGTAGCTTCACTGATTGGAAATTGAGGCCCAGGAAAGTTGTACAGGATCACATAGCTAACACGTGAAGGAAAAGAGATTTGAACGCAGGCCTTTTGACCCCAGAATCCGTGGTTTGGACCATCAGAAGAAAATTCAAAGTACCTGGTACCTATCTGCATCCCACCGGCATCCTGTCCTCTTGCTTGTGGATGAAGGAAGCTCTAGATGCAGAAGGAGAACTCATAGCTTGTCTAGTGCTGAGGCTACACAAGGGAATACTTGAAAATGGGCGTGTTGCAAAAATTTGGGAAAGTTTTCTATAGAGAGATGGTAATAATTGGGATTAAATCGTTCAGGGAATATCTAGGGTGTCAATAAACTACAAAGTGATGAGTCAGCAACTTGGCAACCTACTTGAGAATCTCTACTGGGCCCTACTGAGATGACTCGGCAGGTGAAGTTTGCTACCAAGCCTAATGACCTGAGTCCAACCCACATGGTGGAAGGGGGGACCTGACTGCTGATAGTTGTCTCCTGACTTCCACGTGTGTGCACTGCTCCAGAATAAGGTAATTATTCTGTGCTTAGAGGTTAAGAATAGGGCTGTTTCCATTAAGTGGATTGTGTCATCTATGGTTTTTAGAAGAGAAAACATTGTTTCTTTTTCCTCCCCGTTCATTTTGGTGATGCTACAGATAATAACCAGAACGTGGTGATAAGCAGAATATCAACTTAAGATTTATTCATTTTTATTTATGTGTATAAGTGTTTTGTCGGCATGCATGTATGACTGTACCGTGTGTGTGCCTGGTACCCAGGGTGTCAGAAGATGGCCTCAGATCCCCTGGAACTGGAGTTACAGATGGCTGTAAGCCACCATATGGGTGCTCGGAATAAAACCCAGATCCTTTGCAAGAGCACAGGTACTCTTAACTGCTTAGTCATACTCTAGTCCCCAGAATAGCTATCGTTTGCCAAGTACACACTCCATGCCAGTCTCTTGCTTATCTTGGAAGGAGAGTTCTCAGAAATAACACACATCACATTCATAACCATTGTGGTCTTACTAGAATCCTGGGACACTTCGCCAGCTCACATGGTTAACAGCAGACATTTTTGAGGTATACCCATGGACAGAGAGAAGCTGGGATTCTGATGTGTGATATATATAGCAACATGATAGGAGAAGGGGCTATAGTAAAGAAAGTTTTTCTGCTTGGTGTTCATGGTCAAATATGAGTCTGGAAACCCATGTATCCCACAAAACCAATTGGCAGGAGAACAGAACTTGGCTTTAGGAGTCAGGTATCCTTTTGGATTCATTTACTGGCTGCTCAATTGAGCAGTGACTGTCTCTCCAAGTTTGTTTCCTTTCCTGAAAAACTGCTTTATACTCTCTTAGTGTAAGATAAAAACATATTAAAGTAATGCTGTACCTTGCACATACTGGACCATGAGTAGTACTTTCCCGTCGTCATTCCCAACAGCCAAAGGAAGCCAAGAGAAAGGTAGGAAGATAGGACAGAGAGAAGGAAGGATCAGGAGATGGGTAGTGTTGTGATCAGGAGTTGGAAGTGTCAGCCAGTGTCGGTTTCCTTCTGTTTTCTTGTGTGTGTGGATGTTTGTATGTGTCTGTGCACATGGCTACACATGCAGATGTGAAGCCAGAGGTCGACATCTGGTGCCTTCCTCTATCACTCTTCACTTTGTCTTTTGAGGCAGGCTGTCTCCCAGAACCTGCAGCTCATGGATTGGTGAGGCCGACTGTTTAGCAAGCACCGGGGTTCTTCTGTCTCCACATCCTGGGTGCTGGGATTAGGGCTGCGTGCCGCTGCACCGAGCTTTTTCCTGAGGGTGCCTGGAATCTGAACTCAGGCGGCTGCGCTTTACTGACTGGGATTCCCTTGTCCTCCTTCCTCTCCTTTATTCTCTGTTGTCCTCTTTCATTTCTCTCGACTTGTTCTTTTTGGATGACAGCAGGAAAGGGATAGTCATGGTACAAGGTGGTGAGTGCTTTGGAAAAAATAAATAAATATAGTTTATGGCGAGATTGCAGAGGAAGCAACTACCCAGAAAAGCTGGGATGTGACAGGTGAGCTAGGTCTGGCTGAGTGGCATTTTGCTAGGCTGGAAGGGGACAAAGTAGAGAAAACAGATACCCAGACATGCAACCTTCAAAAGCACGGAGACAAGGAGGCATCTGAGATGGGAACATGGAGAGACCTCCGAGTTGACACAGAAGGCCCTTATGGCTGGAGGTGCTTCTAATGTGGTAAAATGACAGCCAAAAGTAAAACTCAGGCTTAAAACCCCTTTATCTCCAAGGCTGCAAGGCCTTAACGAAAGCTTCACAATATCGTGAATGAAATGACCAAGTGTCTCTTTGGGACAGTTCACACCCCAAAGGATGGAGGACGCCCTTGAGGTTGACCAGCGTACTTGTTTGGACTTGTAGGTACAGATGAGGCATCATGTTTTAAAGATTTTTTTTTTTTGTGGTTAATATTATGTGTAGACATGATAGTGCTAGTTAATTCAAGATTGCTCCTTGAAGGTGCATGGCATATTGAAAACTGATGGTTCCTATATTTCAATTTATATGAATCATATTCAAGCCATTTTATTTGAAAAAAGGTAGATATGTGCTAAGTTTATTTTTTATTTCATTTAGTCACCAATTGATGTGCATGGTATGTATGCATATATGTGAAAATTACTTTTTTATTTTTTTTTGGAATGGACGTTGAACTCAGGACCACTCACATGCTAAATCATCAGTCTATCATTGAACTGCATCTCCAACCCTTACTTGCTATTTTTTTTTACTTTTTAAATTTTTTATATTAATTTCAGTTTATTTATGCAGCATCTGCTTTGATACCCTGCTGGATAGAGTCTTTCAGAGGCCCTCTGTGGTAGGCTCCTGTCCTGTTTACTGTTTTCTTCTTCTTCCATTGTCTATCCTGTTTGTCTTTCTGAGTGAGGATTGATCATCTTACTCAGGGTCCTCCTTCTTGCTTAGCTTCGTTAGGTGAACAGATATTAGTATGTTTATCCTATATTGTATGTCTAAAACCTGCTTATAAGTGAGTATATACCATGAGTGTCTTTTTGCTTTTGGGATACCTCACTCAGGATGATCTTTTCTAGTTCCCACCATTTGCCTGCAAATTTCATGATTTCTTTGTTTTTAATTGCTGAGTAGTATTCCATTGTGTAAATGTACCACAATTTGCTATTTTAAATGAGGAGCACAGGTGTTCTTTTGACAATATGATCAGGGCTTAAACCCAGAAAGAGTCTCTAAAGTCCCTCTTCATATCTCTAGAATTGAGTTGAAGATTCTACGATTAGACCCCCAGTGCGTGCTGAGTTTGGCCAATGCCCTGTATGGTTTCGTATGCTTAGTGGGCACTGTTGTGGCTGGCTGCTTCTGGGTTCCTTGGCAGGAGGAACAGGGAGACTCAGGAGGTCAGACTCTCACTAGTGGGCATCTGCATGACCCTGTGTGGCTCTTCTCCACAGGCAGTTACGAGAAGACACAAGCATATTACGAGTGTGTGTTTCTAGGACCGTGTTTATGTTTTCCCGAGTGTTGCTTGCTTTACTCAGGCCACAGGGAGAGCCTGACCTATACCTGGAGTTCCTTAGGGAAAGCCACTGGGGAGTTAGCCTTGGTTACTTGAGCCTCCCTGAAGGAACCAAAGTGTGGGCAGGAGCCAAGGGTGTGGAGGAACTGTGCACCCCACCTGTCACACCCTGCCAGGGACAGATGCCCCGCCGGGGAACCGAGCGCAGCTGTTTGCTTGTGGTGTGAGGGAGTAAGGAGTGTGGGTGGATCTGTTTGTTTGTACCTTTCTTTTTCAGACTTGCCCCATGATCACTCCCTGAGAAGCCAGAAACTGAAAGCAAGCTTTGGGCTGATGTTCGGTGCACAGGGTTCAAGGCATGCACTTTCCGAAACTAGAGGCGCCCATGTGGAACTGTTGGACTACTAAACCTCTGGGCCTGACCTCTTAATTGGGCCAAAGCTCATGTCCTAAGGGTGTTAATCAAGCATAGGCCTGGTCCTGTGATAGATTCTGCATTGGTCTCTTTCCTTAGGGACCACGGCATTAATGATTGATAAAATGTGAGTGGGAATGCTCAGGTCCTTGAATCATGCATACAATTCTAGATTAACACACAACTGCAGTATGACTGGTTGCTCTTCATTGATAATAAAACGGCAGTTCATTGAAACTGTGATTAAACTCTATTTGTTGATAAAACGGACAACAGCCCTAGTGGGATAAATATCAGATGAAGGGTTGCATTAACTCATTCAATAAATATTGTTTTCTGCATACCAGAAATTGTTTGCGGCTCAGAGCCCAGTGGGGGAAGGCAGATGTCTGTCATTGTGCAGTATGATGTTAGCAGCCAGGACAGAGCGGAGGTCAGGCAGCCGTGGAAGAGAGAACCACTCCCTGGAAAGGAAGACGCTTGAGGAAAAGCCTTGGATGGATAGCACTTGGAGTGTTCAAAGCAGTAAGGAAGCAATATGGTGGCCAGTGGAGTACAGTCAAAGCAAGGCTGTCGGGAGCTGAGGCCAGGGAGGTTGGAAAAGACCATGGAGAGGTTTACACCATTGAGATGGCTATTTTTTTTTTCCAGTGGATTTTTACCTCCTTGTGCCAAGCTCTTGCTGGCCAGTCTCTCTCTTATTCTGTTGTCTTAAAATCCCCAGGGCATGGTGATTCTTCCCAGGCCTTCCTGGTCCCTGCCTTGGGTGGTCTTGTCCTCTGACTGGCTCACGGTTCAGCCTCATACCTCTTTTCTGGCGTCATCACCCATCGCTGTGTCATCATTTTATGCACTTCCTTTATCTTCCTTCTTGGTCTGATTGCTTCTAGAGGCAAGGCCCCAGGGAGCTTATTAGTTCCTCAATTTCCAGCACTGAAGACCAGCAGTGGGAAAGTACACAGCATAGACATATTTGGAAGTACTGAGTTATGCTTCTTATAAGACTTTATATGTTTTAAAACAGTTTATTTTGTTTTCATTTTGTGTGTGTATGGGAGACATTGTGCCTACAGAGGATAGAGGTATTAGGTCCCCCGAAGCTGAAGTTACAGGTGGTTCTGAGCCACCTGATAACGGATACTGGGAACAGAAGTTGGGTCCAGCACTATATTTTCTGTAAGAGCAGTATGCTTTACTCAGGCCACAGGGAGAACCTGAGCCATCTCTTCAGCCCACCAACAAATAGGTCTTAACTACAAATGTGAGGTTTTGGTCCCATGGAAGCTGAAAAGAATTGATTTAGCAGTCCTGAGATTGTTCATGCATATAGAGGCCTTACTTGTAATGTTGGCCCTGGGCTGGCATCTGGATGCCAGGAGGATTCCCTTTACCCTAAATGACAAGCACAGCTCATTGAATCTAGACCAGAGGTTCTTAACCTGTGGTTCTCAACCCCCACATGGGTCACATATCAGATTTCCTGCCCATCAGATATTTATAATTCCTAACAGTAGCAAAATCAGTTATGAAGTAGCAACAAAATAATTCTATGGTTGGGGGGGGGGTCACTGCAACGTGAGGAACTGTGTTAAAAGGTCATGGTGTTAGGAAGGTTGAGAAACCCTGATCTACTCTGTACAAATAGCTTGTGCTTGGGAACCTGACTTTCCTGGAAATTCTGAAAGCAGGCACATTCCTATGTGACTGTCTCCCCAAATGCTCCTGCACCAAATCTCTAAAGAACTCTCAGTTGGCAACATTTCACATACGTTGTCGCCATTTGTTTTGCCTCCTGTGTGACTCCCCTGGTGAGGACCTTGGAAGCTCAGACCCACTTGTCCCCTCAACTTTACCGCATGTGTTTCATCCTTTGCTGTGCGTGTGTTCACTATGGTAGACTCATAGCAGTGAGCTGACTTGATGTTGAAACCTGAGACCGCGTGTGGCCGTTTCTTCAACATAACATGAATTGCCACAAAGTGCAGAGCCAAACTATTTGTTTTCTCCTCCTCCTCTTCATCTTAATTTTCCAGCTAGGCTTTGTGTATACGAAGATTCAGAGAGGCTTCTGGTCCTTCCATAGCGATGTGCCTGTTTCTTGACCAGCATGTACATGGGCACAGGAAACATTGCCTTCAAAGCTTCATTGGATTTTGTCATTTCATAAGCCAAATCAGGTTTCATCCTGTGAAAATAAACATTAGGCTTTAAAATCTCAAATTTTGAGAAAGTTGGAGTCTTTGATTTCTTTCTTTCTTTCTTTCTTTCTTTCTTTCTTTCTTTCTCTCTCTCTCTCTCTCTCTCTCTCTCTCTCTCTTTCTTTTGGAAGCAAAGTGAAAATGGGACGGTTCACAAGCATGACACCCACCACCAAATCTATTGAGTTGCGAAGACTATACCCAACAAAGGGGGAAACAATGAAAAGACTAACACAGTGTTTGCATGGAGATGTACAGCTTTCACAAAGTCTATCATTTGATGCCAAAATATATTTATAGGATAGGTGGCATTATCAGTTCAAAGATGAGAAAACTATGATTCAGAAAAAAAAAATGAGTGTCTTGTCTAGATGGACTTGGTTAGTTTCAGCTACTACCACCCAACTTTTACAAAGCAAGTCCAGGACAGTCAAAGCTACACAGAGAAACCCTGTCTTGAAAAACCAAAACAACAAAAAAATTAGATCCAGAGAAGCTTAAGCTCCACAAAGTCTACTAGAATGCTATTGGATTTTAGCTTTAAAGTGTGTATCCATCATGCTTCAGAAATTAAGGGTATCACTGAATACAACGTGAAAAGTTTAAGGCTAGTTTTTTTCTCTTGCTGGGTGCCATCTTGGATACAATTTACTTATAGGGAGAGAATGTAGGTGGCCTTTCTGTTTTAGTACCTGGGTTGGGAATTGGACAGAAAGAGAAAGGAGCAGAGGATCTGTAAGGATGTGACATACAGTTCTGTGTTCGTGATAATTTGCTGGACAAGGTAAAAGCCTTACCCCTGGCCCTTTACAGGATCCAGGTGAGAAGGAAGTGGGAGAAGGTGCCCATCTCATAGCATCTTAGATACTATCAGAGTTTTCAAAAAATAGCAGAATTAAATTACCAGACAAACTGGGGTCAGTAATTGCTTTCACTTTCTTATTTCTGTATACCCACAGTGAACCCCTTGGGAGCAGTTATCAATCATATTGAGTTTCTACTATGCGTCACGTGTCTAACATAAAACATTTCTTTAATTCTTGCAAAGATTCTCTCCCTCTCTCCCTCCCCCCCCCCCCCCCCCCTCCCCCCCCCCCCCCCCCCCCCCCCCCCCCCCCCCCCCCGGGTATGCATGCATGTGTCTGTACAGCTGCGCTCATCTGTGTGTGAAAGTCCAGGAGTCAATGTGGGCTGTCTCTGTTGTTCTCCACCTCTGTTGTTCTCTGACAGAATTTGACCTCACTGTTTGGGCTAGGTGGGCTGGCCAGTGAGTTCTGGGGAATCCTCTGCCTCACTCCCTACCTTCTTGTGGTTATACGCAGGTACCACCATGTCTAGCTCTTTGTGCGTTCTGGAGACCCAAACTCAGGTCCCCATGCTTCTGCAATATACACTCTACCCACCGAGCCATCTCTCCAACTTCCTGAGTACTGGGATTACAGGCACGAGCCACCGTGCTTAGCTCCAGAAGTGGTTGAATCTTTCCTGGGCATCAGTAAGTGGTGACATTTTTCTAGTGAGAAGGTTAAACCTAACTGAACTTAAAGAGGAGGCCACTCTTCCTGAAGACAGCACATGCTTTGTGCTTGTACATGTTTCCATTCCTGAGTCCCACGGGACTCAAGAGTGGCAAGCTTTCTTATTCTGCTTGGATAAGAGGGGCAGTAGTGGTCTCTTCTGTCTGTTGGCTTCAGAACCAGCCGTATCTAAAGTCACCCCTTGATGAACTTGGTAAAAGTTCATCACCTGGGAAAAACCTGCCTCATTAGGTAAAGATCTTCATATTATTGACCTACAAAAAAGAAGAAAGCAGATCATTTGAAACAATCAGCACATTGTGCTTAAGAGACATTGCAACTTAGGGTGCAGTGGAAGAGCTGACTACTGGCTTATAAATTCTAGGCTGATACGCTGCTGTGCACAGACTAGGGACACAATATTAAATGCCTGCAACCAAGACTCCTGGGCATGAGCTGTGCTCCAAGAGCAGGGAAGCTCACCCTGCTCCGGCTGCAGGTGGCAAGGTTCAGCTTTTCTAGATTAGATGGTGAAGCAGGGACCAGGTCTCCAGCACTGCAGGGAAGAGAAATGCAAACATTCTTCTGGAGGGTGGGGCTTGATTTTATTTGGGCTACTGAGAACATAGCAGTGTGAGTAGTCATATCAGCTAATAATTACACACTGAACCTGTGTCTGACTAAGTTCTTTGTACATATAAGCTCATCTAATTTTCGCATCATGATTTAGGTAGCTATTTTACCAAGGAAGATGCTATCTTAGGGTTTCTGTGGGTGTGATAAAAAACCATGACCAAAAACAGCTTGGAGATGAAAGCGTTTATTGTAACTTACAGTTCCACATCACGATCTATTTATTACTGAGGGAGGTGAGGGCAGGAACTCAAACATGGCAGGAACCTGGTGGCAGGAGCTGATGCAAATACCAGAAAGGAATGAGCTTATTGGCTTGCTCCTCATGGCTGGTTCAACCTGTTTTCTTAAAGAACTCGGCAGCATTCCTGGGCTGCTCCCCTCCTGCACAAAATGGCCTAGACCCTCCCACATCAATTATCAATCAAGAAAAGGCACCGTGGCCTTGCCCACAGGCCAGCCTGAGGTGGGGCATTCCCTCAAGTGATTTTCCCGTTTCCGAAATGAGTCTAGCTGATGCCGAGCTGAAATAAAACGAAACATCACAGATGCTAAGCAATTCACTGAGAGTCACCCAGAAAACGGCAGTTCCGAGATGTAGCTGTCAAGCCCTCAGGGCAGCCTGTCAATGTTTTAGTGACCCTGCTAAGAATCAGGACCTAGGCGGTCAACAAGCACAGCCATTTCTTGTGTCATTACTGTTAGAAGAAGTGGTGTGAAATGGCTCCACAGACATAGATGAGGAGACCAGAGGACAGCATCAAGTTTTAGTCCTGGCCTTCTACTTTGTTTGAGACAGGGCTCTTCAGTTGTTTTGTGGCTTCCTACACCAGGTAACTCACCCCTGAACTTCTAGGGATTCTCTTAGCTCTGCCTTTGGTCTCCCCTTGAATTGCTGAAATTACAGGTGCTTGCTTTGTGTGTCTGGCTTTTGTATGGGTTCTGAGGATTCAGACTCAGGTCTTCAGGCTTTTATAGGAAGCACTTTTACCCAGTGAGCCATCTTCAGAGTCCTCTTTGGTCCTTTAGAATTTGCATTTGCTCTTTTGACTCTTTGGGAGATGGGGATGAAAAAAAATTTTTTTTTTCCTCTAATGAATTGCAAAATTAACTAATGATAGAAAGCATTAGCTTCTGGTTTTGACAGATGTACAGTCACGTTGGACTTCTTTCTCAAATCACAGTTATTTTAAATGAAATGGTTTTGCATGGAAGGAGGATACTGAGGCTAACAGCATAGCAATACATGTGTGCCAGATCCTGGTCACGGATGTGCTAACCTTCCATTCAGTAATAGTGGTTTTCACTTGTACAGAACTAAGTTATGTGACAGCTGGGAGACCTTCGTGGTGGAAATGCCAATTTCTTTGCCTGTTGGAGCAGTTTCCATGACAGGAAGTGTTGGGACCACGACCTTGATTTCTAAAGACAGATGTATAAAAATTTGGTATAAGATGTATCAGCTTAAATTTCATGAATGTGATGAAAGTTCGAGATGGCTGAAATTTTTCTCTATGCATGTCTCTGAGAAATTTTGTGACTCAAAGTCCCCAAGGAAGAAAAAGAAAATTCCGTGACTTTAGAATGCAAAAATTGGCAGGAAGAGCACCCAGTTCTTTTCCTTGTGGGTGTTTGTGTTTTGTAATGAAGGAGCCAAAATAAAATACAAAACTAGGATTCTTGGGTCAGGGAAATCATTAGTAGGTAATTTGCTTCTGTGATTTCTCATATGAAATTATTTTTAGCTTTTGGTTTATTGTTTCTAGAACATTGAAGAAGACAAAAATAATCTTTCTTAAACTGCAAGGCCCTTAACACGACACATTCCACAGGGGCCCCATTCAGAGATATTTTGCATTAAACAGGCTAAAAAGGCCACAGAGAGACAAATGATTGGCCCTAACATGAAATAAAGCACAGAAGGGTGCGGGGCATTTGGCTGTCTTTACCTCCACCTTGCTGTCAGGTGGTCTACACTGAACTGCTCCTAACAGCTAGGTTTGAGGACGCTGTATTGTTTGAGCCCAGGTTAACCCCTAACTTGAAGATTGATTACTCCTGACTAGAGGCTACACCGGTGTCCTGGCTTCCCTGGTAAGTTGCGCTATGTTGAATAATTGAGAGTCTGACCTTCCAGAGAACAGCAGGGTTCCCTGGACCAGACTACTCCTTATCTAACCTTTCCATCTGATTTCCTGTGACTCATGCTGGGCACACACTATAAATTTAACTCACAGCAATAATACGTCCTACAGAATTCACCAACTATATACTGTGTTTAGGTTTAATTTTTTTCACTGTATTGTCCATGTATCAAGGTTATTGATTCTCCTGTTTTGCAGCTTTTGTATCCTCAGAACAGCGTGTTGAATTTCCAGAGAATGGGGCCAGGGGCCTTGGGTGTTTTGTAGATACAAGGAGTTGAGAGGCTTGATGCTGGCTTAGTGACAAAGTACTTTCCTTGTTTGTGGCCCATTGCTGGATCCCCAGTCCTTCTCCCACCCTGAATAGAATTTGAGAAAGCTTCTTGTTACGTGCATTCCCTTACTTGTGAGCTCTAAGTTTAGACATGAGTACACATGAATTAGTTTTGGCATCTCACTAAACAAATGACTCCTTTCAAGGCATAGATTAAGGCTGGAGCAGAGAGAATGAGGTGGGCATGTAGAAGGCCCTCCCAGTGTGTATCTGAAGAGCTATTGTTGATATGTTGAAAAGCAGCTGTTAGCTGCATCCACAGTGCAGCAGGGAATCACAGTAGAAGTGTAGACATCAGAGGACTGGTCTCCCTTTTGATCAGGAAAAGCACTTAGAGAGCATCATTCCTAGCAGGGTAAGTCCAGGCTCATAAAGCTAGCTAGCGTTTGCATGCCTGCATGTTGACCTGGTGTCTTGGGGCTTGAACTTTGGTGTTTTCTGGTATTCCTTGGCCTCAAGCCCTAGTCATCAGCCCCAGTAAATGGAAAAGTGCTCCATCAAGGAAAGTTTGAGGACTCTTCCTTTCCGGAATTTGTTTTTCAAGTCTAGGTAATTTTCCTACTGTGGAAGTATAAGTAAAGAAGATTATTTTGGAACTCATCACAAGAATAATATTTACAGAGTTGTCTTTTGTTGGGAGACACACATTTGTTCCCTTGAGCGTTTCCTCTGCCGAATGTTGTCATCTCATACTGAAGTAATTTCTATGTCCTTGGTCCTTTCCAGATGTAGGATTATGATCTGGTAAGAACTGCCAGCACCCTAGAGTGCATCTCAAATTCCCTAAACATGAGGAGACTCTTTAAAACTTGTTCTTTGTCTCAGCATATGAGCATGCAGAGGACACAGGAGGCTCCTGGAAGCAGAGGGAGATGAATGCAGATGAACTTAGCATGGCAGAGATGGCCCAGGTTTTGGCCATCTTCAAATGGTTGAAGAAACAAATGCTGCACAGTTATAGAGCTGGAAGGGAGCCTAAAGACAAATTCCACTCAACTTTTTCACTTGATGGAGTGAAGTAAGCGAGGGAGAAATGTCAAGTGACCTGCTGGAGTGATAACAGTTCTTCAGAAGTGCTGGTGGGGCCAGGGTCATGCTAGTTTGTCCTGTGACATATAAGACCGAACCAAGGAGAATGGAAAATTTAGTGGATCAAAACCATTTATACCAACAGCTTCTACAATGGTCCAGCCTAAATCAATATAGCATGCTTTTTTTTTTTAAAAAAAAAATCTAAACTATATGTATTTTATTTCTAGGAGTATCAATAATAACAGTCTTTCTTCCATAACCAAGTAAGCGGATAGTAATATTGGAATGATTTTGGAACACTAATTCTGATTCAGTAGCTCTTACATCCTTGGTTTTTCTAAGCTGACATAGTACTGAGTGTAAAATAGAATCAGTAATATATGCGCCACTCTTAATTTTTCCAATTTTATTACTACGCGTATATGCATGTATGTATGACATGTGCGTACATGTGTGTTGGTCTGCAAATCCATGAGACACATGAGAATGTCAGAGGACAACCTTGTGGACTCAGTTCTCTCCCTCCACCTTCATGTGGGTCCCTGGTATTGAACTTAGGTTGTCAGGCCTGAAGAGCAAGTCCTGTTTCCTGCTGAGACAACTTGTTGGTCCTATAAATCACTTCAAGAGTTTTTTGTTTTTTTTTTTAAATGAAGTGATACAATTCTTTGAAGGGCTTAATATATATAATATAGTAAGTGTTAAAAAGATTATTCGATTCCAAGATGTACTAATGAGAAAGAGATCAAACTCATCAGTCACTACAAATTTATGATGCTTCTGAAGACATATTTATTGTTGCTGATATTTGGGGATATATCACACCTGTATGGATAGCATAGACACATCCTTATGTTCTAATCCTACATGTAGGGGATATGCTTGTAATGATATTCTGAAATTTGAGTCTTGTGCTTTTATGCACATCTGCGTGCCACGCAAGAGCATGAGGCAGAGGCAGAGCAAACAAATGTGAACGTGCAGAAAAAAGCCACAAGCCCTTCAAGGGAGGGGCCCTTGTGTGTCACAGTCATGGATGGCTCCTTTTCTATTCTGAGCAAAGGCCAGGTGCATAATCAAGGCCCAAATGTCATTGCTTGGCCACATGACTGAATATAGTTCTTAAAAACTGGACCCGGGACCATGCCTCATGTTTTCCTATTTCTGCCTTGTGGATCAGGCAGTATCTCCACTGCTTGGGCTCAGAGATAGCCATGTGTAAAGTGTTTGTGAGAGAATTCCTCATGATCCATGACACATCAAGAGCAAATATATTGTCAGACAGCTGTTCACTTTGGGGGAGGGTTACCACCCTGGGGTAAGGATAGGTTAAGACACTCCCAGTCCTGAGAGCAAACACCTCCGAGCAGGGACCATAAATGGCTTCCCTCTCCTCCCTTTCAGTACCTCCAGTCCACCATCCTTTAAATCTGGTAGGTGTTTTTAATTTTTTCATTCTTTGCTGCCCATGGCCAAGGAACCATGGAAGAGATGAGCAAGCCCCAGACAAGGCCTCTTGTGACATGGCTTGTGGAGAGAAGGGTTTTCATAGTAGTGTCCATATTATCTTTGTGTTGAGCCAGCCCCTCCCATTTATTTCATCATCTTTCTTGCTGTTTTAGTTGTGAGCCTAGACTTCAATGGCCAAGCCACCTCTCTAATCCTTTGTTATTTCTATACCTTTAATTCATCCACATGACTTTGGATGTGATGGATGGAAGCAGATTTTAGTCCTTAGGAGAGGGTGCTAGCCTCCATTCATAACTACAATGTGGGCATGAGTGCCTAGCACTATCTTTGGAAGGAGAAAAGCATTTACTGAGAATTAGATGAGGTAGGTTCCAGCCATAGCATTTCATGAACACCATACCACAACCTTCATATAACAACCTTGCAAAAATATTAGCCTCCAATGAAATGGAAACTCAGTGATTCAAAAATATTTATCAGCACAACACCACATAACAAAAAATTATTGCAGCTCTCTGACTAAAGCAAGGTTCCCAACCTTCCTAATACCGTGGCCCTTTAATACAACCAGTCCTTCATATTGTGGTGACTCCAACCATAAAATAATTTCGTTGCTACTTCATAACTGTAGTTTTGCTGATGTTCTGTATCATAATGTAAATCTCGGATACTCAGGATATCTGGTCTCCGACCCCATAGGTTGAGAACCATTGGACTGAAGTGATCAACATTCTTGTTACTGTGCAGGGTCAGCTGAGATAACATTGAGCCCCGTGCAGGCCTATGAGAAAGATGGACACAACTATGGCTGACCTCAGGAAGCACAGAAAAATGGCACGAAACATTGTGACTTTATAGTTTATCAAGTTTGTGATTGGGGAGCGCACTTGCCCATTCATTCAAAACAGTTTCTCCAAGGTTTTGCTCATGGTTCAGCTGTAGGATGCCTGAAAGAGGACGTGGAGGAACTTTGCCCTGGATCAAGGCTTCTTACTTTATATTTTTTTCTACCCATTGCCCATTTTCTCCAGTAAAACTTTTATGAGACTCTGAGTATATAGGCTACATAAAGTAGGAATAAAATCAAACATTTACTTATAATAAATTATAAGAAAAATTACACAAGAGGTAACCCTTTGGTATACATATAATCATATTTATTAAAGATAAAAGGAAATTTACATACAAGTGAGTTTTTGGATATGATTTTTTTATAAAGGATTAAATCTTGGCAGAATGTTTGATACTAAAAGATGTAATGCATTTTCAACACTATTCAGGATTGACTGACATTTTAATTTTGTAAGAACTGATGCAGCCAATGTCTCTTCCTCCCATACATACATACATGGGGCAAATGACAGAAGTCCATCTAGAACAATCTCAGAAACAGTCGGAAATTTTGTTGTAACCCCAAACCAAAATTCGCTGAGTAATTTTTTAAAATGAAACTCAAGCTGGCAACTTAAACGTCAAATATGCTAACACAATACAATCCTGAGACATGCTAATGCATACTTACATGTGGAGAAGCGAAGGCATGAAAATGCTGAAACTATTTGGGTTCTGTTTATTACAGACAGTGCCTGAGAGCAAACCATTATGTTTCTGCAAGAGTGTGAAGTCGCATAATAGTGAAAACACTGTGGTTGGTAACGTTGAGCCTTGAGTAGGAGCAACAATGTTTCAGCCTCTGTTTGTTGGCCTTTGCTAGCAAGAACGAGCAGAACGAGCCATGTAAAGTGTGTCATTGTACATCCAGGTGCAGTGACACCGTCTGGTGCTATGTAGGTGAGCACTGCCAGAAACACCTCACTTCGTTTGCTTTGAATTTCTGGTTGTTGTGTATTTAAAAGTCTTTACTGTTTCCAAATTTCTCACAACCCCACACCCATCCAGTTACATCACTCTGTATGGGTCACAACCCACCGTTTAAGAAGCTGCATTATGAATGAGGAGAGG
>NW_026596046.1:25755255-25793153 GCF_907164565.1 Psammomys obesus
TGTGTGTGTGTGTGTGTGTGTGTGTGTGTGTGTGTGTGTTAGAGCAGGAGACAGATGATAGGATAAAAATAATTGGTGACTGTAGAGATGGGAGTAACTTGGAGGCAGGAGAGGTTTTGTGTGAGCTAAACGCTGCTTCCTCCCCGCCCCCGCTAACACAAACACACACCGGTGACACAGAATTGCTTGAGGAGGTTTTAACGGTGACCTCTCTAGTTTGGGTTAACTATAGATTTGCACGAGGTTAAAGAAAGCAGCGCAGAGAAATCTGTGTACTCTTTGCTTAGCTGTCCTCTAAGCAGCTGGGGATTCCCAGGGCTAATTGAAACTAGTCTATAAACCTGGATAATGGGGATATGTTTTCTTTACCAGCTCTGTAGATCTGTGGAATTATGGAAAGTAAAATAAAATTCAAGATGATATATAAATGTTACTGCTTCTCCTCCTCCTCTTCCTCAGGTCTCCCTCTTCTCCCTCCGTTTTTTTTTTTTTTTTTTTTTTTTTTTTTGTCTCTCATGACTTTCTGAGCCAGTTAGCAATTATTCAACCTAATCTATCTTTCTTCTGTCTTTTTGCTCATTTTTAAAGTTTGCAAAGTGATAGGTTTCACCATGGTATTTCTACAAATGTGTGTCACACTTTGTTCTAACTCATCCCTCTCTCTTTGTCCTTTCCTGCTAACCTCCTTTTCCTGGTCCTTCTACCCCCCCCCCCCCCATTTCTACTTCTGGCTTTCATGTCACATGTATTCTATTGTCCTCTCTTTTCCCTCTCTTGTAAGGTATCTTCCCTCCTTTCCTGGACCTCTTTCTATGTTAGAATAGTACACACACACACACACACACACACACACACACACACACACACACGAGGAGGTTATCACAGGATCAAATAACTCTATTTTCAGTTTGTTAAGAAATCTCCATACTGATTTCCATAGCTTACAGTCCTGCCAGCAGTGGATAAAAATTCCTCTTTCCTTATAACCTTTTGATCATTTTGTCTTCCCAGAAACTTTTCCATACAATCATTTCCAAGGTTGGTGTTTGTTCTCTCTCTCTCTCTCTAATATACACATATATATGTATAAGTGTGTTTTTACAATTTATTCACTTTATATCCTGATTGTGGCCTCCTCCTTCATCTCCTCCTTGTCCCACCCTCCTTCCTTCTTTTCCCCTATCCATCTTCCATAGTCCGCTGAAAGGGACTTCCCCTACTATCTGACTCTGGCCTATCAAGTCCCATCAGAACTGCCTGTATCCTCTTCCTCTGTGGCCTCGGAAGGTCGCCCTACCACAGGGAGGTGATCAAAGAGCTGGCAACTGAGATCATGTCAGAGAGAGCACATTACTAGGGAATCCATTTGAATACTGAGCTGCCTATGGTCTACATCTGAGCAGGGGGTCTAGGCCCTCTCAGTGCATGGTCCTTGGCTCAACTATGTTCATAGCAGCTTTATTTGTAATAGCCAGAATCTGGAAACAACCTAGACGTCCCTCAACTGAAGAATGGATACAGAGATTTACACAATGGAATACTACTCAGCAATTAAAAACAAGGAAATAATGAAATTTGCAGGCAAATGGTGGGAAAAGATCATCTTAAGGGAGGTGTCCCAGAAAGCAGAAAGACACACACGGTATATACTCCCTTATAAGTGGATATTAGACATATAATATAGGATAAACATACTGAAATCTGTACAGCTAAACAAGCTAAACATCAAGGAGGACCCTAGGGAGGATGCTTCATTCTTATTCAGGAGTTAAACAGGATAGACATTGGAAGAGGAAGAAAACAGAGAACAGGACAGGAGCCTACCACAGAGGGCCTCTGAAAGACTCCACCCAGCAGTGGATCAAAGCAGATGATGAGACTCATAGCTAAACTTTGGGCAGAGCCCAGGGAGTCTTATGGAAGAAGCGAGGAGGTTTAGAAGGACCTGGAGGGAACAGGAGCTCCACAAGGATACCAACAAAACCAACAAATCTGGGCCCAGGGGGTCCTGCAGAGACTGAAGCAGCTGCATTTCATGGAGGCATTTTCTCAACTGAAGTTCCCTGCTTTAGATAACTCTAGTTCGTGTCAAGTTGCCATAAAACTAGCCAGTACAATCACTGTATAGCTCAGGAAAATAGTTTGAGACCAGGCATTGTGATTTCCCTAGCACTGCCTTTTCTGCTTAGTGTTGCTTTGGCTATTTGTGGTTTTTGTGTGTGTCTTTTCCACGTGAACTTTAGAATTTTTTTTTCTAGTTCTGCAAATAATGTTATTGGAATTTAGATGGAGATTGCATTAAATTGGAAGATTGATTTTAGCAATACAGCACTTTTACAGTATTAATTTTGGCAATCTATGATCGTGGGGATTCTTTCCATTTCCTAGTCTATGTTCCAGTTTCTTTTCTCAGTGTGTTAAAGTTTTGATCATAGAGGTCTCTTGTCTCAGATATTGACTTATTTTTTTTCCGTGTTTATACGCCTTTAATCTCCCTTCCTGTTTTATTGCTTTAAGACTTGGAGTACCATATTGACATACGTAATAAGATTTTAAAGGAAACACATAGGTGTGTCATGTTAAGGTATGTCCCTTTTGTCCCTATTTTTTTCATGTTTTTTTTTTTTAAATCATGAAGGTATTCATGATCTTTGTCAAAGGTCTTTTCTGCATTATCGAGATGAGTACATGTGACTTCTCTCCTTAGGCCATTTTCATGCTGAATTAGATTTATTGAGGTATATTTCTATGCTTCTAATATGTATACATTTAAAAATAACATGCAATAAAACTTATCCTATGATGATATATTTCCCTTGTATTAATAGTCAGCTAATATTTAAAGATGGTTATAATTCTGGTTTCTAAATTGAGGTGAAAAAGCATTATAGTCTCAATAATTCTTGATTTCTCTTGGTCATCTACTATATATATATATTTATATCTCTATATATCATATGTATGCATATGATAACAGTCAGTGGAGCAGAGAGAATTTATGTCTTTAGACAAGATTTCCCCCCTCACGTGTCTTTTACTTTCTTATTTTTTTTGTGCAACATGGTCCTGAGGCTTTCTTTTGTCTTGGGGACTCTGGCTCCCTCATGGGAGAACCAGGCAGGAGGAATCTCAGGCATTCCGTGGTTCAGCAGCCCTGAACACTCGAGCTTTATTTTCATACCGCTGTGTTGCACCATCTTCACTATTAAACTTTTGCAAACTGCAGTCTCAATTTGTGAGTTCATCAGGAACTTTTACTGGGGAAATGTCTCTTTTCCCCTGCAGAGCTGGTCTCTGGATAAAGGCAAGAATTCTCTTTGGGTTTATGAGGGGAAATTTCCAAGCTGGAGTTGTGCTCTGCCCCTAGAATCCCAGCACTGTCCTAGAGTCCGGAAGGTTTTGAATTCAGTTAGCCTTGGCTACATAGTAACACTCTGTCTCAAAAACAAACAAACAAACAAACAAACAAACATTCTATTGTTGTGTGAAGGTATCTGCTGTGCAACACCTAGATTTTGTGGCTAAGCAGTGTCCGTCTTGTTGTCTAGGGAAGGCTCTTAGCCACTCCTTTCCTTGGGATTTTTGACAATTTCAGTCAAATTTAGGAAAAGATTCTGTGCTAGGCATTAGAAAAAGAGCCATTGTAGGGAGTTGTAAAGGTCAATAGTAAAAGGTGAAGAGCCAAGGGCTAACAAAAGGTCCAGGGCAGCCTGCCTGCACGGGGGGACACTTCTGCTAAGGAAGGCAGTGTGCTTTGGAAGTCAAGAGTGTGCACACCGGAGCTGGACTGACAGTCAATACGGCAATGGACACGAAGCACTTGAAACAATGTCTGGCATATTCTAAGTGCTATGAAAGCCTTTGATAGGCTTATTGTTATTAATTAATGTTAATAACTATGCCCAGTTTTCTGTTTATCATCAAGAACAGTGTTGTAAGGATATGGGGGAAAAAAACAATGTATTTTCTTAATCTCTTCTCACCACAACACAGAACACTTCTGTGACCCCAGATTGTGTGTTTCCCACAGCGAATCTGAGCAATCAGTTCCCTCAGACTGATTGTTGAGTGCGCTCACTTCATGCTTTGTCTACATGGAGACAATGTCAGACCCCACAGCTGGAGGGGCTCAGTTCCTCAAGACTGCCCTCGCTTTAGATGACGCTTGTGAATAATACTTCTGTTTGAGTATAAAATGGGGTTCCTGCTGCTTTCTGCTTGGTCTGGACTGAGTGTTAGAGAACTTTACAGAACTCCAAAAGGCCCGTGTGTTAAGGAAAGAGTGATCCCTTTGGGTCATTTAATTTAGCCATTTAATTTTGGACGACTCTAAGCACTATCGAAAGAATGACTGTTAAACTCACACTTTCGGGTGACTTTCCTCTGGTATTGGAAATGAAATGAGTGTTAAGCTTATGGTTGGTTGTAGCCCAGTTCTGCCGTGGCTTGAATTGTGTTCTTTCTCCAGTCCGAGTCAGAGTGCCTATTGCTGGAAAGTTGCTATGAGACACACCATCTTTTCCAATGGCTTCGTTTGTGAATGAGGAGATAGGAAGGAGATCAGAAGGTTAGGATTGGCTTCGGCTTTGTATTACACACCCGTCTTCTGCAATCATACCCCTCTACGGCGAAATGTACCCAGTGAGTCTCGCAAAGCACGTCCTTAGGATAGACTTGTCCATTGTCCCCATTGATAGGAAAACAGCAAAATGAGTGCTTGCTAGCTTCTCTGAAATCAGAATTTCATTGACATGGTTTTATCAGAAGATTTTGTTTGATGTTAATGCGTGGACTTTCTCTACTGGGGTAAAAATACAGACTTTCTAAGTATTACTTGAGTCACATGTTTGAAATTTTTCAAATGAAAACTTGAAATTGTATTGTGGAGCTTTGTGAATAGCATATAAATATAATAGACATACATACATGTATGCATCCATCCATACATGTATACATACACATACACATATATGCCCACACATACTGGAATGGCCATAAGCATTATGCTCTTCAGTAAAGGAGTAGGCAGTGACACCTTCCTTATGGCATTGAGTGTAGCCTGGATGAACTATCTGGAAAAGTATGGCAGATCTTCATCGAAACAATAGTGACCTCACATATAGTCCTGCTACCATCCTCCCAATATTCATCTTCATCTGAACACAAACAAGCCTTGTTTAGAACATCCTTTTGTCGGGGAGGGTACCACTTAGCAACCACCCTGACCAGCTTACTTTGTATTGCAGGATGAGTTTTTAAAATTATATGTAAATGACTGGGGACTAAGCAGAGACTAGGGGTTGGGGCTAGGGTAGGGACAGAGGACAGGACAAGGACTGAGAGGGGGAAGAGAGGAAGGCAGGAAAGAATTACCACGTTCTTTAGAGGAGCCTAAGCACTAATGAAATAACACACATACACACTACACACACTACACACACATACTACACACACTATGCACATATCACACACACACACTACATACTCACAAACTACACACACACACACACACACACACACACACACACACTACAGAGTATAGTTAATACAGTATAGTAGCATGCGTACATCTTTCTTCTTCTTACTGTGTGGCAGTTTGAATGTAATGTTCCCCATCAACTCATAGGGAGTGGTATTATTGGAAGTGTGGTCTTGTTGGGATAGGTGTGGACTTGTTGGAGGAAGTGTGTCATTGTGGGTGGGCTTTGAGGTTTCAGAAACTCAAGCCAGACCCAGTGTCACTCTCTTTTCCTGCTGCCTGAGAGGTGTAGAACTCTCAGCTCCTTCTCCAGCACCATGTCTGCCTGGGTGCTACCATGCTTCCTGATAGACAATAAGGGAATAAACCTCCAAACCTGTAAGCCATCCCCAATTAAATGTTTTCCTTTATAAGAGTTGCCATGGTCATGGTGTCACTTCACAGCAATACTTAAGAGACTAAGTAACATTGTTAGGTTTTTGCCAAGACAACTCTTTATGTCTCCATTGACGAGTGTCTACACAAAAATTGATACCTTCAAATGAATGAGTTCAAGATGCCAAAAAACAAAACAAAACAAAAAACAAACCCTGAAAAATGTGTAGAAGTGGCTCTGCTTCCTAGCTCGGGAGCTCCAATTCCCTTTGCATTTGCTTTAAAGCTGATGTGGTAGAGGAAACATTTTCTTTGTTAGAGTTGCTTTCCAAGATTATTATTTTTGAATAACATGCTCACAGATCCTGTCCTCACACTAGCTACATTGCTTGCTAATTGCTTAGAAATGGGAATGGAGCAGGTTTTTTGTTTGTTTGTTTTGTTTTGTTTTTAATTTCATCATGCCTTCCCTACATTATATGAGTTACACCTGTGGATTTTGACTAACGATCCCTGATGAATTAGATATTATTTGAAGGTTTCCATATGAAATAAATTCTGATAATTCTGGAGGGTTGACTCGACACTTACTAGAAAGAAGTAAGGCCTGTAATTCTTCTAAGTGTAACTACTAGGATTGTTATCTAAGTTTCTTCCAAACACAGGCCTGCAGTTAGCTTAGGTCTTGCTTTCCTTTGTATGAGGCCTTTTCCCTAAGCATCCTGGGCTATTCTGTAACCTCCCTACTGGCGTTTCAGCTGATATGCAGAACACTGGCTGCAAATAGGGAGCCAGGCCTGCTTGATTAAGCCACTCTGTGACTTTGAGGCCCTATCATCATCTTGAAACCTTTCCAGCCATTCTCCTCCCCTTCTAGCCTCAGGAACAGATCCAGGTTGCTCATTAATTACATTCTTGAAGCTTGGTACACCGCAGCAAATGCGGTCTCGGGAGGCAGGCTTGCTGTGCAGGCACATGACTAGCCACATCCACAGACGGGAACACCTTGATGGCAGGGTCAGCTGCCTCACAGCCAAAAATGCCAAGGTCAGGTGATCTCATTTCCTTCGCCCTGTATGCGTGCTCTCACAGTACCCACTGTGAGTTCCATAGGAAAATCGAGGCTCAAGGTCACCCACTTCTAATCCTGGGAACGATACCCATGCTGATTACTCATGGCGGCCAAGGAAGGCTCACTTCTATGTGAAAGCAGTGTATTTATCTGTATGTGGAGACACAGACAGCTTTTTGTTCTCTACTCCGCCCTCTCCAATAGTTCAGGGTCTTGTTGTCCGCATTAAATCTCATGAGTTGAGTCGTGCTTTGTCCAAAGCCTATCCCTGCTCAAAGCTCATGTCAACCCTCACCTCTTTCTAGTTTTTGTCCTCACCCCCATCCTCCTCAGATCACACAACTGACACTTAAACACACCCTGTGTCTTCAGTTATTTCGCTCCTTTCCAAACACATTGCCTTCTCGCTCTCGTCACTTTAACACCTGCATAACCCTGGATGAGCCATCTGACCTCCGGTAAGCCCAGATTTCACATCATGACCTTTATTCTTCCACACGCCCCCTCCAGCACGCTGCTCTCAGTGCAGCGCCTCAGCGTTGTGCCTGTGGGAGTGGTTGGTACTGCAGGGTCAGTCTTCCTGAAGACAGGAACGGGGTCTTCCTGTTTAGTACTTATATCAGCTGTGCGTCGTCTAATCATGAAGAGAAGACCAACAGGGGTTCTAGGTCCTTTCCATACATGGTCCTTGGTTGGTGCATCAGTCTCTGCAGCCCCCTTGGGCCCAGATTCATTGTCTTTGTTGGTCTTCTTCTGTAAGAAAGGGAGGAGATAAGGGAGGCATAGGAAAAAGAAAAGGGGTCTGGGGCTCTAGTTCAGTGAAAAACACTTTTGCAGTATGCTTGAGGTCCTGGCTTCAAACACCCACACTCCTAATACACACACACACACACACACACACACACACACACACACACACACACACCCTACCCCTCCACATCCACACAGAAATACACTGAAAATTTTGTGTTCATTTTTGTATCCTGTTTTCCTAATTATTCTTCTCTCTCGGTCACTATCACTGCACCATGTGAAAGGTGCTTAGACTTCTGCACAATACAGCAGGGTGACACTTTTCCTTGAATAGTTTAAATAGCCAGCCACGGTGTCACACACCAGTAATCCCAGCACTCAGGGAGGCTGAAGCAGGCAGATCTCTGTGAGTTTGAGGCCAACATGGTCTACAAAGTGAGTCCAAGACAGCCAAGGCTACATGGAGAAACCCTGTCTCAAAAAACCAAAGAAAAGGGGGGGGGGTAAATAGTCTGTCTCTGAATTTCTCTGTCTGGTGGGGTTGTTGGCATTTACTTTGTCATTTTGATTTTTTGCCCATGAGGATTAAAAATGAAAAAAAAAAAAAAAACCTTAGGGTAGGTATACCTCATTTCATAAGAGTGATCAGCCAGCCAGGTGAGTAAAAGCAGGGTCATTGGTAGCAAGGTTGAGAACCCAGGCCTTTGTTCCTCTAGATACGGCATGGCTGACCCTGAAGACAGTGTAAGCATCACTTACTTGTACCTTTGGAGAGGTGTTAAGGTTTGACTAATATCATCAAATTCTTTCCTAGATCAGTGCAAAGGGATTTTTTTCTCTTTTTATAATTTTTTTCATTATTTATTTGCTTTACATCCTGATTATAGCCCCCTCCCTCATCTTCTTCCAGTCCCACCCTCCTCCCCTCTTCCCCCATCACCCTCCTCTAGTCCTCATAAATGAGGAACCCTCCTCCCCTACCATCTGACCCCACCTTTCAGGTCTTATCAGGACTGGCTGCATCCTCTTCCTCTGTGGCCTGGCAAGGACCCCCCACACACACACCAGGGGTTGGTGATCAAAGAGCTGGCAACAGAGTTCATGTCAGAAAAAGCACCTGCTCCTCTTAGTAGGGAACTCACATGGAGACTGAGCTGCCTATGGTCTGCATCTGAGCAAGGGTTCTAGGTCCTCTACATGCATGGTCCTTGGTTGGTGCATTAGTCTCTGCAGTCCCCTTGGGCCCAGATTTATTGGCTCTGTTGGTCTTCTTATATGGCTAATATCTATTTATAAGTGAGTATATACCATGCGTGTCTTTCTGGTTCTGGGTTACCTCACCCAGGAGGATCTTTTCTTGTTCCATCTAATTTCCTGCAAATTTCATGATTTTCTTGTTTTTCATAGCTGAGTAATATTCCATTGTGTAAATGGACCACAATTTCTGTATTCATTCTTTGGTTGAGAGACATCTAGGTTGTTTCCAAATTCTGGATGTTATGAATAAAGCTGCTATGAGCGTAGTTGAGCAAATGTCCTTATTGAATGATGGGGCATCTTTTGGGTATATGCCCAGGAGTGGTATAGCTGAGTCTTGAGATAGCACTATTCCTAATTTTCTGAGAAAGCACTAGATTGATTTCCAATGGGATTTTTGTTTTTTATAAAGATTCAGGAAAAATAAAATTGTTGACATGACAACACTGTCCTTCCTACCTGGACCCAGACTTGGACTTTCTTTACAGACACTGCTAAATCGGAGCCATGTGCAGGATGAAATTGTGTGCATCATGTGACTAGTTTAACAAATGGGTATTTTAGGCATTCAGAGGGGCTGGGTATGAAAGTCCAGTTCGTTTGCATCCTGCAGGGGTCTGTGGGAGTTCCCGTGAAGAGCACTGCACACCTGGCTCTTTCTTCTGTCTTTATCTCTTCTCTCCCTGATGAGTCATATAGAAATGTGGAGCTTCACTCAGCAAGTTCTGACTCTATTGCTTAGAAGTGTATGGATGTAAGTTAAGTCCCTTAGTCTCCATGAACTTGAGTGATTTCTCCAGGATGTAGGTGATGGCAACTCTGGTTTTTTGTTTTTGTTTTTCTTACAGTATATAGCTCATATATAGCAATATTGTGGAAAGGGATTGGAAGGAGATAAAACGTCTGTTTCTTTTCTAACTCTTCCACCAAATGCGCATCCAACTAATGGACTGTGTTAATTAACAGTTTCTTTTTATCTTCTATAGCAATACACATGCTTTAGTGGTATTAGTGGTTAATAAGGCACTTTGATTTTCCTGTAGAAGATTGCATTCTTCTTGCTACTTGTCCTTTGAGTTTCCAGTATTTGGTTGAGAATCTTTAGCAAAAGAAGTATATAATTATTCCTTTGGGCTCAGCAAAAGAAAAAGAAACCCACCAAGCTGGGCATCATTTTTAGCTCTGAGTTGCTTTTTTTAAAGAACTGTGGCTCAGTTGGTTTGAAACCAATGGAAGCTTCTTGGGGATACATGTAATATATATTTCCAACCTCAGCAAAGATTATGTCAGAGTTCTGAGCAGCTATATATGTTTTCTCCTAATATGGCAAAAGCTTACAGAAACCACTTTCTTGCTTTTTGAGTACAGAAAACATTTCTTGAAGAAATAAAAAAGAAAGTTCTGGCCTTTTGGAACAACATGAAATGCGCGTGGTTCTTTGGTGCAATTTGATACAAGGTCATAGAGTGGCAGACACAGGTCCAGCACTGGGGAATTCTGGGGAGTCAGACATGACGTCTCTTGCTTTCAGGAGAGGTTAGGTGTGTGGAGACTAAGTAATCAGACAGCTGCTCTGTAACACAAAGCCCAGGGAACCATCATCGAAGCAATGCTAAGGTGATTTCTGAGATGGTCTAGCCTCATCTTCCCAAGGAAGGCAGATGTGTGGAAAGGTGGGTAAGCCTTTCAGAAGTTCTGTGTGGACTTGCAGTAGAGGGAGCTGAATATCGGAAAGGAACAGAGGTGTGAGAGGTAGGTGAAAGGCATTGCGTAAGAAAAATGAAGAGGAAGGCTCAGGGGCAGACATGGGTCCCAGTGTAACACCGGAGGCTTGACTGCTGTTTAATGAACATCCGAGGCAGGAGCCTTAAACTGAGAGAGGACCTTAGGTCAGAGAACACCGCTTTACTAGATAAATGTGAAAACTCTGCCAGTGGAGGAGAGGTTTCTCATGGCCACGTGGGTCATGAGGGGGTTGATGGTATCCATATGCCTTTATATAGTTGAGTGTCATGGCCAGGGAGGGTGGCCATCACAATGAAATACAGCATTGATCTTTTGGAGGCAGATTCTCATAGGAACATTTGGTTTGAGATTTATCTCAGGGACTGTACTGTTTGGGCTAATGACCCCAGCATGCCTTTTTGCATATTATTGCCTTTAAAGGAAAGGCCATCTCTCCCTAGAAATGCTCTTTGGTTATTTTTAAACTGTGTGGTAGGGGGAATTGGTGGAATTCCTAAGGTCATCTCCAGCTGTTTTTCTCAAAAAGACCAGCTGAATATTTCATGAGATTTGCTCATTAGGACTTTTATTTATCCTTCTGTGAGGCATTGTACTGGTCTGAGTCAGGGAGATGTGGGGAATAAGTGGAGGGATGGAGTTTGAGGGAAACTGGGCCTGTACCGAGAGAGCTGCCCCTGCTCCCTTTGACATTTAATATTAGCCTTTAATGTAGTTCCGCATAAAGGTGGTCATTTCCCCTACCTTCTCATACACACAAGGAGAGTGTCTTTATGGCAAAGGACCACTCCCTTGGAGGATGGCTGGAAGCTGAAAGTTTAGGGATCAGTTTAGTACGATGCCTGAGCACAAGAATTCCTGACCCAATTACCTGATAGTTAACATCCCGTAACAGCTACCATAACGAAATAGCACTTCTGACTCAAGAATGTTACTCAAAGAACTTTATAGCTATCAAGCCAAATATTCCTTAATACTTCAAGGAGGGTTTCAAACGGTGTTTGATATCTATAGCCACAACACTACCCCTTTTGTATCTTAGGGGTTAATTGAAGGCAGATGAAGAAGGCGTCCTTCATTTCCTCCTCAGGGCTCTTTAACCCTTCTGTTAGCCAAAGTCAAGGGTGTCTGCTTAAAGCTCGTGCTGTGCTAGAAAGCGAATAGGGACACGTAATTGTGCAGCATTTTATTTACAGAATGCCTTTGGCTATGTGGTCTTATTGGCTCCCTGTGCTGTTTCACCAAGGGAGGTTGGCAATGGTGTGTCTCAACTTTAGAGTAGAACAAATGAAACCCCTGAGTAAGTGGTCGGTAAGCTAGTAACGGGGTGACCACATTTCAAACAATGTTTGGGGATTTGAACCTGATGATTTTCTCTTGTGACACTGCCAAGCAGACTGAGAAAAGAGGGACAGTTTTATTTCCTTCTCACCATAGAAGTGGTTTAAGGGATACATTTATTTATTTATTTATCTATTGTTTTATTAATTGCAATTTATTCACTTTATATCCCAGCTGTAGCCCCCTCCCTCGTCTCCTCCCAATCCTACCCTTCCTCCCTCTTCTCCTCCCATGCCCCTCCCCCAGTCCACTGATAGGGGAGGTCCTCCTCCACTTCTATCTGAGCCTAGTCTATCAGGTCTCATCAGGACTGGCTGCACTGTCTTCCTCTGTGACCTGGTAAGGCTGCACCCCCCACCCCTCAGGAGGAGGTACTGAAAGAACAGACCACTGAGTTCATGTCAGAGACAGTCCCTGTTCCCATTACTTGGGAACCCAGTTGGACACTGAGCTGCCATGGGCTACATCTGTGCAGGGGTTCTAGGTTATCTCCATGCATGGTGCTTGGTTGGGTAATCAGTCTCAGAAAAGACCCCTGGGCCCAGATTTTTTTCTCCACAAGCTTCTGTCCCTTCCAGGTCTTTTTATCATTCCCTTCTTTCATATGATTCCCTGCTCTGCCCAAAGTTTGGCTCTGAGTCTCAGCTTCTGCTTTGATACCCTTCAGGGTAGAGTCTTTCAGAGGCTCTCTGTGCAGGAGCCTACCACAGAAATTTGTTGATAAGCTAGGGCCAGATGGAAGGGGGGAGGACCTCCCCTATCAGTGGACTTGGAAAGGGGCAGGGTGGGATTGGGACGGAATGAGGGAGGGGGCTACAGCTGGGAAACCAAGTAAGTAACCTGTGATTAATATTAAAAAAATAAAAATTAATTAAGAAAAAAACTAAGGGATACCTTTTAAAGGAAGGAAATTCTGCCACACATACACCTAAGCATTGAATCTATGCAATGGCTTTTAAAAGATGACAGGTCAGAACAATTTTGTCTCACCAGCTCTGGAACAGTGGCTGTTGTTCGGTGATGTCACAATAACATTGTACAATTATGCTACTGAAAGCAATACTCATTACCCAGCTGGAATAAATAGTGGGCTATAATAACATTAACCAAGGATGGATTCTGAAGATTTCTATTGGAGGGGCATAGGCTGAGAAGAGGGAGGGAGGGTGGGACTGGGAGGAGACAAGGGAGGGGCCCACAGCTGGGACACAAAGTGAACGAATTGTAATAAATAATAATAATTAATATAAAAAATGCTGCACACAGAAATTTCTATTGGGAAATGGCTCAGTGGTAGTGTGCCTGCCACCCAAAGGTGAGGATATGAGTGTGAATCCTTAGCATTACATCAAAACAAAACAAAACAAAACACCAGGTGCACCTGCCCACACTTGCAGTTCCAGGCTGGGGAGCAGGAGACAGGCAGATACCTGGAGCTCACTGGCCAGCTGGTCCAGCTGGAACAGTAATGTCAGGATCAGTGAGCAAAAAAGTAAAGAGAACAACCGAGGAAGATATTTGGTACTGATGTCTGGCTCTTACACACCCCACTACACATGTGTGTTTGCCATACATTCATGAGTGTGCACAGCCACATGGATGCAAAAGAATTCTAGCACTGAGGTTGAAAATAGATCCAGTGTTCTCCTCCTCTGCTCGGAAACACCTGGAGGTGAAGTCATTCTTGTCTAGGTGGGCAGAAAACTTAGAAGAATGCTTCCAACTTTTTAGTACCTTATTTATTACTTAAAAGATTTTTTTCACTGTTATGGGCAAGAAGTAGTTAAAAAAAGAAGTGGAGAAAAGCCTTCCTTTGAAGAGCACGTAAGCCAGAATTGCATTTAAAAGTTACAGTAAGGCTGGTACATTCACTAACGAATAAGTTGCTTTGTTTTTGAGACAGGATTTCTCCGTGTAGCCTTGGCTGTCCTTGGCTGACTTTGTAGACCAGGCTGGCCTTGAAATCACAGAGATCCCCTTGCCTCTGCCTACTAGAGTGATGGGATTACAGGTGTGCACCACCATGCTCGGCAGACTAGTCTTTCGGACCCTGTATGTGCTTTATTCTTCTCAGCAACTAAGTAAGATCAGTATGATGCCTATTTTACAGACAAGTCTGAAGCTCAGGGAAATGAGTGCTGTGGGGGTCTATTCAACTCCAAATACTACCTTCTTTCTTACTCCCTAGGAGAAAGGTAGAAACGTTGCAAGGGCTCAGTGGGAGTGAATATAGCCAGACTGTGGTAGGAGCATTTGTGAAAGGACATGGGCTGTAGGAGCAGTTTCATGGGGGGAGGCATCATCAAGCTAGGACTTGAGAGAGTAGAATGTTTGACTGTATAACACACGAGAGAGGTGTTCTAGATGATGAAAGTGGCATGATCAACCACCAGGCAACGATGTGGAGGGAACGAATGAGGGGTGGGTTGGCTGGGATTCAAGGGATAGGAAGAGGCCTGTGGGAAAGAAGAGGAAAGGTGTTATCTCCAGGATAAAGAGTCTTGCATCTAGGAAGCTCCAGGGGAGGTGATTTCAGTGGTGGGATAGCTCACTCAGAGTGAGGGCTTCTGGGTCTGGATTTATTGGCTTATTTAATAATCCATGACTGATGGAGAAGGAGGCTGGAAGTAGGAGCAGAAGAAGGCTGCGGAGGTTCAGTCCGCTGCACCAGGACAAGGAGAGAAAAGCGCCCAGGTTGGTTCTCACAGTTGCTTTGGAGGATGTATTTAGTTAGCAAGGGGTCTGGGGAGGTGGCTTGAGGAGGGGGCTTGGGGAGGTGGAAGATTGCTTGCCTACAGTGTGTAAGGCGCTGCAAAACAAAACAGAGCAACAACAAAACTCTAAACACTAAACCAAACCAAACCAAACCAAACCGCAGAGGCCTATCCAGGAAACCTGGGATTTAGAGCTCTCACACATACCTGCTCTGCTAAATTCAGTGGCACGAGACACTGCCAGACTGTGAATGAAGTGAGCTGAAAGATCTAAAATCAAAGGGTCAACAGGGTTGAGTTTCTCCTGGGGGTTTTCCTAGTTTTTCCAGCTTCCAGAAACCTCAAAACACACCATTCCCACTGGGTTCTTTGGGGCAGCGCACCCGCACCCCAGCTTCTCTGGTTGTCCTCCCCACTTCACATAATGACCCCACGGTTGTGCTGGCTCTACCTAGATAATCTAGCACAGATAATCTCCCTTTCGCAAGATAATCAAATTTAGAAGATTTTTTTAAAAAGTCTCCTCAAAGACTTTTTGGTGGGGTCTACATGAGTATGCCCATAGAAACGTGTAATTTACTCCCTAAAATGGGGTGGAAGGGTTGGGGAGGAAAAGAGTCTCTTGGGTAAGAGGAAAACCAGTGGCAGCCATGCTTCAGTCAACATGGAAAGGGGGTGGGGAGGTAGTGAAATGTCAGGCCTTCTTGTGGAGGGGTATTCACTATGCCCATACTGTTTTACTTACAGCCAGATGCTCTCCTCACAACCCTGTCTGGTAGGTTTTGCCATCGACATAATGGAGACCAGGACGCTAACCCAGAGTCCTTAGGAGTGTCCCCAAAGACTCACAACAGATCATTCTTCTCTCAAGAGTCTTTTGACTCAAAAGCCAGTATGTTCACCAGCAGCCCACGTCGAGGGCGAAGGGAATGATCCTGGCAGACACTGGATTCCAAAAGCATCTGTTTAGAGGATAAATAGAAGGAAGGGAGACCTTGTACATGGTAGCAACTGCTATAGCTCTGATGGGATGGTCCATGGGCAGAGCAGAGAGATGAGTGGGGACAGAACAAGGGTGAGGAGCCTGAGGTGCCCTGGGCAGTGTAGCTTTTGAGACAAGGATGCTAGTTGTTGCTGTTGGACTGGCAATAGCTTTAGTATCTCCTTAAAATTTGTGTTCTGGATACATCACACTTGTGGAGATACTCCTTCTCAGGGTGCAGGTGTGTGCACTGAACTCGGTCGCACTGCTCCATGTTCTGTGCCTGGGTAGCTTGCTTACTCCATTCTGATATACTAGATTGGAGCAGGGTTTAGATAGGGAAGATGACCAGTTAGTTCAGTGGTCTCCTCTCTCGCCCTACATCATAGTCCCCTGGAACCTGCGACAAAAATCTCCCAGATAGGGGGTCCTACATTTGGCCTGTTACATTAAATTCACTCGGGGTGGGTAGGGGAAGGGAAGAGAATGTTAGTATACAGAGTGAAGATGGGTCTGACTGTTAGCGTTTTATGTTTCTTATTGTACTTTGTTCTGACTTATCCAGCTCTCTATTGCCTCCTCCCATTTCCTCTGAGCATTCTCGATAGAGCCCTGCCTTCCCCCCAAATAGGAGAGCTGGAATTTATGAAGTTTCTCAGGTGATGCAGTAGCTAGCTTTTGGGAACTCCACATTAATCCCTCCGGAGAGAGTCCCCCACCCCCAGCCCGGCTGGGAATGTACATAACTCTACCCAAATGAGGCTTTTAAAGTCTGAGCGAATGGCAGCTCCAGTTGAGTTAACTTCATGTTTCTGGGTTTAATTCCTGCCTAGTTAATGAATCAGCTGGCTCCTCCACTCCCTTCCTTTAACTGTGAAGCCTGAAAAATAATTGAATCTAGAGTTTGTCTATAATTCCCGCTTGCTATCAGTGTGCGGGGGGTTCAGGAATGCTGTGAACTCCTGCCCATCTCATTGAGTAATCTGTTTTTCCACTGAAATGGGATATGCCCTGTAAGAAAAAGAAGTTTTCTTTGAGTGTCCTGGCTCTAATGTTAGGCAGCTGTGCGACCTGACACACTCTCTAACTCCGCCTCTTTGTCTCAGTTTTCTTGTCTGCACAGAGAACCAGTCAGGATTCTACCATGCAGCTGTTACTGTGTGTGGGTGTGGGGGCGTGAGCTCACTCTTGCCACAGCTGAAAAACAATTGGTAGGTAAAGGAATGTGTTCAACTTTTAATCATTGCCGAACTCTTTAGCCCGTTGTCAGCCATTTCTGACCTACTGGGAATCTGTTATAGTGTTCCCAGAGCTGGTCAGACAGACACAGTATTGTGGAGACATTTTAGAAAATGCACATTTCTGGGCATTAGCACCTGCTGTCAAGCTTGATGATCTGAGTTTGATCCCTAGGACGCACATGGTGGAAGGAGAAAAATGACTTCCACAGGTTGTCTTCTGACTTCCACATTTGTGCTTTGGCATGCTACACACACACACACACACACACACACACACACACACACGCACAGAGAGATTAAAATATAGACTCTGCCAGTTGCACAACTGAACCAGAAGAGCTAGAGGTGCAGCAGAGCCTAATCCAAAGGCAATGCTGAGGCTTGAGCTCCCCAGTATAAACTGCTCACTGAAAAGATCTCCAGGTATTAACCCAAACAAGTGCCCAAACCAACTGATGCACAAATCTCAACATAGAAACAGAAGCAGCATGATGAGACAAGCCGTGTGGCTGCTCTAAAAGATGAGCACTCCTTCACCAGGGCTTTAAAAATACAAATGTGGGTAAAATGCCAGATAAAGAATCTAGAAGTGCACATATAAAAACAGCCCAGAGGTTACAAAATGGGCAGATAAATAAGCTTAAGGAAATCAGTCCAGGACCCTCAGAAGGGACAAAGAGGTAAGCGCGGTTCCCGGAGGGCAGGGTAAAATGGAGCCACCATGCGGAGCTGGCTCCTTCCACCCTAGTGGAATAGTGTTCGTCTTCGCAACTGGATATTCAGCGGAGGCCTTTCTGCTGCGAGGGAGACAGCAGGGTTTTGATTCGCTCACTCCAGCCTCAGCTTTCCTTGCACACCTGTGGGTTAATCACTCACCCTTCAATCCACTGTGCGTTAGGAAGCAGCAGCTTTAGGCACGATAGGGCGCGCAAGTGTTACTACCGGGGACGAGAGATCACTGACCGGAACTTGCTTTTATTTTTATTGTATTTCTAGAAGAGCACCATTCCCTCCAACTCAGACATACTTGATTTTGTTCTTCTTCTATTGCCCAGCGGGTTTCCCCCTCCTTTTTCATAGCTTTCATCCTTGATGTCACGGGACTGTCAGAACAATTTGCTTTTCTTCCGAAAACCTCATCATGTGAGAGTCACTGCTAACATGAGTTTCCCTCCCCTTTCTTGGGGCTCGAGGCCTTATCTGATACGCCAACAGCTTTGCAGGAAAACGGAAGGTGGGGTCTGGCTCCCTTTGTGTGACACAGCATGATGGGAAAGAGATTCTATAATTACCCGGGTTTTAACTTGAGTTTTTGTCAGCAAGGTGACTGAGGTCGGGGCTGCAAATCCAGCCTTCCTCTTCGCAATCAGCAAAAGCAAGTGCTGTAATGGTCTCTCTCTCCAACTTAATTTTTGGACAATGACAGGAGGAGCACTCACTTTTATGTATGAGCTATTGCAGGGATGACACATAGGAAATGTCAAACAGTCTGCATTCAAAGCTCCCCAGTTTCCCTTCTGTGTTGCTGTTCCTAGGACTTTGCATGTGCCCTAATTTGGTTTCTGCTGTGTGAACAAAAGCAACTCTGGGAAGAAAAGATTTATTTGGTTTACGTCATGATCACAATTCATCATTGAGGGGAGTCAGAACAGGAGCATGGAGGCAGGAGCTGATGCAGAGAGCCTGGGGGAGTGCTACTTACTGGCCTGCAGTTCTTGCTCATCCTGCTTTCTTATAGAACCCAGGGCCACCTGTATGTATGTGTGTGGGCAGTTCTGTGGCATGGTTCACAGTGGGATGGGCCTTCCTACATAAATAATTAATTAAGAAAATGCTCCTGTAGCCATGTCCACAGGCCAACGGAAGCAAGTTCTCAAAGCTCCTGCCTCCCAGGTGACTCTAGTTTGTGTCAAGTTTACAAAACAAACCATCATATTATGTATCATGTGTCATGGCCTACATCCTTACCAGGGCTTTTTAATAATCTCCTCCAAAGAAAGGAGTTGTAGGACTCGCTTGCCCTACACAAGATTCTTAGACAGGAGTCTTAGACAAGTCATATGACGTTCAAACCACAGTACAACCCCAGAGCTAGAATCCAGGACAACACCGACTTCAATTCTCACTCCTGGCTCCTAAAGCTACGTTTGCATGAAGTAGAAGCTCCACCCCCTCCACCTGGATTTCTTTAATTTCTACAAATACTTTCATCCCTACTGGAGTACACAAATCTCTTAGAAACCCAGCCTTTACCTCATGGTAGCTGGGTGCCAAATGAGTAGAGCGGAGTTTGCGGTGGACTGATGTCTGGTGTGAGAGTCTTGAGTCAGGTGCTAATAGGACATGCCAGAGAATGCCAACCTGCCTTAGAGCTAGAGAAGGTATCTGGTACAGTAAGTAGCAGTTAAGTCAGGACCTGGAAGGACAGAATAGCTTATGCAAAGATCCAATGACAAGAGGAACTACAGGTGTTCAGCAAGGCTGTTATGAAGGGAAAGAGCTTGAGAAAGAAACAAGTGTGGGTTTCCAGGCCATGATAAGGACTTTTCACTTCAGCTATTGGGCCATGAAAAGAAGGCAAAGGGTTTTCAGCTTAGCATAAGTTTTGGTTGGGTCTGAGAATAGAACAATCACTTAGCATCATGCAAAACGTGGATGGGAGGCTGAACACAGGGCTATTTCTGCTCACCGCTGGGATACTTCTGTGAATCAGTTACCTCCATGAATAGAGAAATATTATTTTTTTTACTTCTCCTCCCTACAGAGATCATTACCCTTCTCCTTACAGGGAGGGTGTGGGAAGAGTGCCAGGCACTTTAGAGGGCATAACGCCTTACAGCTGTGGGCCGCTGGTTCCTTTATGCTTAACAAGAGAATGACGGGGGCTGGAGAGATGGCTCCACAGTTAAGGGCACTGACAGCTCAGAGGACCCAGGTTCAAATCCTAGCATCCACATGGCAGCTCACAACTGTCTGTGACTCCAAGATCCAAAACCCACACAGACAAACATGCAGGCAAAACACCAACGCGTATGAAATAAAATTTAAAAAGAGAGAAGAGAATGTGGTCCACTTCATCTTGCCACCTCATTTTGAGGAGTCCGTGCAGGAGTAGGCACTGAATGAGAGGCCAACAGCAGGGCGATCTATTCTGTCAAAGCAATTGGCAAATGCCAGTCTCACTCGATGGCAAAAGCGTTCTTTGGGCTTGCTCACTTTGTTTGTAAAGGCAGAGGACCTACCTCAGCATCATTCTGTGTGGAAGCAGAATGAGCAGCAGGTGTGTTGGAGGCGCCAGGAAGCACCGATTCCCTTCTCCCTCTTCCTGCCCCTCCTTAGTTCCATCTCAGACTGAGAACCAGACCTGCAACAGTCCTTACAACAACCAATGCAGCCTGGCCCACTTCCTCTTTGACTTGCTCTTCCTGTTATCCTGGCTTATTCTGTGGTGCCCTGGCCTTAGCCAATGTGTGGTTGTCACTCCCACCTCAGGGTGCTCTGATATCTTTATGGTATATCTCTTCATCTTTCTCAAGTTTTTTTTTTTTTGTTGTTGTTTTTTCCAAATGTCATGTCAGTGAGGCCTACCCTGAGCAACTCTCCTTTCTCTCACATGATAATTCGGCCTCCTTTTCATCTTTTTCTTCCATAGCACTTGTCACCTTCCTACATGATACATAGTTTAATTATTTAGACCTTAAATTATTTTTTTTTAAGAATGACTGACTTGTATTATTTAATTTGATCAGACTCTTGTCAGGAAGCGCTTTCTGCCTTGCTCTTTGTCACCTTTGTAGTGTGCAGAAGAGTGCCAGGCTCCCAGTTGGCTGAGGAATGATTGAAGCAGTCACCTAGATCCTAGGTAAATGCCACTTGAAATGGTGGGAACAGGCAAGGGTGTGGTACTGAGGAGTCTCAATGGCCCTCTGGGCAGCTTCTTCCAATTGGACTGGATGGAGGCTTCTTACTACCCATCTAGGAAAGGGTTCCAACCCCGTGCTGTGTCAGAAGAATCAGAAAATTACTCTGTCTTGCTAACAGCCTTCCATAAGAGGTGCTTTTGTTTTAACCCTTAAATATCCTTACACATATGCACTGGTTAGCTTGCACTCCTCCCCCTCCCCCGCCTTGGAGCTGTGGAAGCATTTCTGCCTGCGGCAGCCCTTCCCATTCCTACTGTGAAACCACTGAAACTGTTTTTCTCATCCTGTCCCAACTCCTTGAACTTGGAAGCAACCTCTTCCTGAACCAGATGGCAGCACAAGGAAGGCTTCTCCGAGGACACAGTTTGGACACAGTCTAAGTCTCCATTTCCTTGCCAACCTTTGGGATGCAAGGAAGTTGCTGTGTGGGAAGAAAGGAAAGAACTGAGATGGCCGTATCTTCCTGACAGTGTGTGTAGGAATTGACTGATTGACTGCCTGATTCATGCACCATAGTTATTCACATTCAGAGACCCACAGTGAAACAGGGGCCTGCAAGCAATTAAGCACGTGGCCTTGAGTGTCTGTTCTACACATGCAGCTCCAGACTTGTTAAAAGACCCATCTATCTCTAAAGTCTTGCCTTGTGGCATTCTTCAGGTTTCACCCATCTATGGGATGCCTGTAGGAAAATAGGATTCTTACCTCTCTTGTGACTCGGAAGTGCTGACTTGGGATGATGAGATGTTTTGAAACTAGCTTTCTTCCTTTCCCCGGTTTATATGTACATACCAGTAAGTGTTCAGAAATGAAGAAAGACAAGCTTCATTCCCGGCCCAGTGAAGGTCAGAGGGGCAGCTGAGCTATTTTAGTTCTGCCCAGGGTGAGTTCTGCTGCATTGCAGAAGTCAGACCCACACCGGTGGAATGTTCCCCCCTGCGCAGCAGCAAGCACTTAGGATCTCTATTTCCCAAATTTCCTTGACCCCCTCAGTTGCCTCACCCTGATCCTGCTGAATTCTAGCATCACTTTTTAGCCTGGAATTTCTCCACTGCTTAGGGTGGATTGTTAAGCAGTGACAGGCCTCTTTGTATGACCCTCTCTCCGTGGTGTAGAATTGGGTAGAAACATTGACACTTTGACCGTGAGCTCAGGAAGCCGGCAGAACTGGTTTGATCAGCTCAAAAACCAACACCAATGGTCATTTTACGATGCACCACTGAGCAGTGCTGACAGGAATTGCTTCTTCTCATTGACTGGTGTTTGTTGTCTCATGGTCTTCCAGGTTAGGGATGCACTAACAGGACTGTCTCTAAAGATGGCGGTGAGCGTGGCGAGACTGTGTCGAAGGCTGGTCCAGAGAGTGTGCACCCAAGAAATGCTGCTGGAGACACAAGCAAGGAATGTGACTTCCTCCTGAGACCTGCTCATCATCCCATAGACCACGACTACCTCGAGGGACCTTCCTCTTAGGATTTTGATGTCATCTGCCTAAAACTTTTGCAGAGCGCAGACAAATACTTTTTCCACTAAATAAGATAATATTTCATTTTGGCATCCTATAATCATCCTGGTTGCAGTCTTAGCTGTTTTCCCCTGGGGATCCCAAGCCACATTTGTTACCATTGTTATTTTTGTGTACTCCTCACTCCAAAATGATTGACTTAAGCTTCTTGACAGAGGAGGAACAAGATGCTATTTTAAAGGTTCTGCAACGGGATGCTGCCCTGAAGAGGGCTGAAGAGGAGAGGGTCAGGTAAGAGGCCAGAAGAGTACTCGGGTGCGAGGGAAAGAGCTGATCCACAGAAAATAAGGCTCTTTTCTTTTTGGGCATAACTGGGGGTTTGTCTTGCAGCCTAAACTTATCCATTCCAATTTTAGGTTAACTTCCTGGACAGGACCTTTTCTCCTGATGTTTCTTAATTTATCTCTTATATGCCGGCCAGAAATAGGGTCTCAGTTAAAAACTTTAGCTGGGCATGTTGCATGAACCTGTAGTTCGAGCTACTCAGGAGGGGGTGGAAGGACCACTTTAGCTCACAGTTTGAGATCAGTGTGGGTAATACGGTAAGATCCTGCCCCTCAAAACGGAAATGCACCTCCATATGCCTTTGATTCAGTTTTTAAATGAGGCATAGAACTAGGCATGATGGCTCATGTCTGTCTGTAGTGCCAGAGTTTGAGAGGTTGTGTCAGGAGGATTGTCTGGCATTCAAGGCTAGCCTGGATGATCACAGAAAACCCCATCTCTTAAACAAACAAACAAACAAACAAAACAGCAAACGAACTAACAGAAAAGGTACTGGAGAGGTAGTTCAGTCAGGCCAGTGCTTGCCACCTAAGCACAATGACCTGCCAGGCATGGCCACGTGTACCTAGAATCCTCTTGCTGGGAAGGCAGACACTGAGGATCTCTGAGGCTTCCTGGCTAGCCAGCCCAGCTGAATAGGTGGGTGCCAGGTTCAGTGAGAAAACAAGATAGGATGGAGAGAACTTGAGGATGGATACCTGCTGTCAACCTTTGTTCTCCACATGCTCCTGCACAATGTGCCCTAGCCACTCCCGCCCCCAATACCACATATAAAATTTAAAAAACAAAAAAGGAACTCTAGCTGGTAGTTGAGTGGTGTGTGTGTGTGTATGTGTGTGTGTGTGTGTGTGTGTGTATAGGAAAGGGTGAGGGAGGAGGAAAAGAAAGATTGAGATTAAGACAGTGTTGCTGTAAATTCTAGTCTGGCCTCAGGCTCAAGATCTTCCTGCCTCAGACTCATGAGCAGGGAGGGGTCTTACAGGCATGCATTACTATGCCCATCTAACTCTGTATATATTTTTATATTCGCTTTGCTCTCTTGTGTTTTATTTTTTTTTAAAAGAATCATGACCTAAGTTAAATTTTAATTCCTAACAGTTAAAAAATAAGAGAAGTACTTTACAGTGGTGAATACTTTCAGAGCTTCCAGCGTTGGTTATAAGAGAAAAATTAAAAGTGCTCTCCAAACAGGTGAAGCTTGCATTTGACTTGGGTCCTTGAAAGAAAAGTGTCAACTTGACCTACTGTCCTTTTTGAATGGAACCCAAACATTCCCTGACCACATTGCTACCACTTTCACCCATCTCCACAGCAGAAAGTACATTTAGAGCATGATGCTGAATGACAGGACTTAATTAGTCACTGTCCCTTCTAGGGCCTGGGCCCTGCCACCTACTGTCTCTGTAATCATGGGTTTTGAAAGCAGTGAAAGAGTTCCTGAATGTAAGTTAGCAGTATTAGCTTACTGGTTTCCATTCCAGTTTTCCGGAAGGAATAATAAGCCATGCTCTTACTTCCTGGAACACCAGGACTACAAATAATAGATTTATTTGACTAAACATGAATGCTTTATAAAAACAACTCAATTCAAACATTATAGCATGCCTGGTTATTGCTACTGAGGACAGTAAATAAACAGTGTTCATCAAGGTAAAGGGGCTTAATATGCTCATTATTTCTCACGACTGTCCACTCCTTCATGCAGCCGAGCAATGGCGTGTGAGTGATGACCCTAGTTTACTGCATGTGGGAATTTACTTTGTGACAGGTGGGTGACTCTGCAGTAGTGCCCTGTGTCCTTTGGCAGACTCTTCTTGGGTCTGCTGTTCCGGAGGGACCTCGTATGTTTCTCACGGTTCCTGGCACTGCTGTTTTATTGCTGTTGTAAACACACGATAGGAAGAAGCCTAGAGGTGGCAAAAGATAAAAAAAATCTTGTGTCAGCCCTAGATACTAACACTTCTTGGACATCTTTCTAAGTAGACACCAAAAATTTCTCATGGACTTGATCACAGAGGGGGCCAGGACCTTAGGACTAGTGACAGTGAGCACTAGAAAGGGCAGATGGTCACAGGAGTGTGGGCACTACTGAAAAAGCCTCGTTTGATGTGCTCCACACAAGAAGATTCTTGCTCTGCAAGCCATTTGCTCCAAAGCAAAGGGATTTGTAGGGATGACTGTGACTCTGTCCTGTTTCTGGCCCAGGCTCGTTCTCTAGCTTCTAAAAATGATCCTTTTTGGGCTTTGGCTTAACAGCTCCTTCGTAATCCTTCACAGTTTACCTTTCCTCTTCAACCAGTCATGGCTTGACAGCTCTGGCAAGACTTGTTGATCTGCCTCAGTCATTTTACAGACAGATAGGATGGCAAAGGAGGGAGAGAGTTGAGAACGTCCCTCCAGAACTGAGCAATGACAGTTTAGAAATGACACGTGGACCTTGGAGTCATATCCCATCACCAGTAGTTAATCATCTGTGGTTCATGAGGGCAAGTCACTTAACCTTCTTTCTGAGGCTCAGGACCTACAATGACAAGGTCCTGAGGAGGCCAGGGTTGAAAAAGTGCTTCTGAATCTTCCTGGCATGCAAAGGTGATGGGTACATCTGAATCCTTTTTCCCACCACACAGCTTGTGCCTCTCAAGGAGTACAGAGGATGCTGGTTAATAGCTTGATCCTTCCCCAAGCCTCAACTATTTTTAATACAGCAAAATTTAATTGCATATTTTATAAATGAAGAAACTACCCTGGAGAGTGATGTGAATGGTATCCGAAGGATGTTGAAAACATGGCCCCAGCCCTTCAGTGATTTACCATCCTATGGCTGCCTATGTCAATTTAAAGAATTATCAATTGGAAATTTGAAAAAAGTTTAAATTTTGTTCACCATGGTTTTTTTTTTTCATCATGTTAAAAACATGGTTTTACAGCTTCATTTGTCTTTCTTGTTGTCTAAGAGAGACCAGTGATGTATTAATTATAGTTAGCATCATTAGAAAAGTAAACTTGCCACTACTATCTATTCTGTAAGTATGTGGTGTGTGTGTGTGTGTGTGTGTGTGTGTGTGTGTGTGTGTGTGTGTGGTGTGGTGTGTGTGTGTGTGTGTGTGTGTGTGTGTGTGTGTGTGTGTTTGTGTGAATGAAGGCATGTGTGTGTCATGGTATTGCCTTGAGGAAAACCTTCAGTATTGCCCCTCCACTTCGGTTTGTTTTGAGACACGGTCTCTTTTGTGGTTCGCCACGGCAGCTGTCGGGCTAGGTGTCCTGTGAGTGATTCTCCTGTCTTTGCCTCCCATCTTGCAGTAGAAATACAGAGCATGGAGATACGTGCTTCTGGACCCAGTTTTGTGTTGGTTCTGAGGGTTGAAGTCAGATCCCCGTGCTTGTATGGAAAGTGCTTTTCTCACTGAGCCATCTCTCCAGCCCTTTCCCATTCCTCTTTTGTAGCCCTGGCTGGCTTCAAATGGTGGTGATCCTTCTGCCTCAGCTTCTCCTGAGCTGGGATCCCAGTTGTGAATGACTTTCGTATGTTAACCCTTTATGGCATTGGACATGCAACCCATCCCACCCCACAGCCATGGGTACATCAGTGTAGGACTTTTACATCATCTACAAGGCCAGGCGCTGATTCAGAATCCTGGCCGGCGGGGCTATGTGGACAGGTTTACATTCTTACTGAAACAGGTTTGTTACTTTTCATGCATCTAATGCTTTGAGTTGTTCATGTCCAAATTTGTGCAAGACACTTTGGAGATGACGAAGGTTGCATGCTGCCTCCACACTGACTTGATGGATAATAACAATGAGCATCATGCAGGAGACCCGCCCAGGTCCTGAACTGCTCAAGCTTATATAGTGTTAGAAAATGGACTTGGACCCAGGGCAATATCCCCACAGGGTTGCATGTGGGAAGGTAGCCGCTCCAGGCCATTCTTCGTGCCACATCTGTCTTCTGTGCTATTTCTACCCCAGTCATAAGCATTGGGCTCAAGTTACTGGCATCTTGTGTCCCTAACTCCTGAGTGGAGATAGTTGATAGGTTGGCAGAGAGGCAGACATCAAGATAGATGTTTTTCTCTTTCACCCGGCCCTCTGTCCGCCTCTTCCACTCTTGAGGGGAGCATTACTATACATACACATGTGTAATTTTAGACTTCGATGGTTTGAAAATGACACACTGCTGAAGTGGCGTTTCCTGTGCCTTGCGTCACCCTGCCAGCAGGAAATTGCTGCACATGTCTACACCACGCCAGCACCACGTCCCGACCCCAACAGGCACACGACCACATCTACAGCGATGGGCGGTTTTTTTGCAGGTTTCTCAACCGCCACCACATCTTATGAGTCTCAGCTGCCTCTTTAGGATGCTGCTTCGTTTCAAATGAAGGCGGTTCTCATCGAGAAACAGGCTTCCGGGACTTCTGGTGGCGTTTTTCATGAAAGCAAAGCAGAGGGGAACCCGTGTTTGTCCCGGGCTGCGGCATCCAGGAGCCCTTCTCACGTGTTTTCTTTTCTTCTCAGAACAGTGTAGTACAACCCCCTTCACCAGATGGGGAGACAGAGTGGAAGCGAGCAAGCAGCCTGCAAGATGACAGTTTTGCTGATCCAACAGCAAAGCTCATGTGCTTTTCCACTCTGTGCTGGATCTCAGCAGACTGTGGGGCTCTGTGATGTGCCCGCGTCCACTCAAAATGAATTTCTTTTTTAAGGGCCATTTCAATTCACTTTTCTTTCTAGGTCTGTTGGTTTCCAAATTCTTCATCAATGCTTGAGTCCCTTGCTAGAAAGAATGAACCTTAGAATCCAAAGTCTTGCTAGGCTTTCCTGGACAGGAAGGGAGAGCTGAGAGTCAAGCTAACTTCTGGGCCTGGCTCTGTGTTACCCTGGCCAAGTCTCTTCACTTCTCTGGGCCTGAATTATCTTATTTAGAAAATGAGACCACTTTTAAGCCACACAATCTTGTTGTCATCTTTCTCAGAATATAATGTGAAGTAGGAAAGGGAGAGGGAGGGAGAGAGGGAAGGAAAAAGGAGGGAGAGGGGGAGGGAAGAGGCAGACCGACAGACAGACTATGGAGAATGAATCCGAGCATCTCATCTCCTTGACCAGTCTGTGGAGCTTTCCCACTCACATCTGAGTAGGTGGTGTTGGTCACGTCTGCGATGTCAGGCCTTTGTGGCTCATGTTAAGGAGCTGGAAGTTGTAGGGCAGGTATGCACACAGTGAAAAGGAGGTGGGCTGAGGACAACTTTGAATCCAGTTTGCAAAATACCACTGTTCTTGTTTTTCTCTGTGTACTCCCTATGTACTGAAAAAAAAAAATGAACACTGGCTATCAGGCCCAATCACTGTAGACTGGGTTCTATGTGTAACTCCAAGAATATTCCTGGTATATATGTTAGGAAATTACTGGACGACTAAGTAAACAAATGATCAGAAAAGGCTTAGACATGGCATTTAGCATACAGAGCAGGGACAATGGCCAACTTTTGCTGTTGATTAAGGTTTTTTTTTTTTTTTTTGGTAGCAAAATCACAAGGATGAAATGATGTGCTGAGGTTAAAAGCCAAGCATGCCCTCGCCCGAGCAGAGACTGTGCAGAAGTTAGTGGGTAGAGTGGAGGACTGCTCGTGGGCACGACTCCCACAGCCTGTGCTGTTTGTGCACTCATCAGGCCTTGCAGCCCATTATTAAGCTGAGAGGAGATCAAGGTCACAGAGACCTCCCAAGGCTTTGCTGCAAAGTACTTTGCAGTTAACTAAACAACTGGATGCTGGGTCTGAAGGGCGGACAGCACAGTGGCCTTCCTGGGCTGAGTGATGTTCTCCTGCCCACCCGCCCACTGGCATTCACCTAGGCATCTCCTTTCTGCTAATGTGCATGTGTACAGAGTGTGGTGAAATTCGAACACTGTCAGTGCCAAGAAAGCTACTCTTTCCCCCTGTAAGGAGATGGTACAACAACTGGAAAGTCCAGGGATAAAATGGTTCATTCAATCACAGGTCAGAAGAAAGGAAAAATAACAGAGCTATATAAATAGAATATTTTAGCACCATCTCAGTGGGGTTTTTCAAACGATTGACATCTTTATGAACTTAATCTTTGATGTCATGCATACGGAGTCATCTACAGAATATTATAAGTGACCAAGATAGAAAAACAAAGAACAGTGGTTATCAAAGCCAGCAGCAATAATCATGTTAAGAAATACAAAAGTGGCCCTCACGAAATGTGAAATATTTCTTATGCTTTTGCCACTTTCAAACAAAAGAGCCAGAAATCCTGTCCTTACCACAATGCTTACCCACCTCTTCTGGGACCCTGTGTCTTCATGGGCACGACTCAGCCTCTGGGCTATTTGTGTACTCATCAGGGCCTTGCAGGCAGTTATGAAGTTGAGAGAAGACCAAGGTTGCAAAGACCTTCAGAGACTCCACTGAAAGGTAATTTTCAGTTAACAAACAACAATCTCATGAAGAGAAACCTGAGCCCCTGTGCTGGGAGGGTTTGTTGTGTGCTGACAGGTGACCGAATTTCATGTGTGTTTTCCTGTTCTGATGAGAGATGAACAGTCCTACCTCATCAGAAAATCCGGCCACTGTGTTGGGATATGGTCCACTGAAACTTGGCAGCGATGGGATCTTCATTATCTCTTCTCTTACTCAGACTGTAGTGGCTGTTGGGCACTTTCAGTTGCTCAGTGGCATACTCACTCAACAAACAGTTGCTGGGTATCAACCCTGAGCCAGTCCCCATGATTCATAGTGGGGCTATCAACATGATAATGATGTAATCCTTGTCTTCAAGGGGTTTGTAGCCTCCACAAATGACTGAGTGAAACAAATGTGTAAACAGAGCCTTGGGTACTGTGTGAATGCTGGAGGTATTGTGGGAACAAGAAAAAGTGTGTCTCTGTGATGCTCAGACTGCAGAAGCAGCAGGAGGAGGAATACCCTGGACAGAGGTCACTGTCAAATTTACAAGAGCTGGGCTGAGTACTTCCAGGCAAGCATGTCAATGAATTATCTCAGAAGTCTTTAAGAGTAGGGCTTATTCCCCCAATACATGCAGAATGGTGTCCACCTGTCCACTGTTCTGTTTAGGCAGAGTTCAGGCTAAGCTCTGGTTCTATTTGGGAGAGCCTCAGCCCATCGTCTTTCAGTCATCCCTTCCTACCCCTAACACCTACAGGTCACAGGAGAGTAGCGTTGAGAAGAACAAGAAGTTGAGTGTGGTTTTGGGAATGTCTTCTGGGAAATGAACCCAAAACGTCCTTCTGAAGCCAGGTGGTCATATGGCATTCCTTTACTCTGCCAGCACACTGTTTCTAAGTCACTAAGCGAATATATATGGAATGAAGGCCCTCCTTTCAGGAGCCCAGTCTGACCATGGAGAGGTGGAATTTTTTTTTCCTTCTGGAATTGGACAGAAGGCCTTGTTCCTATTGGAAGGACAAAAATTAAGAACAAGAGCTAGCAGCTCAGCAGGGACTTTCTGCTTGGTCAAAAGCCTCTGGCAATGAGCGGCTATCAGAAGCATTTAATAAGAACCATAATCCTTTGGTGACTCAGGGCTGTGAACCAATGATGCTGTGCCTGTCAGGATTTGTAGATAGGCTGTCATGAAAATGTGTGGCTAAGGACTGTGATAAGCACTTCAGGGCAGAATCGCCTTTTTGCGAGTGATCAGGAGAGGGGAGGGGATTCTGGTGGAATTTCTATGTGACAGACAAAGAACCACTTTCCTCAAGCATACTTATGAAAGGGGCTATCCTTGCTAGGCCCTCCAGCTCCATCCCCATTTTCCAATGTACCTGCACTGTCCTCATCCCAGCCTGGCCACCACAATGGCCCATTCACGTTCTCTGACTAATGCAGACTTGTACATAGATAAGGGGCATCTAAGCTTGAAGGAAAATCGTAAACCTACTTGAATTTGTGCAACACATTATCTTTCGGAGTTCAAAGTTTCTCAAGGGCTTTTATTGAATTTTACTCTGAGCGTATTCCTATGAGGAAGAAAAGCTCAGTTTGGAAACCTCATTTGATTGACTGGAAGGATATGGAGGTTAAAAGGTTCGTTGATGAGAACATTTTTCCAACCAGTATACAAATAGGGATGTTTTAGGAGGGCCTCAGTTAGTTTGCTCTTTAGGTTTTAGTTATCCGGTGAGTATGAATGATTACGGAAGCTTTAAGCAATCTCTGTACCTTCTCATTTTAGCCTGTCTCAGCCCATGGAATTTCATGACCCCTCTATTCCCAGCCTTCCTGGAAAATCTCCGATAAGGTCATTTCACTGAAAAGGGAAGAACAAAGGGATTGCCTCTCACACACTAGTTGTCCAGTGAATGCTTAGACACCGTCCAGCAGGTCCAAGCGTGGTTTTATTTGGTTTAATTTAATTCTCAGAGAAACCCTGTGAGGTGGGGTAGCTAGCTAGCTACCCCATTTTGTAAATAAGGAAAATAGCCAGGGATGCTTTCTCCATTTTTTTTTCTCTCTGGTATGCCTGTTTGAAGAAGTGAATCTGCTCTTGAGAGATGTCAGGCAGAGTGGTTAAAAGCACCTGATGCTCTTGCAGAGGACCTGGGTTCAAATCCCAGCACCTACAACACACAAGTGTCTGTAAGTCCAGTTCTAGAGAGATCTGATATTCTCTCCTAGCATCTGTGGACATCTATCTTACACTCAAAACATTCACACATATAAAATAAAAATAAATAAAATGTTAAAGAAACATGGTTGGCCTATATGATTAGTTGTTTTTTTTGTTTGTTTGTTTTGTTTTGTGTTTTTTTTTTTGTTTTTGTTTTTGTTTTTAAGCCAAAGCAGAGCGTTTGTAAGTCATCTGGGAGGAATGTAGCACATAGATTAGTAAGAGTTTCATTTTGCCTGTGTATTTACAAATTTCTTCACAGTGTCACACAGAGATTCCCATCAAAGTCAAGTTCTTTTCCTTTTGTAGACACTTGCCTGAAAAAATTAAGGATGACAAACAGCTAAAGAATATGAGTGGCCAGTGGTTTTATGAAGCCAAGGCAAAAAGACACCGGGACAAGATCCATGGCGCTGACATCATCAGAGCATCCATGCGAAGGAAGAGGCTCCCCGTGGCAGGTGAGGTCACAGCCAATGTTTGTTTAGGAAGGGGGGAGGGGAAGCGGGTGAGACTCCTCACTGAAATCTGCTGAAGGGAGTCAGTCTCTGGAAGGCTTTGTTAGTGTACTGCCTTCTCGCTCAACGTCCTCTCGTCTTGAATTCGGATGGATGATGACGGGACTAAGATGGCTGGCTATAGAGGAAGACAATTCCAATTCTTTGGGCATCACATTTAAATGTGATGATGAGGACTGCGCACGCCTTTCTTTGGCTGTGTGTGTGTGCGCGCGCACATGGGTTTGCATAGATACACCTGCGGGTATACATACATGTGTGCCAAGGCCAGAAGTCATCCCCTGGTAGCTCTTTAAACGTTGGTGCTGGGCATCAGACCCAGGTCCTGGTGTCTGCATGGAAAACACTTTAGCAGCTGAATCACCTCCCCAGCTCCTTCTTTGGCTTCGAATTCCGGAAATTCAAAATTCTCTGAGTAGCACAAAAGATTCAGACAGAAATCAGGTTTCATATTCAACAATCTTGACATGTGGTTCTTTAATCCGCCAAACACATTACTTAAAGGACTATAAAAGTTCACTTAGAATTCTTTTTATTTCACCGCTTCATTTTGCCTGCATGTTTATAAATTTCTATCCAACTAATTTCTATTCAACTCAAGATCAGCCATTGTAAACATCTAGGTATAGCTGATACACACAAAAAATAAATGCTTTATCTTTAAAGCATTTAATGTATAACAAATGTTAATGATTTGTTTTTTAACTCTAGCAGCAATTTTATAAGGTCTACTTTTTCTGTAAACTTTATCAGGCAACTTGGGTTAACTTTCCCAAGGTTATGATGACATACAATTGCTAAATGGAGGAGCTGGGATTTCAAATTTTTTGACTGTGTCACACTGCAGTTAAGGGTTGACCTCTAAGTGTGGAAAGTGCCTGCCTACAGTTCTCTTGGTTTTCAAGCATACTCAGGCTGTGTGGTGCTGGTCGTTACTGTGGGCTCCATTTGTGATCAGAGATGCTAGACAGACGTATGGCAAGACCAGTAGCATACAAATTCCACCACGGAAAGCATTTAGAAGTTGGAGCCCCAGTGTTGCCCCATCTTAACGCTGATGGAAGTATCCTAGACATACAATGCGGCCGTAGGTAATAGTCTTGAGTTTTTTGATTTTCAGTTTACAAATTTACAAACTTGGAAAATACCTCTCACCATATAGCATACTGTTCACAAAGAACTCAGCGTAGTTCTTGGTCATTAATCACCAGTCAGTTGATGCTAGTTGTTACAGAGATTCAGAGAATGCTGAGTGTCAAGAGGGAGAAAAGGTTCCTGAAGATACAGCATAGAGGTTTTATGAGGACCATGACACCTGGGCTGTGTGTTGTGGAGAATTTAGAATTTGGATTTATAGAGAGGCTATGGGGTAGGAAAGGCACCAGAGTGGAGTGGGACATCCTGAATTAGGATCATTCATCTATCTTTGTGCTCAGAGTCACGTGTTATGTTTGGCCTGTTAGAGGCATTTAGTAAATCAGGATCTCAATGATTACTCCCACTCTGATGTCACTTGGCTAAGTATATCCAGTCCTGGCTCTAATTCAGGTCAGTTAGAACTTGGCTTTCATGGTCTCTGATGTACCTGTACATTTAAAGGCATTCCTATCCTTTCACAGTAGACTGGGAAGCAGGCATCTGAAGTCAGGGACCATACTGACTTCTTTCATAGCTATACTTTTGGTCCTGAGACCCAGTGGTCATCTTGGTACTTGGAAGGCCCGAGGTTCGGGTTTGAGCCCTTACTGATAGGAGCCAATAAGAAGGGTGGAGATTGTAGAAGTGAGAGATAACCTTTCTGTCTTTATTGTTCCCTGTTTCAGCTGAGCAGAATAAGGACACAGCAATGAGGGCAAAGGAGAGCTGGGTAAATAATGTCAACAAAGATGCTTTCCTTCCCCCAGATCTAGCTGTTGTGGAAGAGCCAGAAGACGACACAGCTCCAGCAGGACCAAGGTGAGACACAACTTGTGAGTTTCGTGGCTTGCTGTGCTATGCAGGCAAATGTGGGCTTGAGGTTCAAGTGCAGGAGCAGAGTCACGGGTGTGAGGATGGGTAACATTTGGGGGGAAATTCTTGGCTCCAGTGGGAATGGAATCTGTCCAAGAATTTTTCCTACCCGCCAGGATTTCCAATAAATCTCAACCCTGGAGTCAAACTATTGAATGGTTGTTTCTTCCAGGTTCAGGAGTGGTAGGTTTCTATTTGTACTGAAGATTGTCTTAGGGTAGGGTAAAGAGGTCCGGGGGGTGCTACAGTTCATTTCAGGGGACAGATGGATCGTAATCAGGCTGTTATATCTGGTGCAGCAGGAGAGACAGGAAGGATAAAGACTGGCCAGAAGTTGTTCTAATGTCTGCAGGACAGTGGGCATGTAGCAGACAGCAAGTATTTCTTTAAAATGCCACCTCCTCTATATTCTGGTTTTGAACTTGGATGCTTTCACCTGGTATTTGTATGCCTTTTCCATGAAGTAGCCAACTGTGGGGCTGTGTTGTTCTCAGACTTTTGGGGCTTTATCAGTTGATTTAGGTACTCTTGTTAGCATCCTTCTCTTGGGGTTACAGTCACTGCCTTTTGGTGGCCTCAGTGGAGACAGCTCACTTCAGAACCTCATACTGGCATGAAGTCAATGTTTTTGATGGTGGGACACATGGAAGTCCAAGACCAAGGCCCTGTGGAAACAGAGGTATTTCTAGCAGTTTAAAGGCAAAGAAGGATGTGTGTATAATACAGCTAGCAACAGGCATTTCAGAATCAACTATGCCACATGAGAAATGGAATACTGACTCTAATGAGGAATCTACTAATTACCTACTTCCCATGAGTGGTGGGCCTCACTGTTGTTCTCTGGAACCATTGTTCATATTCTGTTTCATCTACGTTGGTCTGCATGTTGGCTCAAGGTTAAGGTGCTTTGATAATAGATGCTGATTGACATGTGAACTTAAAGTAGTACTGACTTAATTTATTAAGCTTTTACTTCTATAGATAAATAACGAGACCAATAATCTTCCAGCAGGGTTTTTAGGAAGCCAAATATATAGAAACTATAAAATTCCTTTTTAAAATTAATTAATTAATTATTTTAACATCTGACCACAGTTGCCTCTCCCTCCTCTCCTCCCTGTCCCCTCCACATACTTCTGCTCCCCACTCATCCACTCCTCTTTTGTTTCTCTTCAGAAAAGGGCAGGCCTCACATGGATAGCAACCAAACATGGCATATCAGGTTGGTAGTAAGACTAGGAACAGTCTCTCCTATTAAGGTTATTAAGGGAACCCGGTAGGAGAAAAGGGACCCAAAAGCAGGCAACAGAGTCAGAGATAGCTCCTGCTACCACTGTTAGAGATCCCACAAGAAGACCGAGCTACACAATGGTAACATATATGCAGAAAGGTCTAGGTCAGTTCCGTGTAGACTCCCTGGTTGATGGTTCAGTCACTGTGAGGCCCTATGGACCCAGGCTAGTTGATTCTCTGGGTTTTCTTGTGGTTGTCCTTGACCCCTCTGGCTCCCACAATTCTTCTTCCTCCTCTTCTGCAGCATTCCCTGAGCTCCACCTAATGTTTGACTGTGAGTCTCTGCAACTGTTTCCATCAGTGCCTGGATGAAGCCTTTCTGAGGACAGTAAATGTAGACTTCTTAACAAGCTCGTAGCATGTAATAGGTGCTAGTAAAGTAGGGATGTAGGCTCTTGAATGTAGCATTTTGTGAAACCCCGGGAACTTGGGAAAGGACACTCTACGTAGCCTCCTTGCTGTCCCTCCCCCACTCTCACTGCCTGCTCGTGTCCCCGATGAAAGCAAGTCCTTGCTTTCTTTTTTTAATTTAGTCTTCTTTTGTGTATTACATCCTGACTGCAGTTTCCCAGTCCTTCTCTCTCCCCTTCCCCCCAGATCCGCTCCTCCCCAGCTTCCCTTCAGAAAAGAGCAGGCCTCCCAGGAATATCAACCAAACATAGAAACCAAACTATTAGAAACCCTGGTAGAAAAGGCAGTCATTCAGGCACATGACCAAGGATCTGGGAGCAGACATGTTCACTGTCAGCAGAGAGAACAAACACCGCTACAGAAGAGTCAAGAAGACAGCTTGGGGCACCAGAGGCAAACAGCTCTTCCCACCCTTCCTCCAGACTCTCATTCCATCTCAAAGGACTTAAGAGGCAAAGATGCTCAACTCAGTTTTCTCATGCCCCCTCAGGATGGTGGGCATTCCTCAGTCTTCCTTACTCCCAGGCTATTATAAGGCATGTGATTTGAATATGCATTGCCTTCCATGGCCTCAGACGGGTGTTTTAGATCTTATTTGTAAACAGATTGCCTTATGAGGATGTTGTCAGACCAACTGAAGTTAAAGTATGGGAACTAGGCAGCATTTCTTAGGAAGAAGAGAAACTGGCAGCTTTCAGGTGGCGTTACAGTTATACTATCATATCATGTGGATTGAGTGTGGTTGAGAAGGTAGTGCACAGAGGCTAGGAACACCAAGCCTGATTTGCTCAGTGAAGGCCAGTTCTGTGAGACTTGGCATGGGCAGTAATCAGTCAACCGTACACAGAGCTACCTTTGATGTCCTCCTTTCCGGGTCAGAGGCCACCATTTTCCTTGCTATCAAGCTTCTGCAATGCTTCTCACTTGTGCTTTTTTAACTTTTGGGAGCTGGGAGCTGGGTCTGTTTACTGTGCTTTGAGCCCTGTAGTTCTAGACCAAGTGATTTCCAGTAGAATGACTCAACGCCTGTCAATATTTTCTTAGCGAGGAGTGAAGAGTTGGGGCATGTAAGACTGGATAGCACAGTTTCTTTATTAGGCATGGTGGCAAGATCCTTTGTTGCGCTGTAGTCATGAGACTGCAGTATTTACTTTTTACGTTCATTAATTCCACGCTGGATATTGAACGCAGGCATCATTCATGTTAAGCAAGCTCCTTTATCACTGAACTACAGTCCCAGTGAAGCTTTATTTCATTTTATATTATTTTTTATTTGAAACAAAGTCTTGCTAAATTGCCCAAGTTAGCCCTGAACACACTCTGTGGCTTAGACAGATCTAAAATCAGTGATTTCCCTGCCTCAGTTGTCTGAGTAGTTGGAGTTGCAGCCCTTAGTTTCCAGGCCCAGCTGGAAGCAGTATTGAAAAGGCTGAGGACATAGCTGGTATCACCAATTCTGTTCACCTTGGGGCTGGGGTGGAGGGACCGCAGGGGCTTTCTGGACATGGTCTCATCTAGGGTGATTCTTGAAGGATGATAAGACTACATTAGACGTAACAGTTGGATAGGATAGGTGATTCTGATTGGTCCTGGCTTGTTGGAGAGTGGAAGTGGTCTCGTGGTCAGATATGAATGGTGGACAAATGTGTGGGTGAAAGAAGCTAGAAGAACTAGAATGCATCCAAGAAGCTAGACTCTTTTTCTTTTTCTTTTTCTGTTTTTTGTCAAGCCACAAGGAAGTACCAAATGATTTTCTTTTCTTTATTTCTTAGAGCAGTCCTATGGCAACTATGTACAACTGGGATAGATAGTTCAATGGAGTTGTTGTAGCTGTTTGGGTGAGAGATGGAGAGAAACGAATGAGGCAAAAGATAAAGGACAGAGCATGACAGATCTGTAGATCATTAGAAAGACACTGTAGTGTTGATTAGGGACACAGAAATCCCCAACAATGCATACAGAGCATATGGGTGACCTGAGCAAAGATTCTCAGTGTGGTCCTCATGTGTGTGCTTATTGTTTTTTCCCTCCAGGATCCCCAGGAAAAGGGACTTTTAGTACACTAAATTACTCTTAGTTCTCACATAGTGCCTAGCAAACAACCTCTAAAATGAACAAATAAAGAAAAGTGAGTGAATGAGTTAACAAAATGTGAATTGTTAAATAAAGACTAAATAATGAGGGAGGAGTGGATGAGAAAAACAAATCAGTAAATAAATTAATGAATAAGTGAAGTGGTTAGAACTCCAGGTGCTAAGCAGAAAGAAAGAGAGTGGAAGGAAGGAAGGAAGGAAGGAAGGAAGGAAGGAAGGAAGGAAGGA
>NW_026596046.1:25793163-25829771 GCF_907164565.1 Psammomys obesus
GGAAGGAAGGAAGGAAGGAAGGAAGGAAGGAAGGAAGGAAGGAAGGAAAGTAAGAAAACCTAAAACTATGGGTAATAATGAAACCAACAGCCTCCAGCCTGCATAGCTTTGTTTTTAAGACTCTCTTACTTGGGAAGTAGAATAGAGAGAGGATCAAACGTGAGCCCACTGTAGGTCAACTTAGACAGACACTGTGCTGTTTGTGAGGACGTGGAAGTGTCCAGTAACACCAAGTGTGTGTGTTGCGAGCACTGGTGATCAGAGAAAGATGGAAGAAGGAGGTTTGCCCTCTCGAATCTGCATAATCCCGAGTCTGGAACACTGAAAACGGAAAACTGGAAGGCATGGAATCAGGATGGAAGTTGGCTGTGGTCAAGATGTACTTGTCCATTAGCTGAAATTTCTCTGGAAAATGTTTCCAAAATGAGTTGAGGTTGACTAGGGTTCACTACGGTATTTCATAGTGAACCTATATTGAAACCTATATATAAACTTATATATAGTTCCCCTACATTGAAACATTTTCATCTGAGGTGGTGAGGAAATAGGTGGTTAACTTCCCAGCATTCCATTCACCTTTGGTTTGGGAAGAATTAGGTGCTCTTTTGTGTATCAGCGTAGAGAACCAAAGTGTCAGGCTTCAGTGTTTGTGTTTCACTAATGCTCACTCTGTCACCAACCTCCCCTTTACCCTCTGTGGAAAAAGAGCCAATAAATCCCAACTTCATCTTCAGCTCTGAAATACTATTGTCTTTTTACATGAATCATTTCTTTCCAGGAAGGCTTTTGTATATATCTCCTTCTACCAGAAGAATTAGATACTTGCTAAAATCCCCAGTAATAGGATCAGTGTAAGATAGAAACTTGTTCTTGAATTAAATAGGGATGAGCCAATCAATGAGACAGTGCATTTGAGAATTCCCCCAGCCCCTCATAGGATATCTGGTTATAATAAAATTTCATTTCTAAGATGCCTGGCCCACAAAACTGTTTATATTGAGCTCTCAAGAGAATACTTAATCTTATCAGATCTTAGATTTACTCTACTCAGTTATGATAGTAAAAGTTCTATAAGCACATCAAACTGACTCAGGCTTAGATGGGAATATTTGTGCTCAGCAAGACTGGCATGTGTGGAGTTATAGTGTGCAAAGCAGTGTGTGTGCTCACAAAAACACTGCTGACTTGAAAGGCTTGAAGTATAATTTCTAATCCACTCCCTTTGTTTGCCTCTGGGTTATTTCTCCATGTTTGTTTATTTGTTGAAGCTTCACTGAGTACCACCACATGCCAAGCAAAGTACTAGATTATGGGGGAGACACACAACAGTAGCCTCCAAGAAACTTAACACCCCAAATGACTTGAAATAACTTTTAAAATAAAAAATAATCATTTGTAGTTCTTTTTGGTGCTAGAACTAAGATTGACATTTTGTAGTTTTTTTTTTTTTTGTTGTTGTTGTTTGTTTGATTGGTTTTGGTTATTTGAGACAGGGTTTCTCTGTGGAGCCCTGCCTGTCTTGAAACTTGCTCTGTAGACCAGGCTGGCCTCAGACTCACAGAGATCTGCTTGCCTCTGCCTCCAGAGTACTGGGATTAAAGGTGTCTGCACCATGCCCAGCAACATCTAATATTTTAATCATCTTAATAAGCCAGTTTTGTCTAAGTGTGATTTCAAATATCACAGGCCCTTTTTTGTGTGGAAAAAGAAAGCTGCAGAGCACAGGATTTCTAATCTCGTCATGCTGCTGGACATGGTGGCTCGCATCTTTAATTCCAGCACTGAGGAGGGAGAGGCAGGTGTACCTCTGTGAGTACAAGGCCAACTTGGTCTACATTGAGAGTTCCAGGACAGCCAGAGATACACAGTGATACCCTGTCTCAAAAAAAAAAAAATCTCATCTGGAATATAATGACTATCTTTTATATTCATGACACAGTTTGCCTTTCTCTAGGAGGAGTGGAATTCTAAGGGACAAATACACAGTATCTGGCCATAAAGGGGTTATAATCTTAGGAAAGATAATGTTTCTGTGTAAAGATCTGATCTCGTGATAGCAAGCAGTACCAAGCAGGGAGCAACTTCTTCATCCAGAGTCCCAATAAAATGTGTCATAATGAGACAAATGATGCTACAGGAGGTGAGGTTTGGATTTTGCTTGAAAATGATAGGGCTGATTTTGGCAGATGATGAGGTGGGGAGTTGAATGGAAATAGCCAAGAGTCACGTGAATAGGACAACTGCTTTGTTTGACATGAGAATTCCAAGACAGACTTCAGTAAGGGAGAGAGTGGCTTTATCTCTAGTGAGGAGAGTCATCAGGATGTATAACCTAGGCCTCTAGAGCCTGGGGACACAGGAGTTGAATTCCCAGGCTGCAGTGAAAATAGTAGAGAGGTCCTAATTATCCTTTTGGGAAGTAGAAAGGACCCAACCTCTGTGTTTGGCTCAGGCCCTCTGATTATCCAGCTGCTTTACTCTCTAAGGAGATCATTTATACTGAACCGGGCATCTGCTGTGCATTGTTCTTCGTATTTTGTACTAGTACTTTTTATAAGTAATTTATTACATTTTCTTCCCCTTTCCTCCCTCAAACCCCTCCAGTGTATTCCCCTGTTCTCCTTCAAATTCGTGGGGCATTTTAAGTGTGTGTGTGTGTGTGTGTGTGTTCCTAAATACATAAATGTAACCTGTTCCGACCGTTTACTATTGTTTGTATGTCTATGTTTTCAGGGCCAACCATTCAGTATTGGATAATTTATTGGTATACTCTTCCCTGGGGGAAGATTCTCTCTTGTTCTCAGCATTCCTTAGTGGCTTTGTGTCGGGTGGCATTGTGTAGATGGACATTGTGTAGCGTGGGCACTGTGCGGGGTGGGCATTGTGCAAGGTGGGCATTGTATGGATGGGCTTTCTCTTGTCTGTGTTAATATGTCTATTGGTGATGTTCTTGTTCAGCTCATGGTTAGTCAGACACATGGGTAAAACTTTACTGGTATAGCCTCTGGCATTTCTAAGAGACAACCTTATAGCAAACTTCCTTTCTGTCTCTTACAGTCTTTCTCTCTTCCACAGTGATCCTTGAGTCTATGGTGCAGGAGTCGTGTTGTGTATATATCATTTGGGACTCAGCTCCACAATTCTGTTATGTTATGATTTTCTTTAATGGTCACAGTCTGTTGCAAAGGACCTCACTTGAAGATGGATGAAGAACACACTTACCTATGGGTATAAGGACAAATATTTAGAATGTAGTTAGGAATTACGCTAGTTTTATATAGTGACAGTTGTAGGTTTTCCTCTGAGATCCATGGCTTCACAAGCACTGGGTAGTTGGCTGGGTTTCCACTACTTGCCTCCTCTTAAAATGGCGCTGGAGAGAAACTGCTTCCTAATTCTAAGCTGTTGGCCTTTCATTGTGTGAATACGAAGTTCCATCAGTGACCATGCTTCTTTTTTGACACTTTGCAGTTACACAGCTTAATTTGGCTTTGTGTCCACCGAGTGAAGGAACAGATTTCCTGTAAGGTCTCTTTCTGTCCAAATTCTCGTTCCATTTTAAGTTCTTCCCGTGATTTCGATTTTATACATCCCACCTTCGCATTGCTTTCCTTTGTGTGATGGGGCTGTAAATGACACCTCATATGCTGTACTTTACTTTTTAGATCAATAAGGAATGCTATGGAAGGAAGAGTGGCCTTTTAAAGAGCTTAATGGGCTCTGGGGACTAGCTGTGGAAAAGAATAGCAGTTCGAGTACAGAAATAAGGAAAGGAAGCCATGAAATAGCTAGCTCTGGGGTTTAGTGGCAGTGGCTACATTCCATGGCCCTAGGGTGAATTGTTTCCTTGCCTGTGCTTTCTGCTCCTCTGCCATGTGGGGAAAAGCCATCACCTTCAGAGGATTTTTCCACGCTCTTGACTCTGATGTCACTACAAGTTGGTGGAGATTAATAGGGAACAGTGGCTCCAGCCAATAATGACTTCATTTTTTTTTTTTTTTAATGTCTAAGGCAAGGCTAGTGGAGCGGGCCTTCTCAGCAAGCTGATTTTCCTCCTCCCCTGGGACTCTGTGACCCACTTTCCTTTTCACTCATAGTCAAGGGAGTGACCTGCTCAACTCAACATTCTCTGTGAACACTTGTCTTACTTTCACCCAGGGGCTGCCCTACCTCTCATGGATTAGAGTCCTCTGCACGTCTTTAAACCAGCTGCAGCCATCTACCCCCTACCTTCTCAGTGCCCTTTGGTCCTTGGCTCTTTGGGTTTGAGTAAGAATTCATCTATTAACTTACTGAGTTGAAAGGTCATAGGAAATTGCCCCAGCCCATTAGCGTTGGTGTACAGCTACCTGACTTAGTCATTCCATCTCTTTGCCAGGTCACATACTTTACTGTGTCTCTGCTCAGTTATACTCCAGATGCACTAGGGGGAAACGCTGCCAAGGAATTGAGATTTTGTGACTTAATTTCATCCATAAAACCTGTTGCTCGCTTTCTGATTGTCGGTTATTTTTTTTTTATGTGATCTTAGAATTCAGTTTGAAGTGAGTTAATTTCTGCAAGTTTAGATTGTGAACCTCTTGTGTGCCTGTGCCCTGGATAACTTCAAGGGTCTTCCTCGGTGCTTGTGTCCTTCCTCATGCTGCCCTTACATTCTTTACTCCACCGTTACCTGTGTTTTGGTGCCTAATCCTGGCTGAACCTCAGTGTCCTCTCTCTTCCTTCCAGGTTGATCTTACAAACTTCCTCTCCTCTCCTGTCTTAAAAACTCTTGGCTGTGGGGCTGTGATTTATGGTTCTTACAGGATAAGGTTTTAGTCTCCGAACGATTGTTTCTTTTGCAGTTCCAGCGTGGCGGATCCAGCTTCCAGCATGATTGATACGTCCCAGGAAAACACAAGGAATCCAGCTGTCTCTCTGCCCAAGGTAGATGGAGCCCACACGTTTAAAATCTTATTATTGGCAGGAATGCCATTTTTCTCAACATATCCCAGCAAAATGAAATACAGAGAACTTTGTAATTGATTGTGTATACCATATGTAGCTAATTTGGGTATTTACTTAAGAAGTCACTCCTGCAGTGGATAAAGCTGAAAATTATTATGTTTGTGTTGCTAACCACCCAGATTTCTTTTTGTCCTCAAGAGTTAAAAAGTCTAAGGACTGGAGAGATGGCCTCAGCGCTGAAGAGCATTCACTGTTCTAACAGAGGGCATAAGTTTCTTAACTACCTGAACTCCAGCTCCAGAGATCTAATGCATCTGTGGGGACCTACCGGCTCACATACCCACCCCCAGCAATATACATAATTAAACCTTAATTTTTTTTTTTTAAAGAGCCAAGGGGTGGCCCATCATGTAATTCCAGGCTTTGGGATGGGTGAAGGGCACAGACAGTAGGATCTCTGTGAGTTCCAGACCAGCTTTATTTAGATATATAGTTCCAGGATAGCTGGGGTTGCATAATGAGACCCTGTCTCAAAAAGCTAAAGACCCTATACAGTGCTGCTGCTCTTAGGCTATTGGATGTGGCTTGTTAGTCCTACCACAGTCCTTATTTTTAGGTATAGCTTCTTGAATCTCTATCACAGGGCTGTTTCCAGGAGAACTGGCAATTTATAAAACTACAAACGGCAGTCATTTGTAGTCAGTATTAATATGAACAATCAGAGGCAGGAATATTGTGAACCCTAAGCCGTTCTACAGACTGAGCAGGAAGTCCCTGTCTCAAAACAACAACAGAGCCTGCCTGTATGTACTTGCACCTTTGCTGTCATTAGAGTTGGCCACAGCAATGGCTGTGAGGCACTTCGAAATGACGGAGGTCATCTTGCAAGAAAACTTCGAAGAGCTGTGATCTAGTGTAGTAACTAATATGGTAGGAAGAGCCCTGATGGGAATCTGACCTTATTAGAAACCTAGGATTGCTTTGCCCTTGACAAGGCATTTGCTAGCATTCAGTGTTATTCTTACCAATAAAATGTATTCCTGATCTAATTTTAAAGGACTTCCGCAATTGTATCTATGTTTTTGTATGATCTATACTAATTTCATGATAGCCAAATTAAACAGTTTCCCTAGCCCCAAACATGGCAGATAATAGATTGGACTGGTTAAAGCTATCAAATATGTGAGATCATAAGCATTTGCTAATGCCGGGTTGCTGTTATGACATTTAAACCAAGTTTAATAAACAATATTTTTTCCCCAGCAGAGGAAGAATCCATTTAACAGCTCCACACTGCCAGAAGATCACTCATCACAACAGACCAAAAACGAGCAGTCAAAAACTGGAAAAGCTGGTTTATTTCAGATTTCAAAAGAGGGTAAATATTATTTTCCTGGACTAGCTATTTTTATCTTTGTTATCTGTGGACTGGGGGAAATGCTCAGAGTTCCTTTCACTAAAATAACTCCCTGGAGAAAGTGAGAAGTCCTGATGGTTTTCTCCTGTCGCTGTGTCCATTGTCTAGATGCTAGGAACTGAACTGTCTTGCACATTCCAGCCCCAGGACTGCCACTTGCTCTGTGACCTCCACGCTTTGAGCTCTCTCATCAGTGACATGGGAAATTTTTGAACCAAAGACATGTACTCTTGCACATAATAGTATTTCTTGCGTGTCTACCTTGTGCTGACACAGTTGTTTAAAAGAGGGTTAAAAAAACAAATTTAAAGTTGCCCCAGGATGAGGTGATAAGGCTTCCTGCTCAGGAGCACTTGATCAAGTGTGAGGTTTGATTGAGTTTGTCACTTTCAGAATTTTACATGCCGGGAAGAGGAAATGCTAGGTAATTCTGTCCCTTCAAAAGCAACTGTAAGAAGATGTCCCTCACTAAAAATGAGTCAAGGATGAGAAACAGCTTCAGTTAGCCTGTCTCAATATGTTTCCTATTGGGTATACTTTATAATACACAAATATCATGTGGGGAAAAAGTCGTTGGGACATGTCAGCTGTTTACTTTCTAAACTTTTTTGACAAGACATTAGTTTTAGGTATTGGGATTTTTATTTATTTGGTTGTTTGTTATTTTGGTTTTTCAAGACAGGATTTCTCTGTGTAGCCTTGGCTGTCCTGGCCTCACTTTGTAACCCAGGCTGGCCTCAAACTCACAGAGACCTGCCTGCTTGGGAAACACTGCACCCGGCTGTGAAATTTATTTTAAACATTGATTTATGATTTTAATATATGATTTTTTGAAATGATCTACATTTTATTACTGACAAACTCCATCCTCAATTTAGATATGACCAAGTCTCCAGGTTAAAAATGTAAAAACTCCCTCTGGTAGGATGTATCCACGGCCATGAATCAGCGTTTCTGTGAAGTCCGTCTCGCCATTGGGTGATTCCTCACAGACACAGCTTCGTTCTCCTCCAGCGTCTTCTCATGAACTCATACCCGATTTTGTTACCAGTTTTCATCCAAATCCATTGAGGAAGAGGACGATTTTGCTTTTGTTTCTTGGCCAGGAATTGCCTGCCGCCTTGATTTGGAAAGTCTTGTACAAAGACATGGTGAGAAGCCAAGCTAGGCATAAGGCGCACGGTGGTGGAGGAAAGGAGAAGAGCTTAACATACAATTTTTAAAGATGGCATTTGTGTTTTCTTTCAGACTTAATTCGAGAAAATTTTTTAAAAGTTTTAAAAAGAGTATTTTATGCATGCTTGGTGCCCTCAGAGTTGAGAAGAAGGTATCAGATTCCCTGGGACCTCATGTTACAGATGGTTGTGAGCCACCATGTGGGTTCTAGGGATTGAACCAAGGTCCTCTGCAAGAGCAACGAGCAATCTTAGTCACAGAGACATCTTTCTAGCCCCTAAAAACTCTATCTAAAAAGTTATAAAATATCACAAAGCAAATAAAGCATAGCAATATATTCAACAATTTCTTTACATATAAACACAAAACAAATAATCTTGTTGTGCCATTTTACACATAAATTTCATTGTATCTTGCTTATGTTCATCCCCACTCCTTCCCCATCACCCCCACTCCTGTTAGTCCTCCCACTTCCGTGAAATAAACTCTCTTCAGCTTTTGTGTCACTTACACACACACACACACACACACACACACACACACACACACACACGGGTCAGATGACATCTTTGTGGACTTGTTCTCCATCTACCTTTTCATGGATTCCATGCAATTGAACTCAGTTGCCAAACTTGAGTGGAAAATGCTTTCACCCTCTGAACTTTCCGTGCATCAATTTGAAAAGAAAAGTTTGTTTATAACACTACTGACCAGAAGGCATATACAATACCTTTATATGCCTTCCTCCCTCACAGGCTGTTCCTCCTTCATGGTTAGGACCTACCACCAGGGCGGTATGGTTTTTATAACTACGAAAGCATGGTTATTTTTTCTATTGCTGTGAAGAGATGGCATGACTGGGGTAACATGAAAGAAACTGTTTAATTTGGGGGCTTGCTTACAGTTTCAAAGGCTGAGATCATGATCTTCGTGGAGAGAGAATGTCAGCAGGCACAGTGCTGGGACAGAAGCAGGAGCTTGTATCTTACTGGAATTATAGAGCAGGGAGAGAGAAAGCTGAGAATGGGTGGGCTTTTGAAACCTCAAAGCCTGCTTCCAGTGACATCTCCTCCAACAAGGCCACACCTCCTACCCCTTTCCCAAACTGTTCCACCAATTGCGAACCAAACATTGAAATATATGAGCATGTATGGGCCACTCTCATTCCAACCACCGCACCACACAGATGGGCTAATTTGAAACATCTTTGTCATTCACAATGAATAGTTTATAACAAGGGTTTACCTTTGGAATTCTCCATTCCATGGCTTTGGACAAATATATAATACCGTGTCTTACCATTATAGTATCACAGAATAATATATATATATAATATATATTATATATATATACATATATAATCGGTGTTTTACATGCATCTGTAAGCTCTTCCCCCACTATCTTTAATATTGCTTAATAAATGCAGACTTAAACTTAGAGCTGTTTAAAACTGCAGAGTTGCTCTCCACTTAATATATCACCTATATGTTTTCCTTTTCAGGTGGACTGTCAGAATCAAAAGAAAAGCCATCTATCCCGTATATCTCAAGTCAAAAGTTAGAGAAACTAAAGCAACCTGCATCCTTAGAGCCTGAAAATGGGTCTCAAGTCAAAGCTCCAATCCCCAAGGCCAGAAGACTGATCTACAAATCAAACGACTTAAAGAAAGAAGATAACCAGTCTTTCCCTAGACAGAGCACTGACTCCCTGAATGCCAAAGCAGCTCCAAGAGGGATCCTGAAGCGCAACTCCAGTTCCAGCAGTACAGACTCGGAAACTCTCCGTCTAAATTACAGCTTTGATCCAAAAAACAAAATCATATCACCTGGCCTAACCATTCATGAAAGAATTTCCGAGAAGGACCATTCTTTAGAAGATGACTCTTCCCCAAGCTCGCTGGAGCCATTGAAGCATGTGAGATTCTCTGCTGTGAAGGACGAACTCCCACAGAGCCCTAGACCTGCCCTTGGCCAGGAAGTCAGAGAATTTACTGTTTTAGAATCTGGCAGGCTGCAAAATGGAACAGAAGATGCGGGGGATACAGACGAGTGTCAGGATCACCCAAAGCCCTCCCACAGAATACCTATATCTCTTTATCAGTCAGTGTCAAGCCCAAGTGTTTCAGAAAGGGAAACACGCCAGCCGGAGCCTTCTGGGTCTGTTCCGAGTGATGGGATCCCTTGCCAGTCAGACATTGGACCCACAAGACCACAGTCTGTTGAGAGTTCATCCATCATCAATGAATACCAAGATAAATCATCAAGTTTAACAAAACCTGAATCAGAATTGTCCAAGAGCCCTGCGGGTAAGAGTTACCATTGCAGGTTACAAAGCTGACCTCACTGGCTTGAGATGACCAGGCCAGTCATCCCTTCAGAAGAGCAGGGTTTCCTTTATGCTCACTGGCTAGAACTCAAATAGCTGCCATTGGTGACTTTCCTAAACTGTCTTCATTGCCAAAAGAACCAGGATAGCACAGTGTCTAGCTTATGTTTAAGATGAGTTCCCTCACATTTGATCCTAAAAATAAAAATAAAAAAAAAGGACCTCAGCCAGAAATGGTGGTATAGGCATTTAGTCCCAGTACTTCCGAGGCTGAGGCAGGAGGATCTCTGTGAGTCCAAGGCCAGCCTGGTCTACATAGAGTTCCAAGATATCTAGACCTGTATAGTAGAGAGATTATGTTTCAAAAAGACAAAAAAAAAATTAGGAAAAGAAATAAATCTCTAGTACAAATGACAATGCAGTGTTTTGAGTTCAATAAAAATTGTATAGAGAGTAAGAATTAAGTAAACCCTAATATGTTTGTATAGAGTAAATACATCATTATTCTCCTAACATCAGACTGAGAAACCAGACTTAGGAGGGTGTAACCCTGAAACCACCTTTCCACATCCCTTCTAGGTGATCATTCTTGGACCTTGAAAAACACAAATTGGAAATATAATGTTTTGTACTTTCTCCCATCTTAGGTAGTCTTTATCTAATCTTTCTTATGATTTCTTTAAAGCCATAGGATTTTAAAATGGCCATAATCAAGTTTCTGATTTTGTTACCTCTTCTCCTGTTCATGTTAGGTTGGCTCTGAAGGACTGCAGCTTAACCCCGCAGTTACATACATGGTTGAGTCAATCCCCTTGTTAGGAGACTACTAGGTCCCTTTGCTCTTAGCACATTTAAATGATTGGGCTATATTGAAACTTCTTTTTAAAAATAACAAGTGCTTCTTCAAGTGATGAGAGAATTCATATGAAAAGAAATGGCTAATGGTTGACCAAACATTATCAATAACCATACGGCATTTACTTAAATCAGTGGTTCTGAACCTTACCAATGCTGTGACCTTTTATACAGTTCCTCCTGCTGTGGTGACTCCCCCCAGCCATAAAATTATTTCATTGTAACTAACTTTGCTACTGTTATGAACTGTAATGCAAACATCTGGTATGCAGGTAGGGGTCATGACCCCCCTGTGGAGAACCACTGACTTAAATGTTTATCTTAAGGATGAAAAAAAAAAATCAGGGATAGTATTTCCCTTTGTTTTTAATTTATAAAGAGAAAGTAATAAGGCTCTGCTTGTTTTGAAACTACATCTGCTTCCTTGCAGACTCTCTTTGTGATTTTTGTTTTTAGGTATTTGCCCTGTCAGATTTTAAAATCATGATTGACTGTTTTCATTTTTGGAAGAAAATTCTGTCAACAGCACTCTTTTTGATTGGCTAATAGCCCTCCTAGTCTCAGAGATTGCCTCCATACAAAGAAAAGCCTGCCCATTCACTAAGAGCCTTTTCACCATTTGATTATTAAAATAATCAAATGTCCCAAGGTACAAGGGACATTCAAAGAGCCACCTCTAAACATGTGGCTCCCAAGGCTTGGCTTTAGTTATGAGCTTCAATGCAGTCAATATGCAGCTTATTTTCACAATAGGAAACAACACAAAAGAATTCTTCAGAGGGAAGAAAGTATTACTGTAGAATTTTTAAAGAACTATTTTTATTCTTAATGTAACAACTTCATGTATAAAATACTTAGGAAAAATCATGCAATTTTTAAAAAATCTCACCTGTGATATTGCTGGTCAACATTAATTTTTGCTAAGCTGTAGTTATACAGCCTGCCAAAATTTTTAGGCACACGCACACACAGACACACACATATATAATTCATAAATTATATTTACAGTACCCTGACCTTTTAAAGAATTTACTTTTAATTATGTATATGAGTGTTTTACCTGTTTATATGCCTGTTCACCATGCTTTACAGGCCAGAAGAGGATATCAAATCCCTGAATTGGAGTTACAGATGGTTTTGAGGCAGCATGTGGATGCTGTGAATTGAACCCAGGTTTTCTGGAAGAGCAGCCAGTGCTCTTAATCACGGAGGCATCTCTAACTCCTATCCCCCAAGACCTTTTTTTTTTTAAACTAAGATTTATCACAAACATTTTCCACATTATTAAATGGTCTGTAATCAGACACATAATTCTTTAAGACTTTCACAATTATTGACCAATATTTAATGCTACAATGCGTACTTACGTAAGGAAGATTATATCTGCTGTGTATCACTATTATGCAAATCACTTATGTTTTCACATTTAGTCAGAGTTGATTAAAATTAAAGATTGAATTTTATGAACATGACATGTTTTTGTTGGATCTGAAAATGTGGCTGACTTCATAATAATTCAGCTCATCTTATCTTAGGAACATACCTCTCCGAATACTGTGTAGCTTAGCTTTTCAACCAAAAGTACTAAAGCCTCCAAGATATCTTAAGTAAATGCCTTATGAATTCTCATAGAATGCCGTGAACGTTCTGTGTACGTTGTGTTTAAGGCTCACAGAACATGTAAACACTCTCCTTTAGACTCCTGACCATTGCTTAGCTGACAGCCAGCAGCCAGTGACTTGGCTTACAGAAGTAACTTCTGACTCACCAACAGCAGAAAGAAAATGGGAAATCATGGAGGAGGCTGTTCTAATTAGAGTTCTGAGACTCTAGCGTACAAGTCAATCACCAGGACAGTTGTTGGTCAAGATTCTTGGGCTCTGGCTTCAGACTCTGATTTAATACGTCGGGACTCAGACCCAGGAATGCAAATATTCTCATTTTCTTATCCAAATGTTCTGGAAAGAATTTGTTGTTTAGTCTTACTTGAAAGTTGTTTTTTTCTAACTCCTGAAATTGCTTCAATTTGTGCTTCTCAAAGCTTCCTGTATGGTTTATGACAATCTCCCACTGGATGAATAAAGCCATAAAACCAGTGGGACATACCTTTCTGGATTTTCAGTTCCTTGCAAATATTTGGAAGTTGGAGAAGATTAATGCTTAAAATAGAATGGGGAGCAGAATGTAAAACTCATGTGATTTTTCAAACTTATCCAAAAAAATTTCTCAAGTGCCTCTCCATGCTACTTTAAGGGGGTCTGTGTTTGCGCCCTCCCTTGTTACAAGGCACTTTTGACAGAAGGGTTAATTAGGATATCTTATTCTAATTAAATAGACTATTTCTAACCAAATACCTCATTCTACTAAACTTCCTGAAAGATGTGAGTACGAGCAGCGGATATGGTCGAAAGTGGCCTTTTTAGAAGATAGTATGAACGGTTGGATAACGGTCCCGTACACATTATCTTATTTAGAAAAGCATTTCTGTGTTGCAGATGAACTGACTCCGTGTGTTGAGCCTGAGCCGTTTCAGACGTCAGATCACAGTTTTAGAGACCATCAGCAAGGTAAGCCCTTTCTCGCGGCTCTCGGTGCTCAGACACCCTCACACACGGTCCCATGTGCTGCTGAGATAAGAAAGACAACTGACGATTCCATATCCAAAGTCCTAGACTGGTTTAACCGAAGTTCTCCTACAGAGGACAATGTATCAGCTCTCCAACATCTCCAAGAAATAGATCTCGGGCAGCAAACAGACTCAAAGTCACAGATGACTGTCGCCTTGATGACAGACAGCGCCTGCCTAAAAGAAAACGACTCAGACGTCCCACCGTCCACTAAAATTAAGTGGAGGCCTGTGAGGGCTGGTTCTACAGTCCAAGAAGAGGGAGATATGCTGGTTTCTGAAACTTGCCACGACAGTGATGCACTTCTCAAATCTAACTCAGAGAATTTGTCCCAACAAGGCACCCCCAAGGAAGGTCCAGATACACTGCAACCATTTGAAAGCTACAGAATCCCAGGTCACAGGAGTGAAAACATAGAGTGTGGCCAAGGTTCAGAGAGTACAGCAGAAGGAGGAGGGATGCTTCCTGCAGACAGTAACTACCTGCTCAGGGCTCTGAAAAGATCTGATTCAGAAGCCCAAGCCCCATGGGACACTAAACATATCAGCAGCTTAGGGGAAGAGGAACCCAAAGTTCATGTGCTTCAGAAAAGTCAGGGGAACACACATCTGAATGTCGACTCCTCAGCGATTGCTCTAGGATCTGATTTGAAAGACGATATGGAGAGGAAGAGCAAAACCAGAAATACTTCCCTTGTAAAACCTCGCCTAACAACAGAGAATAGTGAGTTCCCACTTGGGGCTGCGGACAGTGGATCATCTTGGAAGAAGCCCAAGGGCCCAGAAGAAGCCACTGAGGATCCCCAACACCAAGTGCTGAGGGAAAAATACAAGCCAGTGAGTGACAGAATATCCTTTTGGGAAGGAGGAAAAGCTGGCGCTAAGTTAAAGGTGCGTGAACTCACATCTTCTTGTAGCCAGGAGCCATCTTCTGCTAGAACACAGCAGCCCGTGGAGTCGCAGGTCATGTCTCCAGGTGGTTTGTCTTCAGGCCAGAGTGACTACAGTCGAGTCACTGCTAAACTAGTGGTCCTTGATGAGGATGACCAAACGCCCCATCTCTCCAGTCTTTATTCCTCAAATAAACCCACAACAACCAAACATTCAACATCAGGTCCATCCAAAAACCATCCTTCAGCTAACCAATCGGATAAAGTGTCTCTGCTCCTTCAAACTACTGGGAATGAAGCGCACCCTTCTTTGGAGAAAGATAGATCTGTAATTGATAAATCAAATGTCAGCTTTAAAGTTCTGTCCCTAAGAGAAAGGATGGAAGGACCCAATACAGAGCAAGTCTATAATCACTCTCAGTTTGAGAATTTGAGAAAGTTTTGGGGCCTGGGAGCTAATGTAAACAGAAAAGATAATGATGACAATATCACTGCAGCAAACAAACAAAACTCTGTGCTATATAATAGCCAGAAATCCAAGGAGTTTAACAGCATGAAATTATCAAGAGAAAATACCCACGAAGTAGAAAAAGGAAGACATTTAAGACAGGGAAATGTTATGGCAGTGGAAGAGATGGAGAAATTAAACTCAAAGTGCGCACCTCAAGTGCCACCAGATGAAACCACATTTCCACGAAAACCACCCAGGAAGTTCACTTATCAGTTGGTAGGAAATGAGCCTTCAAAGGAAAATGTAGGAAAAAGTACAGAATGTTTTGTTACTCCAGTGACTAAAAAGCCTTGTTCAGATCAAGAGATTCAAGAATCCATAGTGAAAACAAGCATTTTGCCTGAAGTCTCCAAAGACACCTTCAATGACAGGTTACAGAAGTTGCTGGCAGAAGCTGTGTCACCAGCAAGCCAGACTTCTGGCAAGAAAGTTCATGGACAGCAAGCACTCAGGGGAGGTGTTTCTGAAAATAGGACATGGTCTCAAAAGAAAAGCTTTGCTGAGGAAGAGGAAGGTGTTACAGGGCCCAAGAAGAGCCCCAGTGAACCCCAAAGAAGAGTTCAACAGGACTCTAGTGTGGACAGATTCCTGCAGGAAGCGGCTAGAACTCCATTGCAGTCCACTCTGGAACCTGTCACTACTGGACCCACCTCCCCGTTTAAAGATGACAGATTGTTTGAAAGGCAGGTAAAAGAGAATCACCGTCCTTCAGCAGACCAGAGAGTGACAACAGCTTCTTTTCCCCAGGGTGTTGAAATTTGTACAGCCCTCACCCACAAGGATGAACATGGGAACACAGAAGGTATGCTTCGGTCGGCTGCAGAATGGTCTCCTTCACTGGCTCAGCCTTGCCATTCTTCGGAGGGAGTTTCCAGTTCTCCAGTAGATATGTCTTTATCTTGGGATGCTCCTCTTGGATCCCAGGATGCCTCATTGCCTTCTCAGCGTGAAATTTCAGAGGCTGTAGAGAAAGTTGTTCTTGCCTCCAAACCAGCAATGATGGATGTAAATGCTGTGTTACAGAGGCTACTTAGAGAAGCCGGAGACACCAAAGCCCAACTTCCTGAAAGAGTGCAAACACCATATGGACCTTCCTGTCCTCAGGGAGTGAGCCCCCTGTGGGCTGCTGCAGATGCTGTTGTTCCAAATACGGACTTCCATTCCTTTTGCACAGTTCCTGATACAACTCATGAAGACAGATCTTACTTGTCCTCTGGAATGTCACCATCAGCACACATCATTAGTTCACCTGCTTCTACTGTCACTCCTTATGCCCAAGAGCTACTTCAGGAAGTGGCAGAGAGTGTGAGGGAAACGGTTATTCAGCCCAAGTTAGAGTGCCCTGAATTTAGGGCTGGCTTAGAAAAACTATTGAAGGAAACACTAGAAACTTCCCTGTCAAAAGATGAAAAGGATACAGTGAGTATTTCTCCATCAGCTATAACAGGTAGTGGTGAGATGTCCCAGCAACTTGCTTCTGAATTCCATTCTACAGAAATACAAGAAACCGTAGAGCGGGCCAAGGTTCCATCAGCAACGGAGAGTACTTTTGATGTTGGCTTTGAGAAACTTCTTAAAGAGATATCTGAAGGGCTTTGTCAGCTGCCGCTCTCAGTGGAAGGAGACACTTTGGAGAAATGGCCTTCACAGTCAGAGCAAGCCAAGTGCTTGGGAGAAATACCCCATCTTTCTTGGGATGCCTCAGGAGCCTCTAGAATGAAGGTTAAGTGTACTGGCTTGAAATCTCAAGTCAACGAGTGTGATCAACTATTAGGAGGTCATGAAGCTGTGGCTGGCCCATCAATAGATGCTCAGGGTCACACAAGTGGCTTTGGGGTCCCTGAACATTTGCAACTTTATGAAGACCGGGAAATGAAGACCATTGAAACTGCACGATTTGTAGAGGGCAGGGATGGAGAAGGAGTTATTGTAGGAGGAACCCAGGCCCCTCAGGAACCGGGTTTTGAAGAAGCTTCAAAAGAAATGGGTGTGTCCAGAAATAAGCAATCCACTGCGCTCCTGGGAACAAAAGGAAACCGTACAAAAATGAGCAAAGTTAAACTTATGCTAGCAGCACCGCATAAGAGACAAGAGGAAGAGCACGGACTAGAGGCATGCCCTGAATCTGAGTTTTCAGATGGGAACACCAGTTCTAACGGGGAGAGCTGGAGAAATACCTCCAGTGAGTGGCCTGGAATTCTTACTTCATGATGAGTCTGCTTTATGGGATACGTGTGTGAAGGATGACTTTTTTAAAGATTGGGGTCAATTTGATATTCCCCCATGATGATACTCTCTTTCTGTTTGTTTGAATTTTTTAGTTCTCCTAAACCTTTTCTTAATCAGAAAAGGCCACTTCATCAATATTCTTTTTTATTAGGATCATTTGTACAAAACCAGATTCCTCACAAGGCTATGTTTCAGAATCATCTCATCAAATCTATAATTTTTTTTTTCAGAATCCAACAGTATTTTAAAATAACTTGTTGGGGGGGGGAGGAATAGCAAGAGTCTTTCAGATATGTAAACCAGTTGTTTTCTTGGCAATTAATTAAGAATTCTCAACTGGCACTCCTCACAGATGTCTTTAGTAAGAGTCATGCTGAGAAACTACCACAAATGGACACAAACTCACCACTTAGGATCAGAGCTTCAGCACAGTTGCAGCTAACATTGATGGCCAAAAATACAAGACAGCAACCTCTCTTCCCTCTTGGTGCTATGGTTCACCCCACCCCATACTTCTTCCTCTCTCTTCCCATTTACCTGCAGAACCACCATCTCAATTATGCTTTCAGGCAGATGAGGTCACCTGATCCCACTTGATGGCATTGCCTGGCTCTGCCACCTTGGCTAAATTTTGAAGGCTTTTCCTCGATGGCCACATTCATCAGAGCGCACCGAGGGGTCTGCTTTCAACCAAACATACTCAAGTTTGATGTTTATCAGCTCTTGGGCATTTTGGCAGAAAGACCCCAGAGCAAATTGGGGTCTCATTAGAGCAATGAGGCAGCAGAGGGTGCTCTCAGACTGGGGCATTCGAACCAAAACTGCTTCACTGCAGTTGATCGTCTTCCTTGTGGTTTGGCAGTGTCAATGGAACGAGATGAGCTTTACTAAGTGGCTGGCTTGTGAGGTGTGAGTTCTTTGGCAAGCAGCTATAGCATCCTTTCTTGGCCACTGACCAAAGGTTCTACATGGGATCGCAATCAATCAACTTTAAGCTCTTTTAACAAATGTTGCTTATTTTTTTTAAATAAAATAAAATATTTTTTTAAAACACGAACTATTTTCTAAAACCAAATGTACACATAAATAAAACAATCGCACTAACTCTGTTGAGGTATATTCTTACTAAAATGCCCTTTGAGTTGGGAGGAAAACTGGCTATATGGGATTTGTGAATCTGCACTTAATAGAGAAACTTTAATGCAATGTGTGTAGTCATCCTTGTAGCATAGCAGTATCTTACTGTTGGACAATGACCACCTATCAAAGTAAGGAATGGTATTAGTCAAAGACAGAATTCAAAAGGATATTTTAAAACTATGAGTTTCTCATGCTTTTTATAGCCTTTAATACCAATGGACAGGAAATATTGGGATGCAGTGGGGAAGAAACTTATTACAGGGCACCTGCTTTGATGAGCAGTGCCATGCTGGACTTGTGACTAAGTTCTTAAACAACTACTGCTTTAATATCTTCCTAGGGGTGGCAGGGACAGTGTTCCATGGCCAAATGCTTCTGGAAGTACTCTGAACAAAAGGCACCCTGAATTTAATTTTTCTTAGAACCCATTTGCTGTAGGGTGCATATTGGGCACACTGAGCAGATCTGGAATGCATTCCAGGAAATTAGTTCCTGGAAAAGTGGTTCTCAAGTAAACTGATTGATCAATTGTCAGATTGAGTGACTGAATCATTTGATGATTCAGCTCATATTTTTGAAGTCTGTACACTGGTGACTCTTCTAGTCATAAATGTTAATACTCGGGACTTATCCATGATGAACTTTTCAGTGTTTGAATGAAAGCATTAGGGACAGTTTAAACATTTTGTAAAGTCATGTGCATTTGAGGACTGCTCTTATTACATGCCCCCTTTTTTTATTTTAGTTATAAGTGTACATAATAGTACCTAAATATAATATATAATGCATTGTATATACATATTATATAAAACATCTTTCTATATAATGAAAATATAATATTTATATATCTAAAGGCATCCTTAAATAATGAAGTCCTCTCTCCCCTTTAAAATACTTTAGTTAAATAAAAAGTTGGTTCCTTTTTTTATTTAAAATTTAGAAAGCCTACATCTATTGATCTGGAGAACTTACCCATCAGAGTGTCCAGCTGTACCCAGATGTTAAACATCTGAATCCTGACTTCTGTGGTTTTCTGCTAACTTTTTTTTCATGGCTGTCTTCAAAAACTGGAATGTTAAGTGGGAAGATTCAAAGTGTAGCTCAATAAACCATGTGCCTAAAATAGAAGTGTGAATAACTCAGAGAGTACTTTTGTATTAATTTGGCCACCTCAGTTCTATTGGTTTATGCTTGTAAATAACCCGGAGAAGTATTTTTGAAGGGCCTGTTGGTAGAAGAGATATTTTCACTTCTTTTGTGAAGTGCTTAGAGGGAAGCAGGGTGGGCGGCTTGATGTGAAATTTCTCTTTTCAACCTGTAGTCCAGTGCCCTCTGCTCACTGAGGAGCTTTGGCTTTGGTGGTGTGCAGCCTTCATCGGTTCTGTCTTGTGACAGGTTCAGAAGAAGAACACAGTCCAGTTCTGAAAACTCTGGAAAGGAGTGCTGCTAGGAAAATGCCTTGCAAAAGTCTACAAGACATTTCATCAGACCCATCAAGTGAGATTTCAGTTTGTCCCGCCGCCTGTGCCTCCCCCAAGCTTAAACACGCTTGTGTTCTCTGTGGCCCCACTGCATGCTGGCATGCACGGAAGCCTCCAGTGCAGCTGCTACCAGAGGCGACTGTTCTTTCCCACGTGTGCTCAAGTGGCTTGCCCTTCAGTGTCTGGAACGTTGCTTTTAGGATAACTCGTGATGTCTAATTATGAGAAAATTAGATTTCCTTGACCTGTTATATCCCAGCTTTAGTGTTTAAAAACACACCAGGTGGGGAGATGGCCCAGTGGATAAAGTACTTCAGGTGCGAGCATGGGAACTGTCGTTTGTATTCCCAGGACCTGCGTGAAAGCAGGGGGCGTGGAAACACGTCTGTAATCCCAGCAATGGACAGGCAGAGACCAGGGAGCCCCAGGCCAGGCTCACTAGCCAGACTAGCTGAGTCAGTGAGCTCCAGGTTTGGTGAAAGGCCATGCCTCAATAAACAAAGGAGAGGGTGACCAAAGAAAACAACCCACCTCAACCTTGGGCCTCCACAGGCAACTGTACACCCTATGTTTGCATACCTACATGCATGTGTGTATGTGAATATTCACACACCACACACACAATCCAATAGGAAATACACAGAGAGTGAGTTTGAAAGAATCGTACTAGCTAGTGCATAGTAATGCTAGTGGAATCTGTACTCATAGCGCCTATTAAATATTACGTTCAACAAATCGTCTAAGGATTTTCCACAAGTACCTGTCCCTGAGAGAGGAATTGTTATCGTCATTTCATAACAGAGGAAAATGGAATTTAAGAGGTCAAATGCCTTGTTTCATATTAGATCGTAGACTTGAAGCTCAAAATAGACTACTATCAATAGTATTCACAAAGTGACCATATCACATATGACAGTGTTGGGTGCCTAATAAATTCCTCATGATAGGAATTTAGTTAGTCCCTTACTGCAAGAACTTTCAGTTCTCTTTGATCACTTCTTTTCTACTCACATATATAATGGGTTGTTTTCTTTGATCACTGTTCCCTTTTTTATTGGGGCATGATCTTTCACCAAACCTGGAGTTCACTTCTTTTGGTACTGGCCCAAGACTAGCATGAAGTGATGTATCAGGTCCTGTTTCACCCAGGCTGCTGATTTAACTGGTGAAGGAGGGAGGTCTTTAGAAGTGGAAGAATGTACATTGGGACTCATGTGCCAGACCAGCGGACTTAGAAGGCATGGCCGCTGGAGTTTTCTTCCTACTATTTTGAAGTGATGATCTGTCCTGGGGTCACAGACGGCCATGAAAAAAAAATGTTAAATAAAAATTAACCACTGCCAGACTCAAATGATTGCCGATATTGTCGGGCTTAGAGTAAGTTTTAAGTATTTGCAATTTGAGATTTTAAACAAAAGTCAGGCTTTAAATAGAAGAAAATAATCCCCCCCCAAAAAAAAATTCATAAAATTCAGAGATTTTCATGGTGTGGAAGACAGTATTCCCAATTCAGAATGGAGCTCTCAAGTATCTTGGAATTTGAGGGTAGAAGGGACCCTGAAGGTCACTCATTTCAACCTCTCAGCATCAGAATTCCCCTTAAAGTCTCCTCAGCAGGTGGCCAACCCCCATATCTGCCTGCATGCTTCCAGAACAGGCTAGTCCAATCCTTTGTTGGACAGCTCTGATGGTCCTTCCTTATGTCAGTGATGGGCACCGAGGGAAGAAGAAGAAAAAAAGACAACGATTGTCCTATTTAGTAAAACAAAACAAAGAGAAAAGAAAACAAAAACCTTTTGTCTGAGAAGTATAGGGATATTTCCATGGTGCAGCTTTAAAGTACTCAGGAATGTGTAGGGTTAAAGGAAAAAAAAATCAAAACAAAACAGCCACAGTCAGCTGACGGGTATTCCTGAACTCTCTCTTCCAAATACCGATACCCACTCTCACACTAGCCTGCCAAGATTCCACTCGGCAGCTGGTCCCCAGTCGCATCTCTTCAGCTGGCTTCCCAAGCCAGCCTCCCAGGGGCATCTGCAAACGATCATGCACGTACACAAATATTTGTTAACGACCATAGGTTTGGGAAGGTGTTAGTCACGGGCAGAGTCTTACCCTCCTCGGAAGAATAGAGAGGCTGCTTCAGCCCTGTGCTTTCCCCTGCTGTCAGCGGATTGCTTGCTCTGAGTCTAACCCTCTAACCCCTGGGAGTCAGTGCAGAGCAGTTGGCTGATGTGAGCTGCGCATCATGCCGAAATGGAAGCGCCTGCTAAGGCACTGGCTCAAGTGGCTAATCTAAAGAGAAAGTATTTGGGGGGAAGACATCTTGTTTGCACCCCTTACTGCACCTTGATTAATTGCTTCCAACTCCGGGTTGCTTCCAGGGACCGTCACATTGTGCTCTTCTCATTTGTTAATTTTTTCCTGCACAGATCAAGCAAAAGTAGATAATCTGCCTGAAGACTTAGTACGTAGTGCTGAAGATGGTAAATATCTTTATGTGTCTGCATGTCTGTTTGTGTATTAAGTTTCTGGGATGGTTTGGGCAGTCACCGGGATGCAGCTGTTGGATAAATAGAAGAACGTCATTTGCCAGTATGCAGCCGATAGTGCCTAAGTTATGAAAGCATTCTGACTTGCTGCATTTAATACTGCCTATGTTCTTAGCTCCTGCTGGTGATGGCGTGAGGATCTCGGGAGAGACACTCGGCAAGCTAGGGTTTCTATAAATAGGAAATTATATTTCTGTGGGTACGAGCTAATTTCTGTTACTTTGACTTGCAGAACTCTCTGAAGGTGGAAAAAGTTGAGTGGGATCCTAGGTTAAATTATTCTTGTATTTGATTCTCTTATCGAAGCATTTAGATTGCTCTGGGCACAACTGATAGCTCTTAACTTCAAAGGAAAGGGCCCCAGGATGAGGGTAGAGAAACCTGCCTCTGATTATCCATGAGTATGGGATGAGGGTGAGATTCATTGGTTTCAAATATTAAGGAGCCGGAAGCTCTTGGAGCATGTCAACGGGTCATGTATTACTTTTGTTATAAACTAACGGTATAATGGAGGCCTGGTGGGGGAAGGGTAGAAGTGAGTCTCACTCTTACAGTTCAGGACTTAAGCAAATGCGTGATTTTTATTTGCCAACAGTTGTTAATTTCTGTAAGCTGCTCTTGGTATAATCATCAAAATATGTACTTACTATGCAAAATGCTGAACAAGAGCTAGGAGGTATTTTTTTTTCTTAACTTTTGTGTTAGGTTTCCTCGTTTTATATTTACAACCACCTTGTTGAAACAAATGAGAAAATAATTTTAGTTTTTATTCTGAAGGTCAGAAAAATAAGCTGACCTTTTCACGATCGTGCAGCTTTTCGGTCAGTGAAGGAGCAGGGTATGGCAACTTGCGGGCTCCTGGCCCGGGTGTTGCTTCTGTGTCCATGCTGTGCTTGAGCAGCTGACAGGAAAGCAAGCTCGGGTCTTCTGGGCTGGGTCTTAAGATTTTTTTAATCGAACAGAAGATTGTAAAGAAGCTAACGAAGGGTCAAACTGAGACTCAACAAGCTGAAACCCTGTCAGATAATTCTGCAGCTTCAGTTGTGAAACGAGCATTTGAGTTTTGCTTTCATGTCTGTTTAACCCTTCATTGAAATGGCATTTCTTCTCAATGTTACTCTTCTGGGTAGATCAGAAAGCGGACCAGGAGCCAGATACAAATGAGTGTGTACCAGGAAGTGAGTAGCAGGACATTTCTCATAAATGACTAAATGTTTCATTCTGTATAACATTAACTATGCTAATGAGCTAATCCATTAACACCACAGCACCTATATATTATCACTATATTCCTGAAGCTTGCCAAAAACGCTATTTCATTCTGATAAGGGCATATTAAAAACTGTTTACTGCTGCCTATGCCAAAGGAATGTGCTTTCACTAAAGGAGAGTTGTATATCTTAAGTTTACATATATTGTTATTGATGTTATTAACTTCTCCTACTCTGTTCTTTGAATCTTTGCTCAAAATCGAATGGGTACATTTTTATAGTTCCCTTTTATGTTGCATTATAGTTGTGCATTTCAGGCCCCTTTAACTTTTACACAGCAGGAGTCATAAAGCAATTTATTGCTTATCTGGATCCCCCAAAAGAAACGTGCTTTGACAGTTCATGAATAGTATGGTTGGCTACATCTCCCTGAATATCTATAAAAGTAAATTTTGTTGTGTTAAGGGTTTAAATTCTGAGGTTCTAAAGTGGTTCTGAATAGTAAATTCTCAATCTTTTTTTTTTTAAAGTGAACATTTGAATCTAAACAAAATAAATATATACTTTTGCTACTAATGTCCATCAACTAATTTATATCCACCAGAGGACAGTTTTTCAGAATTAAGATTATTCTGCATAGGTATGACCACTGCCTTAAGGGCAAATTATATCTTTAAAGTGGCTCTCTGGGGGCTGACACAGCATACAGACAAGCTTGCATGACTGTCACCTCCCCTCTTTCGTAAATGTAGACACTGGACAATGTCTACATTCGTCTACAATGTAGACAGTGAAGCGAATGCTACCAAGGCCTGCCCCTGGGCCCACAGTATTTTGTATAACAGCCCCCCACCCCCAACAGCCTTTGGAGAAGCTAATGGGCCTCCAGAGGAGAGCCTCTCGGCGGAGGAGCCAGTTGAGGGAGCAACAAAGTGCTGATACTGGGAATCACTAAGGCTTGAAATCTGAGATGTGAGGTCTTCCTGAAGGCCCTGAGCTCTGGCACATGACTTGACAAATTCTCAGGAGCTGCCTAGGAAGGAAGGCAATACAGGCCTGGCTCTGAGGCTGCGGCTCTGTCTGGCAGCTGCAGACAAGGCGAGTTTCTGCCTGAAGATGTTAGTGGAGAAAGAGACCTTTCCTGTTTCCTTTGAACTGGGATGTGCCTAGGTTTGGGCATCTGATTTTAGGTTGCTGTTTGTTTAATGTTTTGTCTGAGGCATGGATATATGCATCTATATCTCTTGTCTTCATTCATGGCTTAATAGATCAATTGTGTGCTGTAATGTAGGTAAATTCATTTCTTATCAATTTTAAAAAATTGATTATTAGTAACTTTTCATTAGTAAATAACATATTTTTACCATAAGAAAAAATGAAAGTATGATTAAAAATAAATAACTGAAGCTCATAAATATGAATTTTTTTTTTTTACATTTGAGTTGTGGGTGTAACCGAATCTGACCTATTTATATTATCCAGCAACAAAATGATGCAACAAAATGGCTTTTATAATCTTATTGTACCATACACAGGACATGACCTAATCTTGAGTTGTTTCCACAGTAACTTACTTGAAAGTACACACACACACACACACACACTGACGTGTACACAGATACACAAATGCAGATGTGCACACACAGACACATACATGTACACACACACATTAACTTCACATGAAATGGCACAGTGAATATTCTAACGAGACACTGTGAATGGATTTGGTGTATGTATTTACCTTTGTGAGCCTCAACCCGGGAGAGAACTGATGGGAATAAGCATAAATTCAATATATGCAGCTCAATTTTGTTTTTCCCTCATTATATTTCTTTCAACAAAGATTAGATTAACTCATGTTTAAGGTTAAACTTGTGCCTTTTGAGTTGTGAAGAGAAATGTGATTTGATTCATATGTATTTCCTGATGGCAATTTTAAGGATAAAGCCAAATTAATATATTTGTATTTGTGTTCAAGACATAATTTGAAGATGAGGTATCAGAAATATTAGTGTTTTAAAAATACTTATACAGCATACTAGCATACACCAGGTCCTGTAGAATTCCTTGAAATAGAAACTCTTTCATGTAAGAGCTATTACCAACCATAACAAAAGCTTATACATTGTGCTTCATGTACAAAAGAAGATAATAGCTTTCTGGAGATACGCAAATTAGGATTCAAGCTCACCCTCTAATTAGGCCTTCTTTTCATATACCATTGTATCAGAAAGAAGTCATGGGCTATCTTTTCTTAGTCAGTTAGCAGAGCATATTAACTTGAACTGTTTAAACCTGGCCCTGTTATACTGGAAACTCTTTGGTATCTAAATATATTTTTAAATGATTGTGTGTGTGTGTGTGTGTGTGTGTGTGTGTGTGTGTGTGTGTGTGTGTGATACAGGGTCTCTCTGTGAAGCCCTAGCTGACCTGGAAGCTGACATGTAGACCAGGCTGTCCTCAGCTCACAAAAATTCTCCTGCGCCTGGGTCTCCAGAGCTGGGATTAAGGGCATGCACCACCACACTTGACTAAAACAATTTATTTTAACATTATAGTCTTTCACAGTTCTGGCTCAGTACCACCATCGGATCTGGGTGTGATGTGGGTGTCACACATAGACACATAAACACACACACACAGAGAATAGGAATTTTCATAATCACTAAGTGAACAAACCCGGTCTTAGGCATTCCATAGCCAAGGATCCTTACAGTTAAGTTGTGAACATTTTTTTTTTTTTTTTTTACTGTGCAAATGAAATAGTTTTTCAGCCTGCAGCATGTTAGAAATGTAATGGATCTTGGTGGGGCAGGGAGATGAACCAGTACGTGACAGCACTTGAGGTTCAAAGCTATGATGTGGAAAAAATAATGAGTAAAATCCGTTTATTTTGGCAGGCAGGGGTCTCTTTGACACCATGGTTAGTCTCATTTTGAATCCCAGACTGGCCCAGGATGGCTTCAAGCCTACAGTGATTCTCTTGCCTCAGCCACTCCCGTTTCAGGGATTATAGGCCTGAGCCATCATGCTTGGTAAATAATAGAATTCAAGACCAACATGAGTTGAAAGGAGGTAGTAGTTTTGTTGTTTGTTTGTTTTGTTTTGTTTTCATTTGGTATTTGGTTCAACTCCCTTTGAGTTCTCTCTGTGTGTATAGCTTACACAAACTGCATGTCTCTTACCTTATGATCCTTTGCATGCAAACTACTACATGTTTAACCTTCATACCAAACACCATTCATACATGAAAGCTAAGTGTGTTTTCAGCTCGTGCCTACGGTCTGGTGGTTGTGAGTAATTCTGAAATCGAAATGCTACTCTCTAGTTTCCACAGTGCCTTCACTGCCTGATAATCAGTTTTCCCACCCTGACAAACTCAAAAGGATGAGCAAGTCCGTTCCAGCATTTCTTCAAGATGAGGCAAGTTCATGTTTTGAACCTTTGGGGAAATGGAGCCTGATGTATGTTTTTTTTTTTTTTTTATCTTCTACCATTGGGCTGTCTGTACTCGACTGTGGTTTAGACCAGAGAGGTCAGTGGGGCTGGCTCTTGTCTCCCAAGTCAATGGAAGCAGTGTTGTTGATCCAGGGACAGGGCAAGGCATGTCTCATTTCAATCAAACAGTAGTTATCTGGCCAATGAAGTCAGACTGTATAGATTTGGAAATGTGAAACTTTTGTTTCAAAGTAGCTATAAAATAGAACATCTGGGGAGAAACATGCTGCATAAATTAACTATGGATCTGGTTTGTAAAAGCTTGGTCTAGGAGGAGTGGCTACTCCCAAAGCACTTGTTAAAATAACAAGGTAATAACGATACAAACTTTCAAGAGAATCTACCAGGTTCCATGGACTTTACATTTATTATTTCATCTTTGTTCTCCAGTGACCATGGGAGGTAGGCACCTCCATTATCCCCAAATATTACAGGTGAGAAAACAAAACCTATGGAGTTAAGGTAGCCTCGCACAGTCAGACTGGAGACTGGAGACCAGATCTGACTCCCAGGCTGCTGACTCCCAGGCTGCTGAGCGCTATGCCATACCCTATAAGAACACAGCTATGCTCTTACAGTTCATCACATACAGAACATGTACTAGGACTCAATGCTCGTTAATTTCCAAACACCCAGCAACTAAAACAGGTAGATCTAAGACTTTGCCCTGAGGTCTTTTGTCTTAGAAAGATCCCAGTTTGTTGCTGTCACATAGTTAGAAGCCTGTGGTCTGTGGTAAGACACCTCCAGTTCTGGCTATAAAGCTAAATTGCTGTATTACCAGGAACAGAGAAATTCTTTAGTTTCAGTGTGTCTGGTTTTGAGTATCTGTTCTATGAGGTTGTTGGGACTGAGTGAGCTAATGCAGAGAAGACACACAAAATGGCGCCTGGAACATAGTGAACACTCAGTAAAGGTTAGCATCTGTGATTCTAGGTTTTGCCCTGGTTTCTGAGGGGGAAATGAAAGGCTTTATATTCAAGCCAATTTTCTTAGAAGACAGGATATGAGCAATGTTCTGAGTAAGATCTAAAAAACACCCCATTCCCACTGTGTGTACCCTTCTGTCCACTAGGAACTTTGGGTGAATTGCACCTGCAAATATTTGGTCCTTATAGATGTTTAAGAGACCCTTACCGCAGTTTGGGGAAAAAGATCACTCATTTTTGTGGGGAGAACCAACTCTTTGGCTGGATGCCAGCCAGTATAAACTCCACACAATTTCTGTGTGTGGTTTTCGACCTTCTGAGATCTGCTCTGGCTTGGGTGGTCATAGGAGTGAAACATATGATTTGAGAGGTGAATTATACCAGTAATTTTTTTTTTGAAGTTTCTCCTTCAAAAAAAAAAAAAAAAAACCTGCTGCCTCAGCCCCTAGCCGGACATTTGGTTTTGTATATCAGAGACACTGGAATGAAACTGTATCACTTTACCTTTCAAAGCATGTAGCTTGAACTGGATATTAAAGGATTCAGTGATGAAATCAGTTCTTGCTCCTTTGTCAGCTGTCCCTTTGAAACGTAGTCACATTTGTTGAGTGCTAGCTATGTGAAAAATGCTGTTCCAAGTCATCAAGACAGGACTCCATCCTCCCAATAACTTATTACTGATCTGGAATGCTCGGTAGAAGATATAATGTGTTTCTGATAGAGGGGAATGTATTGTGTAGTATGTGGAAAGAAAATGTAACATCAGAGATATTTAAAAGGTATGGATTTTTAAAAAATCGAGACAAGATTGCTTTCCTTTCCATGTAAGTCATTAATTTATTTTCCTTTAACTCCTCCATTAATCTGCATTATAATTGGTATCCAGATAGTGATGTGTAATTGCATGGTCCTGGAATACGCTGGCATGAACTAACTATTCTTCCATAACCTAGGAGCCACTGCACTGTTCCATATGACTTGTAATCCCCAAATGAAATTCGTGATGAATAATAAACTTTATAAGCAAACATTCAGCAAACTTTTAGTATGAATCCAATTGAATTTGTCATTGCTGTTTTTCTTCCTGGTTCCAGGAAGATGTTCTTTGGGACATGTTTAAAATAAGTATTCTATCTCTTTTTAATTTTTTAAAGAAATATGCTGAAATCTAGTGAATGGATAATTTAACATACTTTTCTAAAGCAACAAAAGGATAGGTACAACAGCACTCTAGGCTTACATAAGGGATGCTTTACATTACAAAACACAAATTTTAATTAAAACAGGTTAGACTAGTTTTTGTTATTCCTAGTTCAATAGTATCTTAAGTAAAAATTCTGATTTTTAAGAAAGCCAAAGCTAAAATAAGAATGGAAATAATTAAACAGAGTATTTTATGATTTGATAGTATTTCATGATGTTTTATTTTATGATACATATTTATTATATATGATATATATATATTCTCTAGGAATCACGGATATATTAAAAACGTGACAAGAAAGCTCATAGTAGTGCTGTCTTCCACAGCATCTGCAGGCCACACCGTGGTGAAAAGATCACTACGTTATTCCCTTAAGGCACTGCCCCCTTAGGTGAGGCCCACTGCAGACCAGAACCACTCCATCCCGAATGCTCAGCAATTAGCGCTAGCAGCCATTGCCCTTGGGGAACGTCACAGATCAGTGTGTAACAAGATATCATCCTCTCCTGAACATAGACTCTAGCTCATTCCAAACTTAAAATATATTCTGACCTTGCCTTGTTCCAAATTTAAACATTGTGGATGTGATGTGATGTTTTGTAGAGTGATGACAGAGAAACAGATACAGCATCAGAGAGCAGCTACCAGCTCAGGCGACACAAGAAGAGCCCCAGCTCGTTAACCAATCTTAGCAGCTCCTCTGGCATGACGTCCTTGTCCTCTGTATGTAAACAAAAGCTCCATGTTAATCTCTCTCTGCTGCTCTAAACCCTGCCGTTCTGTGCCACCGCTCACTGTAAAGTGCCCTTTTGTCTTAGCCCTGAAACTCAGTCATTTTCTTTAATTTGCAATTAGCTTCTGGCTAACTATACCTTCCAGTTCTCATAGAAAGTGGGGTTTCATGTACATTATAAATTAAAACAAAAAACAAAAAAAACCTTTTGGATGTGCTTTAAAGTTTTAAATTGGCAACAAGATGATCCACTCAGTTTTTCTGTGCACAAACAAGGTAGCTATTACAGAGCCTGCTTATCTCAGCCATGCCTTTACATACCACTTGCAGGCACAGAGATGAACCTATCTTTTTTAAATGAACCTCTTGGAACTTGGGTTGAGGATGGGACAGTAATTCCTTGCCTTCTGGAAGGACCCAGAAAGGTCTTTTAAATGGAAAGCTCCTGAAGTACAGCTGTTCAGATTTGATGAAAGTGAACATGATTATATGGAATTTGTCTCATAACTCAACGTAGCTCTGTGTGCATGTTAGTATTGAAATATGCATATGGAATGGCATTGTCATAGATTTATTTAAACATTTTTCTATCATCCATACACATTCATAGAGCTCACCAGGTGTGCTAGACAAACGACACCATGCTTAAATTCTTACTAGCCTTGTATTTCTGAAGCCCTTTTAAAAAATCTATTTAGATTGATTTCTACCCCTCCCCTGATAATCTATGCTTTGGGAAGACTTAAAGTTCCCTTCATCAATCATCTATAGTCTACCCTTCCTGAACTCTGAAAGTGCATGGCTCAGCAAGCATTCTCCCAGATTCGGAGGATAAGAAACAAGGTAAAATGCCTTTTCAGTGTCATGGGATTTTAAGCCATGAGTCACTATCGTGTGCCTGGAGTCTCTCTCTCACAGCCTTTTTTTTTTTTTTTTTTTTTAAACATTTTAAACACTGAGCATGGCTAACAGTGAATGCCGCCGAGCATAGAAGCACCCTGTTTTGAAACACACTAGCATCTAAGTAACCTTTAATCGCACGGCTGCCTGTCTTTGAGGAAGAGCTTAGAATAAATCTTAGTCACTCGCATCGTGCCAAATGGCCTGTGTTGGTCTTACCTTCTGTCGTATTAAATTAGCTGCTTCTATACCCGTGCTGGGAAAGTCATGCCAAGCAGGGACTACGGCCGAGACGCTTGCCCTGGGGTGTCAGAAATGAGCCGCAGACAAAACACTGCCTGTTTCTGGTGCCTCCAGGTGAGTGGCAGTGTGATGAGCGTTTACAGCGGAGACTTTGGCAACCTGGAGGTAAAAGGAAGCGTTCAGTTTGCGGTCGACTACGTGGAGTCCCTGAAGGAGCTGCACGTTTTCGTGGCCCAGTGTAAGGACTTAGCAGCCGCGGATGCGAAAAAGCAGCGCTCAGACCCGTAAGTACAGACAGGGGTGGGAGGGTAGGGAGCTCACCGGTTTTTATTTTTTTCCCATCCTTAGTTTTCAGGTAATCTGGCCGGAATCAAGGAATCAAAGTGATCTAAGAGAGGGTTTGTGTATGATTGTGTTTAAAGGGGTCTTTGAAAAGTTGGTTACTTTATAAATCCATACGCCACACATTCAGTTATAAAAAAATACAAAGAAGAACCAAATATTTCAGCTTAGGGGGCTTTGGAGGGCCATCTTGTCCTGCTTTTTTTTTTTTTTTTTTTTTCATTTTCCAGATGAGAGACAAGGATTAGAGACAAGCAGGCCATAAGCATGCAGTCAGAGAGCAGCAAAATCCAGAATAAAGCCAGAACTCTGCTCCTTCTAGAAGCCTTTCAACACTTCTAAAGTTAGAGGCACAAAGAACAGACTTCCTAATGCTCACTGTTGTGAAAATATTCACGACTTAATAATAGGGTAGTTGCCATACTGAAATTATATCCTACAAAGCCAGGTGCAATGGTGCACATCTATAATCCCACCTTCAGGAGGCTGAGGCTGGAGGACGGTGAGTTGGAAGCCAGCTTCTGCTCTACAGGGAGACCCTGTCTCAAAGCAAATGAGCAATCAATGAAGTTAAGTCTTCCCTCCAATGCATGATTGCATTTAAGTTTATTTGAAGGTTGTTACATTTTTCACTTGACCTTTGAAGAAGTCTGATTTGTAACCATTTTTTTTTCTGTATCAGTTCCAGTTCTTTTTTCTTTATTCTTATTTTATTTTATTTTACTTTTTTTTTTTTAAAGCAATGTATGGTTTTACTACAGAGTAGAGTGGATAATCACATTCATTCCAAATATAACTCACTAAAAGTTAGGAAGTGCGCATATCTATCAAATGGTGAAAAGTTCCCCTTTTCTTTCTTTTTGAACATTTATTTTTACTTTTACATTTATTTTACTTTTTGGGTGTTTTGCTTGCATGCGTGTGAATGAGCCAAGTGAGAGCCTGGTGCCTGCAGAGGCCAGAAGAGGGAATCAGATCCCTTAGAACTAATCTGAAAAATGGTTGTGAGCCGCCACGTGGGTGCTGGGAACCAAGCCAAATCCTCTGTGAGGGCCAAAGTGCTCCTAACCACTGAGCCATTTCCCTAGCCCTGTTTCTTATCTTTAAAAATAATTTTTATTTATTCTTTGACAATTTCATATATGCATACAGTGCATTTTCAGCTTATTCTGTCCTCCCCATCCCCTTCTCTTGTCCCTTTCCCACTGCCGCCGGGATCTTTCCTTCTTTATCCCAGCATGTCGCCTTCCTACTTTCATGTGTTTCTTAAAAACAAAACAAAATGTGAGCTTAATTGGGGTTGTTTGCACGTTTATAAACTTTTACCATATTTCATCATGGGTTATTTACCAGTGGCTATGCCCCTGAAGAAAAGTAACTTTTCCTTCCCCATCGTTATCAGTTGCCAATAGCTCCTCAGTTAGGGGTGAGACCTCATGTAGCCCTTCCTCATGCCTATTCTGGGATGTCAATGTTCTCCACAGCTGCTGTGAGTTCATGAGCGTAATCCCATGTCACGTCCAGGCAAGTGTTTCACAGCACTCTTCTTCGTCCTCCAGCTCTTATATTCTTTCTGCCCTTCTTCCCTCAATGTTCCCTGAGCTTGGGGTAGGGGTGGGGGTGGGGCGAGGTCATTAGTATAGATGACCTGTTTAGGCAGGAAACCTCAAAAGTCACTTGTTCCCAGCATCTTGATCACTTATAAGTCTCTGCGATAATTCCCACTGCGAAAAGAAGCTTCTCTGACCAAGACTAAGGGCAGCTCGGTCCGTGGATATAAACACAAGTATTTAGAAGGCAGTTTGATAACATGCTCCTTTAGCGAAATGACTATGGTAAGTGCCCCTGTGACTGCCCCCACACGGGCCTACAGCACCCGGTCCTGAATTACGTGCTGTGGAACAGACCTCCACTCCCGTCAGAAAGTGGTTGGTCACCATTATAAAATTGATGGCACTATTGCATCAGTGGGCCGGTTCTGCCTCGTAGGTCAGTATTGTATCATGCAGGGTATACTACTGGTAAGATAACTGACGACTTTTTTCTCCTGGTGGCTTGCATGGCACCTTCCAACCCTGGGAAAGCCAGCCCGCAGAGTAAACTTCCAGGTCTCCTTCAGCTTTGTTACCCTGTGCCACCAAAGTGTGGGGTGACTTCAGGCAGTCAGGTCTTCGTATATAGTTCTAGTGGCCATCCAAAAACAATGGTAGGAGCCCGTATCATTCAGAGGTGTGGCTCTGGAACCTCCCTGTCCAATTTATATCATTCACATCTGGCAGAGGGATTTTTCACTTAATAACTTGTGGCTTCTAGAGGTTGGGGTATCGTTAACCCATGGGGCATCATCGAACTCCCTTTAAGTTTTCCTTTAAAATAATTTTACAAAGCAGTGGATATTCATAAGGCTTTCCATAGCCACAAAACTTTTCACACACCCCTAATTTTGGTTAGCCCTCTCCCCACTCTGTCCTCTCTCTCTCTTCTTTCTTTCTCTGTACGTGTGTGTGTGTTGTATATAAATGTGTGTGAGTGTATGCGCACTAATGCCAGAGCATACAGGTGGTGGTCGGAGGGGAAACCTGATGATTTTGAGGAATCTGTTTTCTCCTTCCACCTTGTTTTGAGGCAGGGTCTTTCTTGTTGATTCTGCTGCTTCACACATACTCCAGGGAAAGTGGCCTGTGAGTTCCCAGAGGATTCTCCTGTCTCTCCCTCCCAAATAATTTCGGAAGTGCTGGGATTATAGACAGATACTCACTGTCCAATTCAGCTTTTATGTAACTTCTGGGGAGCCAAATTCAGGTCATCAGGTTTACAACAGAACAACTTCCTTGGACCTCCCCTTTCTGACCCCCCCACCACACACACAGCAGAGCTTCATTGACATCCTCTGTTGGTTTTATAACAAATCACAATCACCAAAGCTTTTTCTCAACAGAAAACAAAAGAATTAAGCATTATACTAGAAGTTGTTAGGAAACGTAAGAATGTTGGGAAACGTATGCCTGTGCGCCTGTGGAGGTTACACTCAGGTTCACAAATCACACCACGAGATCGGTTCCACGTGGGAGGCTTATTAGGGGAAGGGGGGTTGCAGAGAGAGAGAAAGAGAGAGTAAGAGTAAGAGAGGAAGGGGAGGGCCCCAGGAGTTCTTATAGGGTGACCCAGGGCATGTGCAGGTAATTCCAGGTGGTCAGGGTGTCTTCACAAATGCCTGATAACCGGTTTGTCAGGTCCCTTGGGGCTGGCCCTAGAAGTGCCTGCTTACTGATCCCAACAGAAGTCAGTTGCCTACTTCCCCTCACACACCACTGGGAAAGCCAATGGAAAATAATAAATTCTGGGCCGGAAAGATGGCTCAGAGGTTAAGAGCACTGGCTGTTCTACCAGAGGTCCTGAGTTCAATTCCCAGTGACCACATGGTGGCTCATAACCATCTAGAATGAGATCTGGTACCCTCCTCTGGCATGCAGGCATACATGTAAGCAAAACATAGTATTCATAATAAATAGATAGATAGATAGATAGATAGATAGATAGATAGATAGATAGATAGAGATAGAGAGATAGATAGATAGATAAATAAATATTTTCTGGGTCGTGGCGGCACACACCAGTATTCCCAGCACTCAGGGAGGCAGAGGCAGGTGAATCTCTGTGAATTTGAGACCAGCCTGGTCTACAAAGCGAGTCCAGGACACTCACGGCTACACAGAGAAACCCTGTCTCAAAATCCAAAACAAACAAACAAAAGGAAAAAACAAACAAACAAACAAAATTAATTGAAGACTGGGGTGGTGGCTCATACCTATAATCCAAGCACTTAAGAAATATATAGAAGAGTTTGAAGTCTCTTCAGTTTGAGGCCTGTTTGAGCTATATTAAGCAGCCTAAATGTAAAGTTAAAAAATAAATTTCCACTTAAAAGTTTTAAAACAACATTAAATGATCCATTCTACTAAAAATCTCTTAATCCAGTTGAACATTTAAAAATATAACTGTGTAGACAGGAACGTTTCTTTCTTACTGCTTTATCAGCACTACAACATAGTTTTTGCTCCAGTTTTCGATGTATTTTAAAAGGTAGATGTGAAAAACATCACGTTTATCTTCTCTGATTTTCATGTCTACCTGCATTTCCTTTTCAGATATGTAAAGACCTATCTGTTACCAGACAAAGGCAAAATGGGCAAGAAGAAAACACTCGTGGTGAAGAAGACCCTGAATCCTGTGTACAACGAGATATTACGGGTATTTCTAAATTCTGTCCAGGGATAAAGCTTTGGTGGCGACCTGAGCATTGAAATAGCCATGCCTGCTTGGATGGGGTCTGTACTGAAAATATGAGCACCCAGGCTCAACTCTCATCATCTTTGTTCCAGTCCCAGCGTGTTCCTTTCAGCAACTCAGCACAAGTTCATCTTCTCATACTCCCACATTTCCTGTTCCTTCAGGCTGGAAGAGATTTCTTCCCAAGTCTTCCTTTACTGTATCTTAAGCTTCTCTTAAATCCTTCTCCCTTGGCAAGTGGAATTTCTCTGGTGTCAACTGCCTCCATAAGCTTGCTTATTCTCATAGGCTAGACCAACACTCAGTCCTTGAGCCTCGACACGAAGTGTCAAGTTCCCCGAGAGCAAGGGCTAATCCTATGAGGCATGTAGACTGTGAATCTTTGGGCAAATAACTCTAGTGCACCTTGGATCAGAGAAATGAGGATAATGGTAATTATTTTGAGCCTGTAAAGGGGAAATAATGATACTCACCTACCCCCTTTCACAAATCACAGAGTAGACATTAAATGAGTTTAATGCCCCCACACACTGATATGCTGCGCTGTGTTTAGGGAAGGGGATGTTACAAAAAATGTGGAAAGATGGATGCACATGGGCTGAACATGGGCAAGTTGGCTAGCTCATATACCTACATTCTTTTTCTGCCTGCACTCGAGGTCATGTGACAGCCATCATGATTAACAAATCATATCAAGGTGAAAATAAAAGGTGTTTGCTCATTATCTGTTTCTGAAAACTATTTGATAATCCCCCAGGAAAAGTGGAAGAAGCAGTGAAGTAACCCGGTCAGTCAGCCATGGCTGAATTAGCCATTGTGGATTCATGACATGTCCCAGGACCCTAGCTATTTCTGGATCAGCTGCTTCAACACTGTACTCAGGAAAATCCAGCTAATTTAAATTCAGGGAGTGGTAGGTCTGACATAACCAAATGGACCTTGAAGTAATAAGTCACAAAGCCAAATGGAGAGTATTTTTAGATTGGCAGTACTATTATTCCTTCCATGATTATATATAATCAAGGATTGACTTAATTTGAGATGAAAAACTGTTAGGGCACTAAGTCATTTCTACCTAACTGCATGAGGCTGGCAAAACAAATTTTCTT
>NW_026596046.1:25829781-25866902 GCF_907164565.1 Psammomys obesus
AAGTCATTTCTACCTAACTGCATGAGGCTGGCAAAACAAATTTTCTTTTTTAAGAAAAAAAAATTTTTTTTTAACCTGATAATTCAGGAGGTCTGTTTGTTGGGCCATTTAGTGTATGGAGGCTGTACCTTGTGCTTGATTTTTCTGTGAACTTGAAACTGTTTTCAGTAATGAAGTCTAGCTGGGCATGGATATAACCTGAGTATGTGGAGTGGAGGTAAGAGAAATGCAATGCTATTTTTGCCTACATAGAAAGTTGTGTATAGCAAGGTCTTGAATGATATCTTTAAAAAAAAAAAAAAAAAAGGAAAAAAAGTAAAGACCTTGACTTAGGTAGAAAAACAGAACAAGATTCGAGTTGTGTTTTTAGATTGAACCTGACTGTATGCTCTTATCTAGTGTAAAAGCCTCCAGCACAGGTTGAATAATGGACTTTGGTTTTTAGAATGTTATTTCCAGCTGTGATACCTGAGCCAAGGTTTGCCTTTTCCAGCAGAGGGGAAGGCATCCGCTTTCGTAAAAGATGAAGTTTTTAGCTCTTTGAAATCAGACACGTAGAGTAATATGCCTTTGCAAGCCGTTTGAGACCCGAAACCAAACAGATGAGAAATTCAGATCCACACAGCTGACTTTTCATCTCTGTCAGAACGTTGGCATCAGGTAGTGGTAGTCATCGTTTTAATTTTCTTTTCTTCTCCTCAGTATAAAATCGAAAGGCAGCTCTTAAGGACGCAGAAGTTGAACCTGTCCGTTTGGCACCGAGATACGTTCAAGCGCAACAGCTTTCTGGGGGAGGTGGAACTTGACTTGGAATCATGGGATTGGGAGAGCAAACAGAACAGAGAGCTGAAATGGTACCCGCTGAAGAGGAAGGTGGGTTCAGATTTTTTCTTTGTGTGGTGGCTTGGTGCGGGATCTGGCACACAGGGAAAAGCCTGGCTGTGTTTATGACACGGTGCCAGTGTGGAACTTGGGATCATTTGAAGCTGCGATTGAACTTACGTTATACATTTGGTAAAAGAGAGTTTTTAAAAAATGTACGGAGAACTCAAATCATTCAATGCGAATAAATGCTTGACTTCAGTCTCAAGGTCATTCAAGCGTTGCAGTCCTTTGAAATCGGAGATAGACTTTTAGCCTACTTTATGGTCAGATTGTCCCTTAAAGGAGCATGTGCCTTGTTCTGTTTAGAGACAGCATCTCAATACTTATCCAAGGCTTGCCTGGAACTTGCCCTTTAGCCTAAGAGAGCCTCAAATTCATGATCCTCCCAGCTTAGCCCCGACTTGATACCATTATGGGCCTGCTCCACCGTATTCAACTCCCAATATTCGTTCTGACTGAATTAATCTATTTGTACTTAATATAATTATTGACATGTTTGGATAAAAATCTAATGTCTTGATATTTGTATTATTTTTATTTCTATAATTGCTTCTTTGATACTTAACCAATTATCTTATAAACCTCTTTTCTATTAACACAGAAGCCATAGTCTCTTTTTTATTTATTTTCATTAGCAATATTTATTTTTGAATTAGAAGTACCTACCAGGGTTGGAGCTTCAGCTCAGTGGTACAGCTCTTGCCTAGCATGCACAAGGCCCCAGTTTGATCCCCAGCACAGGAATGCAAATGTGTCTAATCCAGATTAGGGCTTCTCACATCCAGACCACAGGAAGAATCAAAAGCACTTTACTCCACTTAACTCATATCCTCATCTTTTCTGGTATCTACAGTCACATTGTAATCACCTGTGTATTTAAACTCCCACATGGTAACGATTTAGCTCAGAAGCTTTCATTTAGGTCTGAGCGTGTTTACTTCCTGTTTCTGCTTACTGCTTCACCATGTCTTCCACCCAAGTCCTCACAAAGCCCCATTCTAACTGGCTTCCGAGATCTGATGAGATTGGACACATTCTGGGTGGAATGGCCGTAGACCCCTTCCTGTATCTTTCCGTGGATACTTTTTGTTCCAGAGGCTTCCCTTGACTTTTGCTTCCCGTGGTTATCGACTGGCAAGCCAATAAGCCTTTCTGGCTTTCCTTGCTTCATGATATCCTTTTCACATTTATCTCTGGAGGATATTTTTGTTCAGTTGTGAGGTTGAAAATGATCCTGTAAACACTTTAAAAATGTCATTCTGTTGTAGCTTGGCTTCTGTAATTTATATTGGAAAGCTGCCTATTTTTTTTTTAACCTTTAGAAAGTTTTGTCTTTGTTTTTTTCTTTCAGATTTGAGGCCATTTTGTCTCTTGACTTTTGGCAACTTTATTATAGTGAGCATTAGTGTCGTTTTCACTCTTTTCTCCATCTGGGGTTCACTGAGCTTCCTGCAGGAACTTGGACAGAACCAGACTTGAAGCAGAAACCAGGGAGAAATGCTGCTTAAGCCCTGGCTTGCTCCTCCAGGGCCGTTACTAGCACACCTAGCCTGCAGATAGTACCACCCACGAGAGCTGGGCCCTCCTATAGCAGTCATCGATCAAAAATAAACAGATAAACAACCCTCACATATGTGGGCACAGGACAGTCCATTCAAGGCAATTCTTAGCTGGAGCCGCCCCTTTCCCAAGTGATTCTAGGTCTGTGTCCATCTGACAATAAAGGGCAAGCAGCATCCATCCTTGGCTTCTACTTCAAGTTCCCACTCTGCTGAAGTCCCTATGCTGCCTTGACTTTCCTCGATGATGGACCACACCTGTAAAAGGAAATAAAACCTCTCACCACCAAGCTGCTTTTCAGAGTGTTTTACTAGAGCAGGAAAACCACACACACACACAAGCAGCGTCCACAGAATATTTTCTGAGTATGTTTCGAGGTCGTCAGAGACAGGTAACATTTTTTTCTTAGTTATAAAAAATAATTGGGAAGCTTGGATGCAGAGGAATAGCTGAATTTGGAGCATATAAGTGATCCGTGTTCCCAGAAATGGGACAGACATGTGCTGTGGCAGAGTATTCACTAACAGAACAGAGAAACATCTATTTCTTACAGCTGCTAACATTCCTTTATTTTTCAGACAGCACCAGTTGCACTTGAGACAGAAAACAGAGGTGAAATGAAGCTAGCCCTCCAGTATGTTCCAGAGCCAAGCCCTGGTATGAAATGACTGTGTCTTTAGATCCAAACCCTCTACTTATCTCTTTGCCTTCCAGAGATAACTTGTGTTCTGTTACATTTTCAAAGATGAATAATTATATAGACCAAAGGAGTCAATTCAGTTATAAACTAAAAAAAAAAAAATCATTATTTTTCTTATGGTAGGAAATACACAATCCCTATGTCTTGATCATTTAGTGATATGAGTTACATTTACACTGCGATAGAGCAGATTCCCAGAGCTTTGCTCATCTTGCCCCATTAAGCAGCACTATACCCATTAAATAGAAGCTCCTGTTTCCCCACCCCAGAGCTTAAAATATACCAACACTTCCCATTTCTATGAGGAAATTTTTTGTTTTCCCAGCCCTTATATTGTCCTTTGTTTTGCCTTCCACTTGGTCCCTAAAAATGTTCGTGTTTGTACTGTGTAAATGGGCTTTGCTGTAGTGAGAATCTGGGCCTATTGACAATACTGTGATAAGGAAGAAACTTGAGTGTTTTTTTTCCAGGTGGGAATTAAAAGGATTCATAGAAAGTCCCCAAGACATAGGAGCTCCTTGATCCTCCTTTCTTAGTCTCATTAGAAGATAAAGCTTTCTTTCTGTCTTGATTCCTGATCACAGCCTGGACACTGGAGCCTTAGGTCTCCAGCCAGTTCAACAAGCCCAAAAAACTGGCAGGAAATGCTTGTCAGACCCTGCCAACATCTCATTTCCCAGGCAGATTGCCCTTGAGAAATATTGTACTTGAAGTCAGTAGCTGCAAAACTCACATGTTCAGTAACCAAGCCGAGAAGCTACCGAGGAAAAGAATGATGGCTGGGGAAGGCACAGGTTGAATGAGTAAAAGACATTCTACACTAAAGAAGAAGAGGAGGAGGAGCAGGAGGAGGAGGAGGAGGAAGAAAAAGAGGAAGAGGAAGAGACAAACTATATCTTTAAGCCAAACTGCAGCCCAAGCATTGTCCTATAACTTGTAGATCTTTTTGCATATAACTTTGTGTCCTGTCACTTGAGGTCAATATGCACAGAAGTGTCATTTCTGCTTTTCCCCGCTGTGACTCGGTGGTGAGGGCTGAGGGAATTATCTGTTGCTATGTTCCTTCCTCTTCTGAGTTTTTACTCCCATAGATACTTCTCCCTACATTTTTCTTCTCTTCTTCAACCTAAGTCTTAGATGGGAGACTCAGCTCCACAAAGCTTTTCCTGACTAAGGTAGCACTCACTGAGCACATCATTTTCTAGAGCACTGTGGTAAATAGCTTGACATTTACACTGTTTCATTTTTTGTGCTTTTATTTGAATTAATTATATTTAAATTCATTTCTCCTGTATAACCATATAAATTCCCAACCATCATCTTTGTATTCCTTGTATATGTATGTATGTGTGTATCTACACACACACACTCTCTCTCTCCTAAGTGTGAGGATTTTATAGATATGGCTATAGATCAGTGAGTGTGGTTTAGTTGACTGGACTAAGCCACCCAGAAAAATCTGATAGTGTTCCTCTGTTTATGTGCAAGCAGTCTAGCAGCAACTTCAGATTAAACCAACTTCCTGGAAATTATCTATGGTACTAACAATCATGCATGTATAGTCAACAACCCTGTTACACGTGTAAGGAGATTTAACATGGGGGAGGGGCTATAAAAAGAAGCCAGTATCTTAGTTTAGTTACTTTACATTCAAAGCTGCCTTTAAAATTTCTTACAGTTCACCAGTTCTCACTGGCAATTGTATTTGATGAGGTTATTCATTGTCTTGAGAAGTGTCGAATGTAACTGTAAACAGATGAACCATCCCCTCCATGTCTGACCAAGTGATAGCACCAAAGAAGCGCAAACCCTCTGTACCTGGAAGCAGTATGAATGCTCCCACTCTCCCGAATTCTTTTTTTCGGTTTTTAATTAGTTCTTTGAGAATTTTATGACGTGTGACTGGAACACATTCACCTTTCTCCCAGCTCCCCCCAGAGCCACCCTCCGAGTTCCTACCAAACCTCTTTGTGTCCTTACTTTTCTTCTTTTCCCCTCATGTACAATGTGTGCTGTCCACATACTCTTCCTGGCTGCGTGGCCTTCTAACCTCCACAGCGTGGTCAACCCAGCAGAGCCACATCCTTAAGAGCGACTCTCCCTCCATGAGCACCTTTCTCTTGCCACTAGCTCCTATATTTATAGAGCTAGCCAGCTTTGGGACCTTCAGAGTAAGAAGCACACAGCTGGACGTCCATAAGCTTAATCAACTTAACGCCGTCACACACTAGCTTGCTTCCTTGTGCTGCTCTGCATGCAAGGTGACATCTTTTCCAACACACTGATTTTCCTTGTTCAATTCCAGGCAAAAAGCCTCCTACAACCGGAGAAGTCCACATCTGGGTGAAGGAATGCCTTGACCTCCCACTGCTGAGGGGGAGCCACCTAAATTCTTTCGTTAAATGGTAACATTCATGACTTGACTTTGTTTAGCTCACCTGTGGCCTTGTCTTTGCTGGCTGGTGCCAATTCTCTGTATCAGTGATGCTGACACTCGTCGGTTATAGAGTATTAGAGACATCAAACTGTATGGCATCAACTCCCAAAGCTTTATTTGGTTTTAAAATCAAACCTAAAGAAATCATGTCTCCAAATGAAGCTAGATATTTCAAACTTCTATGTAGAATGTCTTATGAGGTACCTCTGTTGCTAAGGGAATTTCTAGTACAAAATAGCTGTTTTGGTTAGGGTTTCTATTGCTGAGACAAAACACTGTGACCAGAAAGCAAGTTGGGGATCAAAGGGGGTTTATTTGGCTTACATTTTTATGTTCCTGTTCATCATCGAAGGAAGTGAGGACAGGAACAGAGGCAGGGCGGAAACGTGGAGGCATGAGCTGATGCCGAGGCCATGGTTGGGTGCTGCTTAATGCCTCGCTCCTCATGGCTTACTCAGCTTGCTTTCTGACAGAACCCAGTGCCACAAACCCACGGATAGCGCTGCCCACAATGGACAGGGCCTTCTCGCATCAATCACTAACAAAGACAGTGCCTTACAGCTGGATCTCCTGGAGGCATTTTCTCAGCTGAGGATCCCTCCTTTCAGATGACTCTAGCTTGTGTCAAGTTGACATAAGATTAGCCAGCACCAAAATGTTAATGCTGATGACACACTATGTGGCTCCTTATTGAACCAGGGAGGGTTTCTGTTTACCAAGTTTGTTTTTGTTTGTGTGTTTTGTTTTTTGCCTATTTGCATCAGATTGCACTTAATTTTGAGAGTGATTTGGCAAAGAAAGTCCCAACCAGGAGTTAGCGCCTAAGACACTTTGAGCTTCCAGACAGCAAGCTTTCCTCTCCGTTGTACATATAAAATGATTGACATCTAGTAAACAATGGCTAAGTGGATACTGGTGCAGCCTCCGAGCTCCAATTTTACCCATAGAGCTGCTACTAGAAGATAAGTCATACTATGTAGGACAATGTGACACAGATTTGAGCGTCTATCACATGGCATTGTTTCTTACACACACACACACACACACACACACACACACACACACACACATGGACTAGCTGTTATCTGATAAGGTGATTCAGTTCCGGCCAGCCTCTTACATTTTCAGACTTTCTTGTCTCTATGAGGGGCACGCTAAGTTAGGGTTCACTTAATTGTTACCACGAATGAGACACCTGTGGTTGCAAAATTGTCAAATTATTTATTTTCAAAGTCAAATCTAGCCCAATGGAGGGATTTCTCTTTTTTCAATTTTGTATGACAATAATTCCTTAGATTGACAATCAGGAATACACTGAAGTTCTGATTTTTTAAATCATTGATTTCAGGAAACATTAACCAACAAGGCTCAAATCACAACAAAACTTCTAACATATAATAATTATTTTGGGGGCATATGAATTTTACCATTATGATCACATGGCATATTTTCTATATTTAATCTATTTTTCTTATTACTGATATTTATTATACTGATAGGTTAACCTGCACAAATTATCTTTTATATTTATAGGGTACACCATGATTTTTTTTTTACATTTTAATTATCCCCCAATCAACATATATTCATTGCACACAGTGCTAGATTATATAAGGACATTTTCATACAAGTATACAATGTACTTTCGTCTTTCCCTCCCTCTCAACTCTCCCTTTTTCTGTTTATTCCTTTATTTTATAGACATTTATGCTTTTATTTTTACCTCTCTCCCTACCACTATATGTGATAGTTTGTGTCTGAGTCTGACAATTCATTTGGCATGACTATCTCCAGTTCATCTGTGCTAAATTCCAAGAGAGTTTGTTAAAGTTAATTTTATAAAACTGTGTTTCTCGGTTTCTCCCATAATCCTATCACACCAATAATTGAGACTCTTCTATATTAGTTTAATAAGTTTCACAACACAACAACTGAGCAGTTATTAATCTATTCTTAAACTTCTAAGCTAATTTTGCTTCCTCCCAGCCTACATCCTCGAGATACTTGCACTTTGTAGCTCTCCTGCCCCAGCTCCCCTTTCTGACATCTCCTGGACACCTCTAACAGCTGAATCCCCTACTTCCTCCTCTAACTCCTCCTCCCCTGGCTGGCAGGAAGTCCAGCCCTATTCTCTCCCCTGCTCTGTGACTGGCTGTAAACTGCATTATTGGCATATCGGGGGACAATTGGGGAGCAGTGTTTATACAACATCGAGACAGGAGAGTCTCAGAACAAGCATTGCACACAGATGTGGGGGTATAAAAATGAGCATTTGAATTACACAGTAACCTATGTCTACAACAATCCTCTAGAAATCCCACCACATTAGTAATTACTATCAACTGAATCGTGTGTGTTGCATGCTACTAAATTCTAATGCGAATCTTAGACAGTCAACATCACCATTCCCACTTTGTACTAAGGAAGCAAGTGTCTGAGGAGCTGAGTGACTTTCCTGGAATTTATAGTCATTAAGTCTCAGAGTCGGGCTGCAAATCCAGTTGGCTGTTTCTGTGCCCACTCTTTCCAGCACCACCATGCATCTTTCCCTGACTTTTACTAAACTACCAGCTGGGTGTCTCCAACATGCTCTGTGGTGTGCATGTGTGTGTGTGTGAGTATATGTGTCTGTCTGTCTGTGTTACGTGATGCATGTCAAAGCCAGAGGACTGCAGTCCATTTCCCTTGAGACACGGTCTCTCATTGGCCTGGCACTCAGCAATTAGGCTATTTTGTGTGGCTACGGAGATTCGGGAATTCTTCCGTTTCTGTCTGATCCCCAGTACTTGGATTAGACGAGCACACCACCCTGGTCAGCTTTTTGGTGTGGAGTCTGGTGATAGAACTCAGGTCCTCATGCTTCCCAAAGCACTTCTCTGACAGAGCTGTCTTCCTAGCAGGGCTTTATTTGTTTGTTTTTTGTTTTTCTTTTAAAGACTCAATTCAACCTTCCTACCTCAGCCTGATGGGTGCTTGGATGATAGGTGTGAGGCACCATACTTGGTTTCCATACTTTCCCCCTCCATTGCCTAGCTGATAGCTGTGCTGAGGTGTGTCGACAGCGTAAATGTTCACTTTCTTAACTAAAACCCCCTCACATTACTTTCTCTTTTTATAGTACCATCCTTCCAGATACCAGTAGGAAAAGTCGCCAGAAGACTAGAGCTGTAGGGAAAACCACCAACCCCGTCTTCAATCATACCATGGTGTACGACGGGTTTAGGCCTGAAGATCTGACAGAAGCCTGTGTAGAACTCACAGTCTGGGACCATTATAAACTAACCAACCAGTTTCTGGGAGGGCTCCGGATCGGCTTTGGAACAGGTGACATTTGTTACAAGTTTAATTCTCTATGAGCCAAACTCCCCAGGAGATACTGAAGTCCGGGGGGGGGGGGGGAATGCAACCATTGAGAGAAAGGCCATTAGCGTTCCAAGGGTTCTGGGTTAGAAGGACCAGCAGAGCTCAGGGTCTGTCCTTGCAGAACTTAAGCTTCCGCTGGAAGGTTCCAAAATCAGACTTTGAAAGTTCTGACTTCATGGACAAATACTCTTACCTGGTGCCGCTAATGAGCTCTGTGCAGCATGTCCAAGCAGTCTGCGTGCGTCTCTCTGAGTGCCCGGCTCAAGAGAGTTAAACAATGACAACCTTTCTGAAGATGCCAACCTTTCAGAAGATGGTTGAGCGAGCCAGGAAGGTTCGTGTCTTCCCACATGTAACACTTATGGCCACAGGTCTCCCTTGAACAATTGTAGTGACTACCATTTCATTACTGTGTTACATGTTTTATTTACATTAATACATTTATTTTTTAATAACAGTTCCACAAGGCAATTAGTAATAGTCCCAAGAGAACCAACATTGCATAATAACAACACGATAATAAATAAATAATGGTTAATGACAGAAGCAAACTATAAAGTTGACCCTTTCAGGTAAAAAAAACTTTAGTATTCCTAAGGGTTCCTCTAGTGTCATCTCTAACTCAATACATAATTCACCAAATTCCTATATGCCCCTAAAAAATTATTGTCCAGCTTTCACATTTGTGTGAAGATCAGTCATGTGGGAGTCATGACGATTAAGAAAATGAAGCCACTTGGGTAGGAAACAGTTCTTCCTTAAGCCCCGGATGTGCTTTCCAGCCATATGCGAACTCTCCCTTGTCTTCCAAGCTGGTTATAATTAGGGGATGACTAACCCCCCTTTCCTCGCCTGCCTAGTGGAAACGTAAATGAAAATGTGAAACTTTCTTTCAGGCAAAAGCTATGGGACTGAAGTAGAGTGGATGGATTCTACCTCTGAGGAAGTTGCTCTCTGGGAGAAGATGGTCAATTCTCCCAACACTTGGGTTGAAGCAACATTACCCCTCAGGATGCTTCTGATTGCCAAGATTTCCAAGTGAGCCTCGTCGGCCCGTTCCACCACCGGTCACTCCCGAGGTGGATCTGAGCTTGAGAGTCCTGACTGCTTGGACAAATGTCCCCTGCTGTCACTAGTGACTACTCAGCATGCATGCCCAAGTTAATCTGTATGCATTTATTTCTTCGACTGCACGGCTCAAGAGAGTTAAACAGGGACAAGAGGTATGCCCAGTAAGATGTGCAATACCACCCTTCCAGAAGATTGTTGAACAGGCTAGGAAAACGGAGCCGTTGCTGCCACACCAAAGAAACATGCTTCACGCCACGAACGTGTGTTGCTGTTCAGGCCTGCCATTCAGTTAAAATGTTCGCCGGGCGTCTAAATAGGAAGGTTGCTGGCCAAGTGACGACCCGGATGGCTTGGAGAGAGAACAGCAGCAGTGATGACGGACAACTACATAATACGACAACTACTTACTTGGTAACCTCTAATAGAACATCGAATTCCATCCTAGGGCAGTAAGACTGACTTCACTGCCCATAAATCTGCCTTGGGAACACCCCGCCCCCTCGCCAGCCCACCGTCTCCGTCTCAAATGGACTTTGGTGCCACCTACTGGCTGCATGTGGAATTCAGCTCTTGGCTTATTTTTGCTTAATTTGTGCTAAAATGGATGATGGCAAGTCTGTATTTTATAAGAGTTTGCTAAAACATTGCACATAATTGATGTTTTTCTTATAATTTTAGTGTGTGGAAACAGCATAAAATTAGTCACCAATATGCTTTGCTGCAAAGATTTAATTAGCATATAAATTGTTCAATTTAATTGTACTTCCTATGTATGATTTTCATAAGTATTTTGTAAAAACACTTATAATAAATTATCATGATTTAAATTGTACTGTGGGCTAGCCTGACTTCTTAGATTAAAAAATACATTGCATTATGAATCCTAATATATAAATTCTCTAATATTGCTAATTTCTTTAGGGTCTTCAATGCAACTCTAGGCATTGTTTCATCAAACTGAACATCTTTGCTTATTATAAAAAGCAAGACTTTTATTTTAAAAATACTTGTTGAGAAGCTTGAAAATAAGTCAGCATTAATTGCCAAAGGTAAGGTAATGTTTCTTCTTAATAATTTCCACGGAGACTTCTTTGGGCCAGTTTTGATACATGAAACATTACTCTACCTTAAGACCCCAAACACCATTTTGATTTCTCAAAACAATCTCTGGTTTAATGTAGATTTAAGGAGGTCTGGATAATGAATGAACAGAAATCTTATAAAGTTGCATCATACACGTCATCAAAACCGAGAAGGAAAACGCGGTTCTTACCTATAACCCTTGATTTAGGAGACTGAGGCAGGAGTAATGTTGTAAGTTTGAGGCCAGCCGGCGCTACATGGTGAGACTGGTCCAAAACAAAGCAGCAGAACAAAACACAAACAAATTAAATAAATTTAAAAGCCTACCAGGTTTTTTGCCTCTTTTCCCAAACAAATACTGTAGCCCTGAGTCCGCTAGTTAGTGAGCTAACAGAGCCGCTGGCCGGATGGTGTGCTAGAATACAGTGTCACTGCAAGCCCTGCCCTGATTGGGCCACAGTCACAGTGTGGTCACTTCCCAGCATCCCTTCATCTCTGAAGCGCTAAAGAAATCAGCTGTGCTCACCCAACCCCAGCCAGGTCTACCTGCCTCCTCCCATCCCCACAACCCTTACCTTCAAGGTAGGAGTATGGGCAATAAAACCTCCCAGCCTCCACAAGGAGATGCAGAGCGATGGGATTTTGTTTTGTTTTACTCTGCTTGTGCCTATGCGACTTTTACACAAAGACCTTCCTGAAGTTCAAAGCATATTTTTAATCTAGAGACGTGCTGCAAAGGCTTTCTGAATATATCAAGGATTTTTTTTTTCTTTTGCAGTTTTCTCAAGTATTACACTAGCATTTTAAATATGTATCCTCACTGCTTATTTAGTCATGTGTCCAGTTAATTCATTTGTCATATTTCTTACAAAGCATACACTAGTTATGCACAGAGTAGGAGTGATAGAGTTGATCACTGGTGTTTCCCGTTGAATCACAGTGTACGTAGGTAAGCAAGTCTTCACTTGTGGTTTTAAAAAAAAAAAGAATCCGAGGCGAAAAGGTTGGCTAGTGTCCTAGGTACTCCATTTATATCTTCACCTATTTTCTTTTTGTGTTGATTCATTCTTTTTAATTGTGTTCTATTTTTTATGAGGTCATTTCAACAAAATTCACCCTCTTCTATCCCTCCAGCTCTTTCCAGACATCCATGACTCACTCCATCTCCATTTGACCTTCTGGTTCTATTTAATTAACCACTTGGTCTAGTTAGTACTGCCAGTTTGTGAGTAGAAGTAGGGCCATCAGCTGGAGAATGGGCAACCTAACCAAGGGTGGCATCTATGAATAAAACCGTTGTTCCCTCCCCATCCCCAGTAGCCATCAGCTGCCAGTAACTCCTCATGTATCACACTCTTTTGTGTGATAAAACTAGCCCTGAGGAGATTCAACACACACACACACACACACACACACACACACACACACACACACACACCTTCAAACCCCAGAAAGGGATCCCATGACAAACCAAAGTATGGATACCACCAAAGTCTAGTGTGGTGAACCAATGAGTTTTATTGGGGTTCCTTACCAGAGTATGGGTGAGGGGTTGCTTAACAGGAGCAGAAATGACTCAAAGATGGCTGCATCATCAAGGCCCACTCAAGCATGGGTGACAGAGCCCAAAAGCATGGATCCTAGAGCACACTGCACAGCCATGTAGGCAGCTCAGCAGGTTGGAGAATACACTTTTCAGCTATCTCAGTTGGTCTAAATGTCTTCCAGGCAGGTGGAGTGGTTTCTGCTTCTTCAAGGTAGCTTGTTTGGTCCTGGTCTCCTCTGCAGCTCGACTGAGCTGAAAATCTTCTGTACAGTTTAGCTCTGTTAGTCTGAGAGTGACTTTCAGCTTTTATCATTTACTCTGGTAGAGAGGGGCCTAGTAGGTCTGATCAGTTTCAGGGACTTCCTGAAGCTGTTCTGAGTTGTTTCCTTTCCTGGTTAAAACTTCCTTGTAGAATGGAATGTTTCAATCTCAGAGTAAACTGTTATACAACACATCCATGTGAAATTTTTGACGAACTTGATCTGCAGGAGTTTTGTGCACGCCCCCATGACTGTGTAACATCATTTCCAGAAGGGGCCCCTGGGTGTCCAGGAAATACTTTTGTAAACCTCTAGCTCTCATTAATCCTTCCACTCCTTCTTCTACAAAGGGACCCTGAGCTCTGTGTGGAGAGGGGAACGGGGAACTGGTAATACAGATGCTCCATTTAAAGCCGAGAACCCTAGTCTTTTATTCTTTGCACTATGACCAGTTGTGACTCTCTGTTTTTAATCATCATCCGTTGCTAAAATCAGCTTCTCTGCTGAGGGTTGAGAGCTGCACTAATGTATACATAAAAAGGTAAGTGTTTAGATGAAGTTAGATCTATGTTCATTTAACGAGACAGTAGTAATAGATTCTTTCCTTGGGCCTGTTACCTACCAAGGGTTCTTGACCCAGGTAAGAGTACCAGATAATGAGTTCCACTTTGAGAAACATGTCTTAAACTGAATGAAAAAAAAAAAAAGTTGGTCACCTCGATATTATTCACCTATGAGTATATCTTGCTGAGCTGATTGTTATTGTAGCTTTCAGGATTCACAGCTGGGTAAGACTGTTGATAACTTTCTCCCAGTGAGCCTAGAGAGCACCTTCCAGAGCTATGAAAGCTAGCCAGTGAAAAGGGAATCTTCCAAGTCAATATCAGCTTGATTTTCCACATTCTGTGACAAAAGCACGTGGTGCCTTCAGCAATAGGGCTTTATTATCAAGTTCTGGTGGGCAACCAAGAAGAATGGAGATGTCCTGTTACCATTTTAGGGGTTGTTGGAATCCTTGCGGTCAACAACTTGAAGGCAAGCATCTTATTCCTGGCACTTGGCTTTTTGTTTGGTGATCTGTGGCTTCTGAGATAATATTATCCCCTGTGCAGGGTTGTATACAATTAAACGCTCTAACACAGGAAGGTTATAAAACAGGTCTCCTCACACTTTCCCAAACACCCTACGTGTTGGTTAGTCTTCCTCCCGCTCCATCAATAAATCTTTTGAAGTTCTTAGCTTTGATTTAAAAAGATTTGATGGATTTGATGTTACAGAAGCTAATTTGTACTTAAAGGAATGCATTTTTAAATGTGGAAAAACTTTTCAACGGACAAACAATGCTGAATATTCAGTATGTATGTGGACCTTAGGAAGGTGGTGAGAGAGAGAGAGACCATCGCCCTACCTGGAGAAACAACTGCTGTTAATATTTTGAGTTTTCCCTGTCCTTAAGAAATGTATGCTGTGAGCTCAGTTTGTTGTGTCAAGAGAATCCACAGCCGCAATGTTAGCTGTATATAAAATTAAGAAGAGAGAGATTCTAATGTTCTGGTTACTTGTCCTGACTGTAGAAGTTCTCCTTCATGCAATGTAGCTTGAGATTTAAGGAAGAGGTAGTAAAAATGAGGCCAAACGGTACAATAAAGTCATTTACAGCTTTGGTATTTTTCTTTTTCTTGTTTTCTTTTTTGATAAAATTTCTCTGACAAGTTCAGACAACTATATAATCCATTTTAATAACTCTCACCACCCCGCCTTTTCTTACTGCCTTCCCATTAATGATTTCCCTGTTTTCCTTATAAGTCTTTTCCTCAGATTCCTCCCCTTCTGTTTTGCTTTCTTTTGTTTTGCTTTATGACCCCCTGATTTTTTAGCAAGGGCAGTCAATGTGACCACACTTGGAGTTATCCACAGTAGCCTGGTTAATTTACACTTTTAAAGTCTTTGGTAACCATTTTACAAATCTTCAATATTTGTTAAAATTTCGGTTTTGCAGACTAAATCAATACAGAGTTTAAGAATGTTAACTAAGTTGTGGCTGTTACATAAAGAAGACCTGCAGCCAGTTGACTAAAGAAACTGTAACCACAGACATTAGCGGTGGCACACAGCTGTAGTCCCAGAACTCTGGGACGCAGAGACAGAGGCAGGCAGATTTCTGTGAGTTTGAGGCCAGCCTGGTCTACAAATTGAGTTCAGGACAGCCAATGCTACACAAAGAAAACCTGTCTCAAAAAATAAAGAAAGAAAGGAGGAGGAGAAAAGAAAGGAAGAAAGAAAGCGAGAGAGAGAGAGAGAGAGAGAGAGAGAGAGAGAGAGAGAAGGAAAGTGTAATCTGTAACCAGATGACTGGTTTACTGGCAAGGCCAATGAAATTGTTTTTTGTTTCTTGCCAATGTTTATTATGTAAAATACAACAATAATCTAGCCACCATGTTGCTGCTGGCTAGAGTTCCCAGAAACTGCTGTGGTGGGAAGGAATAGAGAGAAGTTGATTGATAGGTTAGTTTAGGTCAGCTTAACACAAACTAGAGCCATCTTGGACGGGAGAACCTTAGCTGAGGAATTGCCTCTATTGGATTGGCCTGCGGGCATGTCTGTGGCACATTTTCTTGGTGAATGCTTGATATGGGTGGGCCCTGCTCTCTGTGGGAGATGGGCCTGGGTGATATAAGAGAGCAGGCTGAGCAAGCCAGGACCCTTCCATTGTTTCTGCTTTGGTTCCTGTCTTGAACTGTTGTCCTGGCTACCCCAGATGAGGAACTGTAACCTGAAACAAACCCTTCTCTCCACAAGCCTAGTGTTGATGACAACAGCAAAGAAGTGAACTAGCAGAGGCACTAAGTTGCAGTGAGATGTGGATTACAGCAGGAGATTCTGCTATGCCATCCAACAGAGTGAATGCAGGTAATGCCAAGGTATGTATATTTCAAAAAGGTAGAAGAAAGGAATTGTAAATCTTTTCACCATTAAAAAAACTTATAAATAGGCAGAGTGTGATGGCTCATGGCTATAACCCCACATTCCAGGGGCCTCTGGAGATAGGGGTCAGAATTTCAGAGTCATGCCTGTCTACATGGTAGGTTTAAGGCCAGCCTGGGCTAAATGAGACTTTTTCTCACAGAAAGAGGAAGAAAGGAAGAAAGGAAGGAAGGAAATGAAAAAAGGAAGGAAAGAAGTGATAAAGCAAAGGCTTGAGGAGACAGATATCTTAAATCTGATTGAAAAAATATATAAAATATTATATAGTGCCCTGTTAATATGTGTAATATTTATGCTTTTATCAGTTAAATTTTTTAATTTTGGTTTTTAAAGACAGGGCTTCTCTGTGTAGCCTTGGCTATCCTGGACTCACTTTGTAGACTAAGCTGGCTTCAAACTCACATAGATCCACCTGCCTCGGCCTCCCATAGTTCTGGAATTACAGGCATTTGTCACTGTGCCCAGCTCAATTTAAAAAATGTAAAAGTCTAAAACATCCAGTTTAGGAAAGTTCCTAGTCCTCAGCCTTGCCATCCATGTATAGACAAGAAATTCGTGATCTGAGGAAAAAAAATACTGAATATTTGAGACCAAAGGGAATATCTCAACCCTTTTGTCTTATTTTTCCCCCAGTAAAAGTATTTAAACATCACTACAACAGAAGGACACACAGACTTCTTTGTCACCATATGGATATATATGAAGTTTAGCTCCCCAACACAGTCATTACACAAAGAAACAACCACGTATCTGTCCCTAAGTTTCACAGTACTGAGTTCATTTTGAACATCGAGCTCCTTTTCTTCAGTCATCTTTCTAACATAAGTATCTCCTGTGCTGTGAAATTTTTTTCTTTAAACATGCTAACGTTCAACAGCTGCTTCATTTTGAATACTTAGATTTCAAGCTTACTAATTACTATGAAGCAGCCGACAAAAACTTTGCACAAAATATCTTCTTTCAGATTATTTTCCAAATAACTAGCTCCCCACAAGAGCAATTACTAAAGCTCTTTAGCCTACTTTCACCCATAATATAAAGGACATCTTTCACCATCTCCACACAAATCCTGGGAGCCATAAATAATAAGGAGAATTTTTTTTTTTTTTACTAATTTTGGTGGATGAAATACTATCTATTTTTTATTTGCATCTGTTGGAAAATTCTTGAGGCTCAGTGCTCAGCGGTTTCTGTCCCCTTATTTTTTAATATAATTATTCATTTTTCTTTTAACATGATGTTCTATGCCTCTAAGCTTTATATTAAGATGTCAGTCCTATTTGACATGCTAATTATACATATTTGATTTTTTACCTTTGGCGTCTGTTGTTGAACATACATTTAATTCTGTTTCTCCAGCGTGCTAGGCATAAGTGTAAGTAGTCGTTATGGGTTTTTTGCTGATTCGATCACATCTGTGTAGTGTTTCCTTCCAGAGGTAAGGTGAATGCTGAGGGAAACGGAAAGAAATTTCATTTACAACAGCTGAGCTAAGAGTTGGGTCCAGACTTTTACTTTGTAAGCACACGAGGCAACTGTATTTCTATAGACGGTAGTTTCTTTTAAGGACAAAGAGGAGAATAAGTCTCTGTAAGCTTGCTTTGTCTACTCTTACCAAAAATCAGGATTTGTACGCCGCTGTGATTAGGAAGCTGACTTTGGCTTCTTTGTCCCGAGCGGGCTGGACAGTGGCCGTGAACTGAGAGCTGTGATTGGTTAAGAAGGCAGGAGAGGCCTGACCAGATTGGCTCTGGACTCCCCCTATTACCTCACTGCATTCTGAAGGTCTGTCTACCAATGACGGGGCCCCTTACTGGAAAAACCAACTGCTGGAGAGTGCCAAGAGACCATAACAACGCCCTTTTGAAGTCAGACGGGGTGAGACGAAAGGCAGCTCTCTGGCAGAGCGTCTATGCCACAGGACGAGAAGAAGATTAGGATGGATGCCCCACCCCCCGACCGGGCCCTAGGAAAGCCAAACAAAACCCTGCAGCACCAGGTGGACGATGACGACCTGGGGTTTAAGGAAATGGACGGTCTGAAAGAAGCTTTGGCCAACCTCAGGGGACTGTCCGAAGAGGAGAAGAGCGAGAAGGCAATGCTCCGCTCCCGCATCCAAGAGCAATCCCAGCTCATCTGCATCCTGAAACGCAGATCCGATGAGGCACTCGAACGCTGCCAAATCCTCGAGATGCTCAATGCGGAGCTGGAGGAAAAGAGGATGCAGGAGATGGAGAAGTTGAAGATCCAGAGTGAGCACACCCAGAAGCTGGAAGACCGCTTTATGACCCTGGCAGCCAACCACGAGCTGATGATCCGCTTCAAGGACGAACACAAGAATGAAAACATGAAGCTGAAGGAGGAGAACGAGAAGCTGAGGCGGGAGAATAGCAGCCTCTTCAGCCAGGCTCTGAAAGACCAGGAGGCTAGGGTGCTGCAGCTCACAGCACATAACAAGGCCCTGGCGGAGGAATTGGAAGTCTTGAAACAAAGATGTGATCATGATGCCAGCGAGGCAGAGGCCCGAGAGAAAAAGCTGCTGGGTCTGCAGAACCAGCAGGCTTGTGCCCATGCCAAGGAGACAGAGCAGCTGCGCAGCCAGCTGCAGAGCCTCAAGCAGAGACACCGGCAGACCATGGAACAGATGGCGAAGGAACAGGAGGCGCGTAGCAGCCTGAGCGAGGAGCTGCAGGCCAGGCTGCAGACTGTCTCGAGGGAGAAAGAAGAGCTGCTGCAGCTGTCCATGGAGAGGGGCAAGGTGCTCCAAAACAAACAGGCTGAGATCCGCCAGCTTGAGGAGAAGTTGGAGACAGCAGCCATGGCCAAGAAGCATGCGCTAGAACGCTTTGAGCAGGAAGCAGCGGCCGTTGATAGCAACTTGAGAGTTCGCGAGCTTCAGCGCAAGGTAGATGGGATCCAAAAAGCTTATGATGAGCTGCGTCTCCAGTCAGAAGCCTTCAAAAAGCACAGCCTGGATCTTTTAAGCAAGGAGAGGGAACTTAATGCCAAACTCCGCCATCTCTTTCCATAAGGAAACTCTGCTTCCCGTGTCTCCAGTTAATAACTTCAAATATTTGTGCCTTACCATTATGGCAAAAGCAAAGATAATTCACTTACTATACTTTTAAGTACAAAAATCACTTTACTATGAGTTGTTTGTTGTTACTGTTGTTGTAAATGTTAATGTTAAGTTCTACCACCTAGAATACATTTAAGATTAACCAGAGTCCCCTCTGTGCCTTTGAAGTTTTCTTAAGGTTATCCGTAGCTTCTACCTCATAATGTACTCATTCTCAACCCAGACACCTTCCTATAGTGTGAAGATTTATGATTTAAAGGATCCTAAAATGAAAGTGCTATCATGAAAAACAGGAAAACATAGCCCATTAGCCACTGCAGAATGATAGGTTTGTTGGAGCACTGTAGTTGAGATTATATAAAAACAAAACAAACAAACAAACAAACAAAAAAAAAAACCCAGCTGTCAGCATGGTAGAGCAAATACTCTGCAGCAAAAAAGTCTAATTGAATCTAATTTTGTATTAGCTTGGTTAAATCATACACTTGTTTACCAAAGCATGAAAGCCAGCTCTGTTACACTCATTGTGTTGAGCCTTAAGATTCAAGTTGGTTAAGTCAACCAATTTTAATATTTTCTGCAAGTTTAGCTCAGTTCCACTTTCCTGGTTTTCTCCTTAATAACTGATAGGATTTAGATGTGCTCTATTGAGACCCAGTGGCTTCATTTTCCATTTTGCAATATTCTAGTAGGGAAAACAAAAACAAAAAAAAAAAAAACCTCAATTTAGGGTAACCGGTCATAGTAGATTGAGTTTGATTTTTATGGTAGCTTATATATTGCCTTCTGTTTCTGTCAATACATTTTCTTGCAATTAACTTGCATGTGTTTAAAATCTAAGCTGAATGTGTATATGTTTACTTATGGCATTTTTGTGGGAATAATTAAATAGTGTTTTAATAGAGTTAAATGTAGAGGAATGTAAAGTTCTTAAGGAAGTAAAGTCTTCAAGTTAATTTCCAGAATATAAATTATTTTCTTTCCCCCCATATTTAGTCATTATGTACACAATTATGAATACCTGTAAGATGGATTATAGTATAGTCATTTTCCTCATTCATTTGGTGCAAATACACCAAAAATTACATAGCAAGTTTCATTTACTAAACTTTTACTTGTGGGGCTTTTTTTTGCCTGTTGTTGTTAGTTGTTTTTTTTTTTCTTGAGAGAGAGAGAGAGAGAGGCGTATGTAGCCCAGGTTACCCTTGAACTCATTATGTAGACATCACAATATAGATGAAGAAAGAAGAATGGTTATATGTGATTGTTGTATATCAAATATTTAAAAAAAATTTTAAGACTTTTGGTGTGTGAGTGCTTTGTCTGAATGTATGTATGACCATGTATATACCTGTGTCCAAGGAAGTTAGAAGGCCGCATCAGATTCTCTGGAATTGGTGTCACGGATGGTTATAAGCTACCATGTGTGTGCTGGGAACTGAACTAGGGTCCTTAGCAAGAGCAACAAATGCCCTTAACCACTGAGTCCTTTCTCCATCCCTCACTGTGTAAATACTTCATTTCACCCTCAGACAACTCAAAAGAGGATGTGTTGTCACTATTTTATAGTTGAAACAGTGAGACTCTAAGAGGGTGGCTTATCTAAAGCTTCGAAGCTTTAGGCAGACAGAAGTGAGATTGAAAGTGAAGGCTATTAGGCAGGGTGCCATGAGACTCCCTGACTTGTTTTAAATCTTTATTGTCACTGTCATGAAATTACTGTTTTAACAAAGGGCCTCATAATTTTATTATTGTGCATGGCATTGCCAGTTGAGTAAGCAAGTCTGCTTTCTGCCTCTAAAAATCCATGTTTTCTCCCAGTATATGTTACCTTCAAAATACACAGAGAGAGAGAGAGAGACAGACACACACACACACACACACACACACACACACACACACATATGGGAAGGAGAGGGAAGGGGGAGGGAGGAGATGAAGGAAGAGAGGGGGAGGGGAGAGAGAGAGAGAGAGAGAGAGAGAGAGAGAGAGGAAAAGGTTTTATTCCTTGGGTCCACATCACTTTGTATTTAATCTATGGCCATTCAAGAATGGGCAATCAGGGTATCAGGGTAACTGCTAGGGTACTTTCCTCTGTAAAGGAAACAAATCAACAACATGTAAGTCGGCTAATTCTAAACCATTATCCTTAAAGGGAAAAACTTTGAAAGCAAACAACAAAACTCTTTTCTAAAGCAGACCTAATTTTTTCCAACACTTGCAAGCAGAAACCCTCAAATGAAAGACAGCAGAATAGAGACTCTAAACTCAAACACTGTATCTGCTGTACAGCGCAACTAAGCATCCTCTCTTGGCAGAGTACAAAACTGTAAACCATTGATGTGCCCTGAAGAAATGAGTCTAGTTCTAAAGATGTGTGAGAACTTGCAAATAGAAGCATTGATGGACAGGTGAACTACTTTTTTTTTTTTTTTTTTTTTTTTTTTTTTTTTTTTTTTTTTTTTTTTAGCACTGTTCCTGTTTCAGAGAGCGACAATGAATGCAGGCTAGTTTCTAGTACAGGAAGGGTGGAAAACCTAGGTCTCTACAGTTCCCCTCTATTAAAGTTTTTAAAACATTATTTAAAGTCTCCGAAGGAGCCCTTGGCACCAGTGCCTGTTATTCTACCAAGCCTTCTTTCACCATGATGCCTATGGAGTAGCTGTGGCCGGGTCAGATGAATCTACCTTTCCCACTATGAAACTGAGCAGAGCTTTGAGATCTTACCTATTAGGCTACAAGGAAAAAAAGATTGTAATTCAGACTTCTGTCCTCAAAACTTATGCTACCCAATCAGATGTGTCTTCCAGAATCCATTTTCCCAAAGTAGGCCACCTGGAAATACTTCAGCCACTCATTTTTAGAAGACATGTCGCCATGATTAATTCAGATGAATCGGGTTCCACTACTGTGATGGGAGTGAGGCTACAATGGAGCTAGAATGGAGAGGGATGAATGTTTAATGGACCACTCACAGTGCCTGCTGTACTATAGCCACTTAAGTCCCCATGTCATGTCAGGCAGGGAGTGCCTCATAAGAAGTTCAATCGTGAGTCTTGAAAACATTAATCAGAATGTGGAACACTGGCTAAAAGTAGACTTTCCCAATTATTTTTCATCTTCCTAAGAACAAAGTGGTATCTTGTAAATGCTAAAAACTTCTTACCCCTAATAGCCTTGGCTATGCAGTTGAACCTCAGTACTTGATGACCATCTCACTTGGAAAAAAAAATCAAGAACAAAGAGTTTTCCACGTGAAAAATCTGCCTGACCCTTCACTACAAATCTAAGTGACTGCAGGAACCCACCAGCCACAAGGCCCACAGGGGGACTCTGGCCTTCGCTAGTTGCCAGATTGTTCTCATCCACACTCTGAGCCACTCTAGGGCGAGCCCATCTAAAATAATTTTCTCTTTCATATTGAAGGCTTGATACAGTTTGGATCTTAAATATCAGCCCATGCACTGAAGGCTAAGCCCCCAGCAGGATTACCAATGGGAAGTGGTAAGACTTTAAGAGTTGGAGATTGATGGAAAGCCCTTAGGTCATTTGCTGCTAAAGGGGGTCGGTGAGACCCTGATCCTTTCCTTTCTGTTTGCACTCTGACCATGAGGTGGGTCATCTTGTCCTGCTGTGTGCTCCAGACATGATACCCTGCCAATACCCCCAAACAAGGGGCTAATTAATTCTGGACTAAAACTATAAAACTATGAGGAAACATGCTCCACCTTATTGGTTAACTATCTCAGAACCTGTTATAGTAATAGAAAGCTAGCACAAGGTTATATATCTATTACATCATAGCAAAAGATTAGAAATAGCTTATACAGCCTTAAAGATCAATCAATTAACTCTACCCTTTGTAAGTAATATAAATATACACTATCTCTTATGTCCTGGGGAGAAGATAGGAGCCAATGAATATAATTTATTTCTACATATACAAATAAATATTGACGATATACCAGTGAAAGTGGTTTTTAGTGGTGTAGTAGACCATAGGAAATGTAGTTGTCAGAAATAAGATTTGGAAAGAAACGTCTCAAGATGGACAATTTTTATGTCATCCAGTTTTTGGACCATACACCACCTTACCTAGTCAAAAGATGGTAACATTTAAAATGGATGAATTTAAATTTAATTTAAAATTAATGTTTCACGCGTCTGCTTAATTTCCAGTAGGCTTTCTTTCTATGTAAATTATTGAAAACATGTAGAATTTTCTTTCCCCAACTAGGCAGGCAAGATCTATTTTGGAGCAAGCCACGCAATGGCCTGACAGATCTGGGTCAGGTCATTCAGCTGGAAGCTGCAACTCTCACAAATGCTCAGCAGCATATGGAAAGCCACAGTATCTTTTTTTGTACATCAAAGAGTGCCTTCTACCATGTAGCATTTCACTCTCAGATTTACAGATTTGAGTGTTGCTACCTTTTCTCATGATTTTCACATTTTGTTAAATCTTAGATTTTATATATTTATTTCCATTGGTGTAGATCCATTGTACATGATAATGTGTTAGAAAGACTTATACAGGTATATTGTGTTCTTTGAACATATTTCCCATCTCCCCACTCCTACTCCTGATGGTGCCCTTTGTTCTCGTAGACAGTTTCACTTCTACTTTTATGTCACATGTATGTATGTATATGATTTTATGTATGTATACATTCTATAAATGACAAGTGAGAGAAATATGCAATATTTGTCTTTCTGTGACTAACATACTTGGTTTATTATGATTATCCTCAGTCATTTCTATGTTCCTGTATGACATAACTCTGTTGTCCTTTATGGCTAAAAAAAAAATTTCATTCTGTCTATATGCATTACTTTTTATCCATTCCTATACTGATGGGTACCCAGACAGGCTCTATAACTAATCTATTGTGAATTGTGCTTCAAAAAGAATAGTTAGGAAAGCATTTCTGCAATAGGCTGGCTTGGATTCCCTTGGTAAATACACAGAAACAGCTGGATTATAGAGTAGATCTACTTTAAGTTTTGGGAAGAACTCCTTATGGTGTCCATCATGGATGGACCAGGGTACACCCTCACCAGCAGCGCATGCAGGTTCTCCTTTGCCCACGTTCTTACCAGCATTTGATGTTATTTTAAATTTCAGCATTGTTTAATTTGCATTTTTCTGATGGCTACTGAGATTGAATATAGTTGTATCTGTTTATTGGCCATTTTGCTTCGCCTTTTGAGGACCCACTGTCTATTTCATTAGCCCATTTATTGATTGAGTTTGGTTTCTTACTTAGTTTTATGAGTTCTTCATATAGTCTAGAGTTAATCCTGTGTCAGATGGATAACTAACAAAGATTTCCTGCCAATTCTGTAGAGTGTGTCTTCACGCGATTGTTTCCTTTGTTGAGAAGAAAAAAATTTAACTTCATGTGCCCCCATTTATCAGTTGTTAGCATCATTTCCTGGACAACTGGAGTCCTATTCAGAAAGGCCTTGCCTATATCTTGGAATGTTCCTCCTGCTTTTCTTTCTAATGGTTTCAGAGTTTAAGGTTTTACTTTAAGACTTTTGGTCTATTTCGAGTTGATTTTTTTTTTATACAGTGAGATATAAAGATTTAGTTTCATTCTTTTGCATGTAGCTATCCAGTTTTCTCAGCACCATTTTTTTTTCCAGAAGGAGTTGCACGTTTTCTATTATATATTTTTGATATCGTTGTCAAAATTCAGATGGCTACAGCTGCATGGATTGTATGTATGTCTTCTATCCTGTTATAGGCTTAGATTTTAGGTATGCACTTTCTTATATGCTCAGTCTGTTAGAGTCTGGATAGTTGTTTTTGCTTTTGCACTAGTAGGAGAATGATAGTGAAGGCAGGGCAAGCCAAACCATTATAGTCTTTCAATCTTATTTACTATATTTAATATATATTGCATTCATTTAATAGATTGATTTTTGTAATCTATTATAGGCCAGACACTATGTTAAATACTAAAATACAACACAAATAAGGCCTTAATATCACTGAATTTGTTTCCAGGGGATGAGAAAAAAATACCTCAAGAATGGGATGAATAGGAAAACACACACAGTCTCCAAACCTAATCTAGGAGAAATTAGAAAGAGTTTTTCCTGGAAGTGGATTGTGTGATAACATCCAAGAAGTAGAATGTACAGTAATTGCCTAAGACAAAGGTTGAGTAGTTGTCAGTCTTCCTGATGCTGTGGCTGGCTCTTAAACACAGTTCCTCGTGTTGTGAGGACCCCAACCATAAAGTTATTTTGGTTGCTACTTCATAACTGTAATTTTGATACTGTTACTAATAATGATGTAAATCTCTGATATGCAGGATATCTGATACGTGACCCCTGTGAAAGGGTCATTTGGCACGCCCCCTCCCCCAAAGGCTCATGATCCACAGGGTGAGAACTGCTAGTCTAGGAGAAGAATAAAACATGCCAAGTGTTAGAAGCCTTCCCAGGACCTTCTGTTCCTGGCTAAGAAAACCATCTACATTCAACCCTGGTTTTTGTTTTGTTTTGTTTTGTTTTGTTTTTTCCCCAATGATCTTAAAGAAAATATATATGGGTAGAGAGAAAACAAGAAAACTAAAATCTTGAGTGATAGAGATACAAACAGGACCTGGCATGACTTTTACGTAGGTGTAACTATATAAACAGATGAAGTCTAATAACTTTAGAAATATCGTTTTAAATGAATGTTCTTAATGCGTATTCTAATAGAATTAGAACTGCAAAGAAATATTTGTAAATTGTAGTCATTAATACTAATTGTTAGTTGTAATGTCATTATACTAAACCATATATATTTCAGTTAAAGCAAATACTATGTTAATGTTGCTAAGGAACAAATTTTTAGTGTTTGAAGGCATATGTTTAAGAAGTTAAAAATCTTTTAGTCTTAAATTCAAATAGGCGAATATTCTAAATTTACAATATCTTTCTCTTTTTGTTGTTTTTTGTTTGTTTGTTTTGTCTTTTCTAGACAGGGTTTCTCTGTGTGGCCCTGGCTGTCCTGGACTCACTTTGTAGACAAGGCTGGCCATCAGTCCACCTGCCTCTGCCTCCCTAGTACTGGAATTAAAGGCATGTACCATCACAACTGGCCAAAGATTTCTTTCTTTTACCAAAACTTATTTGTGGAGATATTTTAATACAGCAACATGGCTACTCTGATTGAAACACAGACATTCCCTTAGCACATACCTTTAGTCCCTCTGGTAGAATACAGACACACCTTTAATCACAAACGATGAAGGCAGAATTAGTTTGAAGAAGGAAGAACCCATGTTTGAAAGTGATGTCTTTCCAGGTCAACCTGGTCTACAAAGTGAGTCCATGGCAGCCAAGGCTACACAGAGAAACCCTGACTTCAAAATAAATAAACAAACAAATAAATAAATAAATGTAAAATAAAAACATAAGTAAAAAAGAAAGTGATGTCTAATTGATAATTGAGAGGCAGACAAAGTGACATATCACAGAAAGATTTGACAGAATAGGATATGCTGAAATATGAGTAGAGACAGGAAGAAGGAGGCATCTTGGGCGGGAGAAAGAGAGATAAAGGGAGAGAGGGAGGGGAAGAGAGAGAGAGAGAGAGAGAGAGAGGAGGCATCTTTACTGGGAGAGTTTTACAGAGATAGGTTGAAGTGAAAACTAACTAGACATAGGTGAAGACAAAGTAAGCTAGAAAATGAGGGAAAAAAGCTGGAAGATTAAAACTGATTGCTAGAGTTAGTTTGAAGCAAAGCAGAGCAATTTGGTCAGAGGCTGAGAGAGAAGCCAGATTGAATCAGTCAGCTTGGAGAGGAGTTTGAGCCAGAACAGCTGAGTTGAACCAGTCAGCCAGAGTTCAGAAAGATCTAAAAAGGGTGACCTTATTTAGTGAGTAAGTCTTAAAGGCTGAAAATATTCTAGGCCTAGATTAGATTGTATGGAAGCTAGAAGCTTCCAGGACTAGGCCTAGGTTAGCAGATGGAGGCAGTAAGCCTCCAAGATGACAGCTGCAGCAGGCAAATAAAAGTTACTCTTATTTCTTAGCTTTGTCAATTGAATGACTGAATGCAAAGGCTACCCAGTGCTATGAACATCCCTCACGCCATGTTCATGACTCCTAAAAACTATTTCTACTTAATACCTTTTTTTGGAAGAGAGGCTAATACTGCAGGTAGACAAGGAAATGAATATGATGACCCTAACCCATCTAGTTATAGTAAAAACAAACTACTAAAGAGTGTTTTCTGTGAAAAAGTGAAGACCTAATTTGGAGGCCAAAGAGTAAGTTGAGCCTCAAAATAAGTACTGAGTTAATATACAGAATATTTTAAAAGTATTAATTCATTACTGTAGACAAAAAAAAAAAAAAGAAGAAGAAGAAGAAAAAACAGTCAAACAACAACAAAAGCAAAATAAATGAAACACTCATTCATATATTAACTCATTACTCTGAAAATTACCTGTTAAAAGTAATTTGAGTGGACATTTAGACTATTTTTTTCTTGTTCCTGTGATGAGACAAAGTAGTGTTCAATAGAAGAATTCCATATTGGGAATGTAAAGACATTAACCAAAACATTACCTTACAATTTCTAGTGAAGAAATCTAGCACTGGATAGGATTAATAAACCAGACATGATGACAGGTGCTTATGCTCAGCCCCACGACTCGGATTTGGGATGTAAAGGCAAGAGGATCACAAGTTTGAGTTCATTCTGGGCTGTGTAGTGAATTTCAAACCAGCTTGGGCTACATAGTAAAATCCAATGAGGAGAAATGAGAAGAGGGAGACGATGAGGAAAAGGGAGAGAGAAAGAGTTAGGTTCATGGAGAATTTTATAACACAGCCATTCGCTATCATCATCAGAAAATATCGACCAATGGAAGCATCGTGTTACAAACTCCCAAAGTGTGCAGCCCATATAGCAAAGCAACACTTCCTAAGAAAATATTCCAATGATGCTGAATCTTCAGAATGTCATTCCCGCCCAGGCAACTAACTTCTTGTTTCCTGAAAAGAAGGAAGAAGAGGGGAATGGATAGTGGTAAAATTGTGATTCCACAAGCAAATAGACACATCTAAATTATGTATTATTGAACAGAACAATGGACCTTGTTCTAAAAAGGTAACATTGGGAAAAATGATAAGTACTGCTATGGGTTAGAAGAAACATAAGACATATAACCAAAAGGAACGTGTGGAATTGTTTGGGTCTTGATTCAGGCAAGTTATCTGCAACACAGTTGAAGAGAATGGAGTTTAAATACCAAGCAATCAAGCAGGCCAGGGTATAGCTCAGTGGTGGAGCATTTGCTTAGTCTGCTTTCCCTAAGCAGCAGACTAAGGTCCATAATGATTTTATTTGTTGTGATCATTGTGCTGTGGTTATGAAACTAAAATAATAAAATGTACACTTTATCATAAAAATGTACACTGACACATGTGGGGGTGAAATAGTTTGATACCTATTACTTACTCTAAAATACCTCAACAAAATGAGCAAGGGAGTGAAGCAAGTGAGGCCATATATTGTTAAATATGGATGATGGGTTCACAGAAACCCACTATGTCATTCTTTTCACTGTGTGTCTAATTCAAAATTTTCAGCATACAAAAAGGTGCAAAGTTCTGGAGATCTTTTTCCTTCCTTCCTTCCTTCCTTCCTTCCTTCCTTCCTCCCTCCCTCCCTCCCTCCCTCCCTCCCTCCCTTCCTTCCTTCCTTCCTTCCTTCCTTTTATTTTTCTTGGGTTTTGTTGTTGTTGTTTTGTTTCGTTTTGTTTTGAGACAGGCTCCCATTATGTAGCTCAGGCTATTCCAGAACTCACTATGTAGATGAAGGTGAACTCAAAAGAGTTCTGCCTGCCTCTGCCTCCCATGTGCCATCACGTCTAGGTTGGAGTTTCTGAAGAAAACACGATTTAGAATGGACGAAAAGGGAGGAATACCACCGAAGTGTGGTCTGAGGAGTCTGTGAGGGGACTGTGATTTAGTTTCTACTCTGGAAGGAAGTCCTTGCTGTGAGGCCCAGAAGAGCACTGTTTCTATCCTTCCGACCATCTGTGCTGAATTTCTGCACTGTTCATCCTCCTACCATAAGCAGCAACAGTGGGTTTTCATTAATTAAAAGACAACACAAAAAGGGATCATGAGTGGAAAATATTTCAGAAACCATGCTCTCTGGGTATTGTTACCAACCTGGTTCTTCACTGAGAACCAGTCATGGCCCCTTGTAGTCTTTTTGCCACTTACAATTATGGTTCATGGGCAAGTGGGCAAACAAAATTGAAATGAGCACTTCGGTCTTCGTAATATACTTACATTTTTTCTGTGTCTAGCCAAAACACTTAGTAACCACGACTCGGCTGCATTCTCTGCTATCTATGATCTGATTGTCCACCTTAGAAAAGCCAACAAATGGATCAATGCTGCCACCATGGTTGTTAGGAAAGCTCTAGCACACTGGCACTCATCTTTGTCAATCCCCTTTTAATGTGATGTCCTTCATTGTAAATGTGAACAGGAAAACAAACAAAAAAAACCCACGGAAGCAAAGTGCATTTGTCAGAGTCCTCTCTAGGTAAAGAAATTTGGAGGGCTCAGTGACGTAGGGACCTTAATAGAACACTTTTCAAGGGTCTTACTGTTAGCCTACAAAATGGCTTTGCTGTGTCTTTTATGTCTCTTGGGGCTTTTGTTCTGGGCAGTGAAAGACCCCGGTAGTGCAGATACTTTTGCAGTTCTTCGGAGAATTCCACAGCAAGGAAGAAAAAGTCTCTCCTGTTGCCCAGCTTATGAGTATGAGCCCACTTGCAGGTGGATCATCAAGCCCTGGTCAAGGCTTTTGATCTTTGTCCAGATCTGACTAAATCCCATGAGAATACTTGAGTCACATTGCCACCACTCCCCACACACACTGAGAGGAACAGCAAATGTTTTGAAATATATATATATATATATATATATATATATATATATATATATGAGGTTTATTTAGGTGGATATGGAGAGAGAGAGAGAGAAGGGAGAGCAGAACATGATGGGGGAAAGAAAGAGAGAGGGAGGAAAGAGAGAGAAAGGAAAAGAGAGAAAAGGGGAGAGAGGGGGCGCCCCGATAGAGAGGAAGGATCAAGAGAGAAAGGACCAAGAGAGCAAGAGCTGTTTTGAACTCTTATAATGCACAAAGTAAACAAATGTTTATTGTCTGTGTTTTTTTTTTTTTTTTTTTTTTTGTCAATTTTGATCACAGAGTTCGGGTGGTGGCATGAATTTTTTTTTTTTCCTGATTCCTGGGTCACAGCATAAGACAGGGTTTTTCTGTGTAACCCTGGCTATAGACCAGGTTGGTGGCGAACTAAGAGAGATCTTCCTGTATCCTCTCCCACTGAGGCCTGATAAGGCAGGTGAGTTAGGAGAAAGTGACACAGAGTCAGAGACAGCCACTACTCCCGTTGTTAGGGGACCACGTGATGACCAAGCTGCACATCTGCTACATATGTGTGAGGGGCCTACCTCCAGCCCATGCATGCTCTTTAGTTGCTGGGTCAGTCTCTGTGAGGCGCCATGGGCCCAGGTTAGTTGACTCTGCAGGTCTCCTTGTGGCTGTTGATCTCTCCCTCTATCCTTCCTTCTACTCTTCTGCAAAACTCTCCAGCTCTGACTATTGCTTGGCTGGGTCACAGCATTTCTTTTTCTTTTTCGTTTTTTGGAGACAGGCTTTCTCTGTGTAGCCCTGGCTGTCCTAGACTGGCTTTGTAGACCAGGCTGGCCTCAGACTCACAGAGATCCACCTGCTCTGCCTCCTCAGTGCTGGGATTAAAGGCGTGTGCCACTGGGTTCTTAAGCAGTGTTGAATCCAACATTCCAGCTTTCTGTTCTATGGCTTCTCTAGTTGGAACAGAGAGACCAACTCCCTCCATATTGTGTTTCTCTGGCCTTGTGTTTATTCTCCCAACCCTACAGTGAATGAGGTCAAAGCCAGGACCTCCTGCTTGGTAGTAAGCATTCTACCACTGACCTGTATCCCCAGAACTCTGACAGGCAACGCTGGCCACCACTCTAAGGTTCACTCCTAATTTTTCCAGTGACGTTTTAAGCATACAGTTTAGGCATTACATTTCATTTTACTTAGAACAGCTGGACTCGATTCTGTTTTCACTGACTGACAGAGCCACAGCATATTTGGGCTGCTTCTCATATCCCACAATTGTCCCCATGGCTACTCTAGCCAATACAAAAACATGGCGTAAAGCAACAAATCAACGGCTTCAGGCCTGTAAGGTAAAATCAGAAATCAAGTTGTTGGCAAGGGTGTGCTTTCTTTCTCTCATGGCCGCAGGGTGGACTCCTTTGCTTCTGTCAGTCTCTGGTGTTTGCTGGCAACTTTCAGCACTTTTGACTTACTGAAACAGTGGGCGTGGTATCTAGTCAGCTTCTTGTCATTCTATTTGCAGTGTCTCCCATGTATTATCTTCTTCAGTGTTTGTCTCTGTCTCTTTCTCCTCTTCCTCCTCCTCCTTCCCTGTCTCCTTCTTTTCTTCCTTGTTTCCTTTCTTCCTTCTTCCTCTTCCCCCTCTCCTTTTCTCCTTCTCTCCTCTTCCCTTTCTCCCTTCTTATTCTTCCTCCTCCTTTCCTTCGTTCTCTTCATCTCCTCCTCTTCTTGTCTTCCTCTTTATTCTCCTCCTTCTCCTGTTCCTTCTTTCCTTTCTTCTTTTTCCTGCCCCTCCTTCTCTTTTTCTTCTTCACTCACCCTCCTCTCTTCTTTGACAGTCTCATGTAACCTCGGCCGGCTTCAAACTTGCTCTATAGCCAAGTATGGCCTTGAACTTTTGGTCCTTCTGCCTATGCTCCTTCCATGCAGGATTTCAGGTGTGCACTACCCTGTTCCATTTATATGGTTCTAAAGAGCAAACAAAAAGGGCTTTGCAGATGCTAGACAAGACTTGACCAAAATGAGCTCCATACCCAGATCTCAAAATTGTTTTCATTTTTATTTATTAAAATTATAGATTGTTTATTTTTGCATGTACATGTGTGCATTATATGCGGGGGAAGTTGGGTGTGCAGGTGGCGGTCAAAGAATAACTTTTGACAGTTGGTTCTCTACTTTTACCTGTATGTGGTTTCTGGGGATTGGACACAGTCGCCAGAACTGTACAGCAAGCATCTTTACCTGCTGAGCGATGTTTCCAGCCTCACTTCTGCAACTTTTTAAATTTTATAAGGATGGTAGTCATACTAGTCCACCATAGCAACCATATCTCAAATGTATTAGTTTTGTAAAACTGTCGCTTTTTCATGTAGGATTGAGAGATTAGGAGGGATTGCCCTCCTTGTAATCAGCTCTTAGAATCCATCAAGGTTGATACCATCAGGCATCATCTTTTAGTTTCCCAAATGAAAAATTTACATATAAATGTCTCAGGGATGCGTTTACAGTCCTCTCCTACCTTCAAAGCCTATTGTCGAAGAACTAAAGATCTCATGGTGGGGAAAAGTGATTGTGTTATAGAAAAACAAAGAATGCTAATAAATATCAATCTTGTTTCTGCCATCCATTTGTTCTTATATTGCCTGCTTTCTGCAAAATTACAAGGCTTTCTTTTTTCAGGGTGCTGATGACAGTCTTGTGTATTTGTAATCATGTTCTTAGTTCATTTGCTGGTATCATGGATGCCGAGATGGTGCACACCATTTCTCTTCTTGCCACTCCTTTGCCTTCCTTTCACAGTGTACACTTAGGATTTCTGCTTAAACATCTTCCTAGGAAACATTTCCTTGACCATCCAAAACTAAAACAACCATGGGTTCATTTTCAATCTCATGACTTAGATGACTCAGCTTGCCTTTCTACTAATACTTTATCTCTGAATTGTCTTCTTGTAGTCTAGCATTTGCTCGTGAAAAACCTCACCAACGTGCTAATCATTATCCTTGACAGATCTACAATGTCTATGTGGATGTTTGAATGAGAGTGGCCCTCATAGGCTCTCATATTTGAATGCTTGGATCCCAGCTGGTGAACTGTTTAGGAAGAATTATGTGGCCTTATTGGAGGAGGTGTACAACGGGGGGTGGGCTTTGGGTTTCAAAAGCAATGCCAGGGTCAGTCTCTCCTTCTGTCTGCCTCCAACATGCAGATCATTATATAAGCTCTTAGCTACTGCCCTGGCACAATGGCTGCTTTTCTGTGGCTATGGTTTTTGTCGTGATGGTCATGAACTCACCCTCAAATTGGTAAACAAGCTCCCCACTAAATGCTTTCCTCTATAAGTTGCCTTGGTCATGCTGTCTCTTCACAGCAAGAGAACAGTAACTAACGTCCTTGGAGGAGATCTCCCTGTTCTCCCTGCCCATTAGGGAATCTGAGATTATTGACTTTTTCCTGGGTACATCCCTAAAGGATGGGGTTCTAGAGATCTGCCATGGCAGAAGCAGACATCAGCTGGCAAGTTCAAGGCTGTCGCTATTTGGGACTACAGTGGTTATGTTGGTTTGGGTGTAAAGCACTCCAAGGAAGTAGCCACTGACTAGGGGCCCTAATCTTGGCCAAGCTTTCCATCATCCTTGTACAGAGAGGCTACTTGGGGAACAGGATTGGCAAGCCCAACACCGTTCCGTGCAAGGTGACAGGCCGTTATGGCTCTGTTTTGGTGTGTCTCATTCCTTCCCCTAGAGGCACTGGCATCCTCTCTGCTCCTGTGCCCAAGAAGCTGCTGCTGATGGCCAGTACTGATGATTGTTCCATATCAGTGGGGTCTCACTGCCAGCCTGGGCAACTTTGCTAAAACCACCTTTGATGCCATCTTCAAGACCTGCTGCTACCTGACCCCCGACCTCTGGAGAGAGACTGTGTTCACCAAGTCTCCTTATCAAGAATTCACTGATCATCTTGTGAAAACCCACACCACTGTCTCTGTTCAGAGGACTGAGGCTCCAGCTGCAGCTACCACACAAGGGTTTTTTTACACAAGAAAAACAAACTGAATTAAGTTTGTTCAAACAAAAGAATTTAAAAGTTGTTGATGTTCAATTAGTACAGCCCTTACCTAACACACAAGAAGTCATGGGTCCATTCCCCAGCGAGACATAGATTCTTTCTTTAAGAAAACAACAAGAAACTGTTCTCTCAAATTTCATGCTTACCTTGGAAGAGATAGAGTAAAAGTAATTAAGATGTGTAGGAGGAACGGAAGTCCTTGTGATCACAGTTAAGTACTCAGAGAACCATAAATATTAAACAGAAACAGTTGTCTCTTCAAAGAAATATAGCCTGTTTTCCATCCAGAAAGCTGGGAGCAGTTGTGGTTAATAGCCTGGCGACCTTTACTATCTGTGTGGCAGAGACCACTTATCTTGAGCGGTTTTTTTTTTTTGTTTGTTTGTTTGTTTGCTTTTTCAGTCAATCATATAACCTGTATTTATGGGAGATGTCACTTGTACTTTAAAGTTTCAAGATTGTCATGTCTTATTGTTGTGCACATTCAATTGAGTTAGTTATCACCAGAAATTTTTTTCACCAAATTCAGTTGTACTTAAATATGCCTATAATAAACCACTCAAGGATCACACTCTTGGAAGTTTGAATCAACACGGATTGCTGAGTCATGTTAAACTGAATGACCCTTTTTGTTTTTTTAAATCTTTTTAAAATTATCTATTTTTATTTTATGTACATTGGTGTTTTGCCTGCATGTATGTCTGTGTGATGGTATCAGATCCTGGAGTTACAGATAGTTGTGAGCTGCCGTGTGGGTGCTGGGAGTTGAACTCCAGGCCCTCTGGAAGAGCAGTCAGTGTTCTTAACTGCTATCTCTCCAGACCCCTGACCTCCCATTGGTAATTACTCTGCTTCCTGTAGTGGATGCAGAAACTCCCACCACACCTCCACTCTAGCAATATTGGGCCAAAATATAGTGAGGTTTATAATAAGCAGAATTTATTACAATATCAGTGCTATGAGCAAAGAACTCATTGAATAAAATGATATGGAAAGTCTAGGAAATGAAATTTTATTCACCCGTGAATCCACATTAATGTGATTGAAAGTTGTCCATAGATGTTCATATCAAAAAGGAAGGAAGGCTATGTGCTGCCTATCTGAGCATAGAAAAATCTAATTTACAGACTCAATTTTTAATAAAAGTTATTTTGGTATCGATTGTATGTCTCTGATTATTAACTCATTTCTACATTAGCTAAATATTTTGCAACAAATCACTATGGCCAGAAAAGCAAGACAGCTGTGAGGAAGGTGAACATGACAAGGAGGAGGAGAAAATCAGAGGAGAGGCGAGGGAGGGGGAGAAGCACCTCTGAGGAGGTTTTTCTTGCATCAAGAGCTTTCTCTCTAAGGAGGTTATTTAGGAAACTTCCTTGTGCTTTACTTTTTCTGCTTTTCCTCAATCTATTGGGGAAGCTTTTAAATCATATATACCAAATTTCACAATACAGTAAAAAGATAATAAAGCAATCAATGATGTTGAGTTTTGACTCAGGCAGAAGTGTACAGTTGGATGAGGATGGCACTTCCAGTCGGTCCCATGACACCTGTGCTGAAGGCAAGCCAGAGTGTATGCCACCTTGGTCTGTGTGTACCGCTTTAGCAAACCAAGACTGCTCATATCTGTGCTAGGTTGGAGTTCGGTTCCTAAGGCCTGGGTTCTGGCCTTTTCTTGTGAAGTTTTCGGGGCAGGAGACTAACTCTGTCTTTTTAAGGTCAGGCTCAAAACATGCCTGGAATGTTGTTCATCTCTATTGCCTTTCCTTAAATTGATCAATCTGAAATAGGAGGAGGGGGACAGATCCCAGGCCACCAAGAATACAGCCTCCCAACCTGTGTGTGTGCTTCTTCATTTTTAATTTTAATAAAATTAAAATTTGCTGTTGCTATCTTTTTTTCCCTGCTTTTAATTCTTTATTTAGCAGAGATGAGCCTGACCAAGACACCTAGAAGGGAAAATTTTGGGGGGGGTTTGTGTGTGTTCGTATGTGTGTGTGTGTGTCTGTGTGTGTATCTACTGCCTAGAAACCTAATTTACTTTGAGCTTAATTAAAATAATAAACGATTCCGTGCAGTTAGCAAGCAACCTTACCCTTCTCTCTCTAGTTAATCTGTGCATTCACTGGCCTTTCTTGGGAAAACATGAGCTACAGTATGATGTTTCATTGTATTGTAGGACATCTGTAAACGTTTCAAATCTCAACTCCCTAGAGAAATGGCACGAACGATCCAGAATCACAGATACGGAATTTGACACTTTCTTCAGAAGTGGTCTTTTCAAAAGCTGACAGTAAAAAACAAAAACAAAAACAAAACAAAACAAACACTGAAAAAGCATAAGAAATTGCTATGGCTTGACAAATGAAAAATGAAAGAACAATACAAACGGCACAACAAGAGACCAACAAACAAACAAACCGCCCCATCCCGTCAAACCAGCGAAAGCTGTAAGCAACCTCTGTTGCAAAAACCAATTATGTTGAGAACGGTAACAGCGGTGGTAGTACGAGAGAAGGCTTTCTGAGACTGAGGACCTCTGAATGTCGCCCCGGTGGTTAGATAACGTTAGTACGCGACTACGTTTCTCAGAAGTTGTTAACGCGGTTCAGATGACGAAGGGTAGTCTTTTGTTTAGGCCGTGACTACTCCCCCGTGTGTGTTGCTTCACTTGCAACGTAGGGAGAAACAGCAAAACAAAACAAGGAGTAGGTCAAACATGTCTAGACTGTCGAGTTTAGTCCTGGGTGGCATCGATGAATTCGGCGGTGCCAACCGCGATCTCATTGTTTTTGCCCCGGTTCCTATGACATCACCACAAAGCCAGACTCAACCGCGCCTCGAAGGCACCCGAAGTCTCGCGATACCGCGGCCGGAGGAGCGCGTTGTTGTGGGCGGGGCGAGGACAGCGAGTAACTTCCGGCCGGGCCGCTGTCCGGGTGGCGCGGCCGAGTCCTCGCGGGCCCCGCCGCTTCGCGCTCGCGCTGCCTTTCCTTCCCCCCCCGCCTCGTGCGGGGGGCTGGGCGGCCGCGGGAGGCCACTCGGACCTTCCCCGCGCCCGCGGCCCGGCCTGCGCCGTGGCTGTGCGCGCGGGGGCCCGGGGCCTGCGGGGCCGCGGCCTACCCGGGCCCGCCGCCCGGCCCTATGCGGCACAGCCTGACC